>NC_083329.1:2907700-3207700 GCF_963455315.2 Globicephala melas | reverse complement strand
GCTTTCAGAAAGATGCACAGCAGAAAGCAACCCAGTTTAGGGAGAAACACATGACACTCGGCACAGCCTTGACCTGAGGTGTGGCAACCTGGGTGCCAGAACCAGCTCGACCTCCGGCGCACCAGCCACTAACTACCTGACCCAGAGTGTCCTCGCCCATTAAATGCAAATTACAGTCCAAGGAGATATGAGAGGGTCACAGCTTCAAAAAATAGACATATTTATTAAAATGCCTGGGGAATCTTAACATGCCTAAGAAAAAGTTGTTTACGAACGTGGCAAATGGTCTGAATTCAGTGTTTGTAGAATTCACTTACTTATTAATGCTAGAAATTTCCTTTAAAAATAGACGAGGGATAAAAAGTCAGTTACTTTTATCAGTAACAATTACTTTTATCCAAACTTTATTTGGAAGAATAATATTTGTAATACCAACAAAATGTCAAGAATTTTTAGAATAAACAAAAACATTAATAGACTAGGCTGGCATTTTATATTGCAAAACTGATAGCATGAAAGAAAATTAGTACAAACCTATCAGAACTGGCGAAAATGTGAAGGGCATACTGGAACAGATGTGAAAACTAATAGTCTACCTAAGACTAAGAACAAATTAGAATGCAGGTGATAATTGACAGCCAGGTTATCAAACTTCTGGTCTTTGAGCGAAGGCGCCAACAATATTCATGTTACAGCATGCTTGCAGAACGACTGTTCAATATACACTTTACTACCGCAATCAATGAATTTAGCAAAGATGTGTTTAAGAAGAGAGTATTTGAGGATTACGAGCAGGTCTCGGAAATGAAATGGAGGATAAGCTAACAAATCTATCAGAAATAAGACCAACAACTTAAAATTTAAACCAATCTTGAGCATATATTTGAACTTGGATATGCAGAAATGGTCTACAGGTCCCTGAGGTTCAGTGATACACTCCAAGGATCAACAGCCCTATAGACAGTTAAATTACTCAGAAAGCCAGGGAATTTATCAAACATGAATTTCAAAGTGGATTCTGGCCTCCAGGAAAAGTGGAAGTGCCCATTAATGTACATACAAAATAAATGTTGTCCGCAAGCTCTTTACACGATTTATATTTTTGACCATAAATTGGCTAAAGGTTTTTAATGTACATAAAGTGGGACAGAGCCCTCTCTCTTTAACAGAAGTAATCTGGGTCCAGGTTGTGCAAAACTCTTCACAAATCCTAAAAATGTGACCGTTGTCCTGACCGGTGCAACACAAAGAAAGAATGTGCCCCGTTCCACGTCTCCTGGCGCATTATTTATAACCAACTCCAATTTAAGAATGTTAACATTAAATAGATCTCACACATGGAGATTTGTACAAACCCGTCATATATTATAAATGAAAATTATAAAAAGGTCTGCAAAATTTGTTAAGGCAGATGGGCTGGAATCAGAGGAACACCGAAGTATGCAATAGTCTTTAGAAATTTAGACGGTATTTAACTCATAACCTCAATATTTATTTTATCGATCAAAAGAAATGTTAACTTCATCTACTGGTGACAGATAATTTATCAAAAAATGTTTCAAATAAGAGAATATTTCGTAGCTAAGGTGGCTCAGGAAATTAGTCACTGGCCTTTGGGCCTGAGCTGTCCCCAGGGACAGGGGTGGAGCATCGTTTCTGGGATGACGGAGCCCCAACCCAGGGGAGGAAGGAAGGCAGACAGGTTGGGCTGGGCTCGAGGTAGGGTCCGGAGTGAGGCTTCACCGCACATGGCAGCTCCACCGCACATGGCAGCTCCACATGCCCCAGCATTTCCTTGCCCAAGAAAAGTTGGGATGCAAAGGAATAAAACTCCTCTTTCTGAAGATGGTGCAGATGTACCCAGCATGTGGAGATGTGCTCAGGAGCCCTCAGCCTTCACACACTTCGGTCCCCTATCAGAGTAAATCACGCTAACTTTTCTCTTTCACTCAGCAATTTCCACTGTTTTCTATAAACTGAGTCCTTCTAATTGAAAATCACTGTCTGCACGCTAATCCCATAACTGGCGCCCAATAGCTGACTGGCTGACGAGGCCACGAACCCCATGGGTCCCGAACATTCCAGCACCCCCCAACATTCACACCTAATGGCACCCGGCAGTAGGAAGTTATCTGACCTGATATCAAAATTCACGTTGCCTCCGCCTCCTGCTGATTTTAAAGTCTCTCCAGATGTCCTGATAACGTCATCCTCCTACACCCAGGTGAGAGAGGACAGGAGGCCAACGCTTGCGGCCTCCCTTTCCCACGTGTGTGGAACAAGGTGATATCTATGGTGCTCTGGAATGTTCCTTCTGACCTGAGAGTCCTGAAAACTGTGTGTTCTTTCACGTTCACGTCCATCTCCCTCTGGCAAATGAATGTACAAAGTAGCATCCCTTTTTCAAAGATGGGGAGACTGAAACATAAGATTTACATGAGATGCATCATCACGAGATGCCAGAAGCCACACCAGTGGGCCTGCGGACGGATGGTCTGCCTGGAATGTGCCCGTGGACCGTGGCTGTGGTCGTGTCATTATGAGCCCTGCTATTGCACCTCAGGGTGTGGTCGTCCTTCCTGGCTCCCACTGCCTGCAAGAGTTTCAGACGGATCCCTTTCCCGGGGTGTCTGGACCCGACAGAACTCTGGACGTTTGGCAAGGCTGGGCGGTGGCCTGAGAGCACAGTGCATACTCAGGGCCCGGGGCTCCTGTCTGCGAGGCCAGCACAAAGCTAGACTGTCCTTGCCTGGCCGGACCTCAGCCTCACCCACAATGGCCAGCCCTGACCAGGACCAGACACACTTTGCAAATCTACCTCCTCGTAAGCAGAATCTCCAGCAGGAACTGACAGTTTGGGTTCCCTTGTGATCTATCTTGGGGGACGACAGCAAGGCCCCTCGGCCCTTTGCCCAGAGACGGGGCCTGGAAAGTACTCTGCCCCTCCCCCTCCCAGTCCCACCCTGCGCCCACCAGATGCTCAGGAGACCCCGGGAAGCCACATTCTCTGCCCCTCCCCACCCCCTGGCAGGACTGAACCGTGTTGTTCATTTGGGTCTTGCTACTTCTCCCGGGGCCTGTGGATCATGCCTTCCCTGTGTGCCCAGGACGCGAGACAAAGCAGCACTGTGTTCAGACCCAGGGGGAGAAGGCGCCTCGGCCCTCGGCCAGCCCTCCACTAACAGGCCTGTATCAGTCTGCTGGGGCTGCCATAACACCATGTTGCCCCAGGGTTGGTTTCTCCTGAGGCCTCTGCCTCTCTCCTTGGCTTGCAGACGGCCACCTTCTCCCACGGTCCTCCCGTCATCCCCCATCTGTGTGTGTCTGTGTCCTCATCTCCTCTTCTTACAACGACTCCAGTCCCGCGGGATTAGTCCTACTGGATTAGGGCCCACCCATATGACCTCACTTTACCTCTATCACCTCTCTAAAGGCCCCTTCTCCAAACGCAGTGACACTCTGAGGTGCTGGCAGGACTTCTACATGTCCGTTGGGAGAGGTGGGGACAGAATTTAGCCCATAATACACACCGACTTGGCTTCCTGCTCCCTTCCAAGAAGCTTGTTTATGCTACAGGGAGCTCATCACCAAACTGGCTTCTCTCTTCTCTCGATCGGAAACAACGTCTGCCCAGAAATGACAAGGGATAATGCCACAGCGGCAAGACGAATTGGAGGGAATTCTACCCAAAACGAACCCGACAACCTGGTGTGGCGTGTTTCACAGCACAAAGCCCTCTCACATGCATTGGAGTCTTTGATCCTCCAACCCGCTCCGTAAGGGAGGCTGGGGAGGTATTAATCAATGACTACAGATTAATTTATGAGATGACGAGATGCAGAGTACGTTGCCCAAGGTCACACAGCTAATTACGGCCCAAGTCTTGAGACGCCAAGAACATACTCCTTCCACTACCCCTCGTGGTCCCCTGTGCAATAAAGGGACGCCTGGAATACAGGTTCACAGCAGTTCCTTCAAGTTAAAATGCGTTTATCATCTTGCCTAAGTTATGACCCCAACTTTCCCACCAGAAGATCATATCACAATAAAAAACACACAGCGTGCAGGTGGCTAACATGATTTATTAAATTTTCTCAATTTCATGTATTAGGAAGTTCCTCCACACGGGAAAATTTTCTAAATATTGAAAACATATGTACATAGGACAAAGCTCGGGGAAAAAAAAGGTTTATTATAATACATCACACATAGTAAATGTTTTTTTAACAAAGTCTGCATGAACTTTCCACATTAATCAAAAGTGAATGCTGCATGATTCTGTATAATTAACCAGGAAGGCATATTACAAGTGATAAATATCACAGGCAATAAAGTGAAGTGAACGAATATTGACCTTAAATGCTCATTAATAATGCAAGGTTTTTGATGGTCCACAATGCAATTATGGCTCGGTTAACTGAAGGGTCAAGTTTCCCAGAGATTCATAATTAGACTTACAGTGGCCTGTTCATCAGAGGTTTAGTAAATGCTGCAACACGCCCCTTTCGGCTCCCTTAATATCTGAATCAGAACCTCAGTCCTTTGATTTCCTGTCCTCCTTGCAAAGCTATGGACTCAGAAAAGGAAACGCATTCCACGTGGAGAGAGAGTCCCGAGATGGTTTGGCGGCCGCTAGAAAAGATGTGCTCATGACAAACACTTGAACCTTGGCTTTGAGAGTAAGGGGCCACCTCAAACGCATCCGGAGGGGAGCAGCTGGACACACCATGAGCCAACACCTGTCCGCCTCTGCACACAGCTTCTGGCTGGCCTCACCAGCCTCTGGAACCTCCAGGATGGACCCTGCCCCCCAGCAGTGGTGAAACTGAGGCAACTAAGAAAGATTCCAAGGACACCTAAAGAGACTTTACAAATTACTTTGTATTTACAAGATGTGGGAAAGATGAGACCAAATATAACCTCACGAGTCCAAACATTCCATCTCCTTTTCTGTGCCTTTTTGGCTAATAAGTTCCTGTGCGACCCAAACAAATTCAGAACATCCCTATTCCCACAGCTGTCTCACCGTTTCAAGCAATGAGACCCCCTCCACAAGGAGAACCCCTGCCATCTGTGCTACTCCAGGCAGACAACACGCCAACTGAGGCTACACCTGCCAGCCTTTGAGTCCTCCTGAACCTAGACCCCTTCCTCCTTCCATCACTGCCCCCTTTACCCCCATCCATTCCTCAAAGCTCAGCTGACCCACACCTGGTCCAAAATCCAGGTAGCCTCTTCTGTCTGCGACAGCACATGGCATTAAGGGCCCTCCATCTGTTTGGATCACAGGTGTGGTCTCAGCTTCCTTCTTCCTCCCTGTACACTGAAAGCGACTTCTGGGCTGGAGCTGAGGGACCTCATTCCTCTATCTGCCACTCACCCCAGCCTGGTGCCCTCCCTACAGCAAGTGTGAAGAAATGCTTGCTGAACGGGAGGCGCGGGTGGGGATGAGATGGCCCATGCTTCCTGCAGAGCCACAGTGTCAAGATGAGTGGGATGCAGACGCATGGGAGCCTCCGGGTCCGTGATGTGCAAGAGCAGCTGGGCACAGGGGGCGTGAGAGCCATGACTTCCCCACGGAGATGGGCTCCCCCGGGGGGAACCCAGGGAGAACACAAGATGCCCTGCTTAATGAGTCAAAGACTGCTGGGAGCTTTAGGAGAGCACGAAACTGGAAACAACCTGAATGTCCAAGAGTAAAGGGGTTGGTTTCATAATTATGGCACATATGCACTGATGAAATATTACAAAATCGTGTTCTAATAAGCATCAAACAGCACATGCATAATCACACAACCGTATGAGAAAACACGTGGACAGAGGACAGACAGACGCGAACCTGCTAACAGCGGCTATGACCAGGCGGTGGGGGTCACAGGTGATTTCCGCTTTTCTATATGTTCCAAATTATCAAAGAGGAATATACAGTGTATGCGGGGCGGGGGCTGCAGTGGGGGGAGTATGGTAGGATTTGCACTTGGCTCTGTCTTGGCAACAGGAATCACTATAAAAACGTAGGGAATTCCTGTGCTCTGAGCCAAAGTGTATTTGGCCACGAAGCATCCAGGGGAGAGAACATGCCGGGACCATCCAAGTCCCCCCTGCACGATTTGTAACAGCCCTTCCCAGAGCACAGGAAATACAGAGGCGTTTCACAGAAGGCAAAGCCAAGTGCCCGAATCCAGATCCACTGGCCTCCTTCCTCCACTGCTTCTTCCTCCCCAGCCCCACTGTCCTTACCTGGAGCCCAAACCCAAGCCAGAGATCCCGAGATGAGTACCAGGGCCATCCTCCTCTGTCACCACTCACCTCCCTCCCTGTCCCACTTCTCTCGAGGTCACCCACATTCCTCTTGCCAGATGCGAACCCAAGCCCGAGAGCACTGGCCGGGGGGTGCCTCACATCACACTCACTGCTCCCCTCACTTGGGGACCTCAGGTCTCCATCGAGGTGTAGCTGGCAGCAGTGACCCAGAGGTGAAAATCCCTTATCCCGTGACCAGTCCCTCGGGCTGGCCAGTCACCTTTATCTACAGTTTCTATAAAAAGAATCTGCTGTGAATTTTCACTCTGCCCTCATACGCCCACTAAAGAGATCTCGTTTCCTATGGACACATCTCCACCTTTTGGGGGCCGGCGCCGTCAGCCCACCCCGAAAAGCCGGCGGTGCTTTGCAGAAGCCTTCACAGGGCAGGATAGGCCAGAGGGACCCTCGGGGTGCAAACGCGGACCCCTCTTTGGCGGCACTAAGCACTCCCATGCTCACCAGCAGCATCAGATTTCAGGCCAAAACCAAACCAGAATAAATGGCGTCCTGGCAGCAACTATAGTTTATGTGTTGTTTTTATTTCCTTTACTTGTCTTTCAGTGTAAACAGTCCATGTTGTTCTAAGAGGTCAGTTTTATGGGCCAGAGCACCACCAAACTATTTAGGTTTAAAATGACACTACTGTTTAAGACCCAGTAATTTCCAGAGCCCGTGATTTACTGCTGCGGTGCTCCATGAGGCTCATTTCAGACCTCCGAGAAGAACTAGTCAAAGTGTTAAATAAACATGAAGTCTGTGCCTTGTTTTCTTTCCAAAAGTGCAAACACTGTTCCTCTAATGATTAAATACTGCTTAACATACAACCAAGTGACTATTTCACAGTTGCTTCTTTCCCGTGGCTTCATTTTATGTATTAATTATTTTGTGTTCAGACAAAGACTTTAATTAGGAGTCATGAAGGGTTTCTGAAGAGTGAATAAGTAGTTCCATCCGCATTAAACTGATAATAAACAGACGTTTCTAAAACAAGGAGCTGCCCCCGTGAAAGCCTTAACTAAGCCTGAATCTATTAACTATTAACTAAACTCAGCCCCATAAAACATTGTTTGGGGATGTTACATGACAGTAAAAATGATTCAGATCACCTTTAGGTCCTCAAAGAGGAAATAAATTCATTGAAGTTTGGTGGATATTAAAGGTTGAAACTTGCCTTTGAATGTGAAAAATTCAACCAACGTTTTCTTAAGCTCCAAACACTGATTATTAAAAATTGTTTGATTCTTTGAAATGACAGTACAAAAGCAAAAAAAAAATTAAATATGACGGCTTTTTAAGGACAAGAGGCAACTATATGTGCACTTGATGACAATGAATCTGGAAAAAAGGAAACAGGAAGGTTAATTCTGCCCTTTAGGCTAAAATTCTGCTCTCTACTCTCTGTAAGGGAAACCACGTTATCTACAATGTCCCTCCAAGGAAGGTTCTGAGAAGCAGTGCATCCTGCTGGAAGGGGCTTTTCTTAGCTGCCTGTGTTCAGAAGGTTCTGGTTTAAACACCTAAGCAGCTGCCCTTTCCCAGATGTTCTTACAAGACGCCTGGCACCTTTGCTGCTGTCCACAGCGCCTGTGGCTGGATGTGTACTTACCCGCGTTTTCAGCTGTATTTTGCTTACTTGCCTTGAGCCTGGCGCCGTCTACTTTGCCACGGCTGCTCAGATGCTGTTTTCTGGCGCCATAAATTCTTCGATCTGGACTCATCCTTAAACAGTGTCTTGGCCACAGGGCTGGGAGTGGTGGGCTGTCTCTTACTTAACCCTTAGGATTCAGCACCTGCCCCAGGGGCCTCCCCACCCTCCAGGCCAACACTATGCCCTCCTCCGCACTCCCCAGCTCCCCCTGTAATAGGGAAGGACAAATCTGACTCCATACTGGATCTGTCTCTTTTACTTTAACCTTTGTATTCTATTGCCTTTGCTCCTGTTAAGAATGTTGCCTACAGCCTGAAATAGACAGGACAGCCCATTCTCAAGGCTCTGACCTTTCAATGTAAACACTTTCGCATTCCTATAGAGATAAAAAGTTGCAGAACAGAGAATGACATATGTCTCGCTGGAGGTTTACAGGAACATGGTGACCTGACCTCCGTGGACAGCTGCAGGAACAAAGGATTCGGACACACGCCAAGAAATCTGCAGCAACCAGCCACGCCCCTCGTCACCTGGCCTTTAAAAATCCTTTGCTGAGTTTGCGGTTTTCTGGGCACGAGAACCTGTCTCCTTGCTCAGCTCTGCAATGAACCTTTCTCTGCTCCGAACTCCGACGTTTCGGTTTGTTTGGCCTCCCTGTGCGGCGGGCACACGCACCTGCATTCAGCGACACCTGCAGTCACCTCACCCCCACTCACTGCAAGGTCCACGCTCACCCGCAGTGGGTCCAGTGTGTCTGTGTCTCACACTCTCCTACCAGCCCCTTGCGGGTGGAGGTCTGGCGCACACGCCCCAGCACAGAGTTGGCATGGAAAACAAATGCGTAAAACAAATGGGGGAGCAAAGTGAAGGGAGCTGAGCTCCCTCAGCCTCTGGCATCGGGCGGGATTTTGGCTTCACGCAGAACAGGGAAAGGGCCCAGCTTTCAGCATCACTCGTGTCAACCCGCCACCTCGTCCTGGGTGTGCCCCTAGTGGACAGTTCTTTCTTCCTGGGGGTGTCTCCTCCTGACCCTGCCACGTGGGGACAAAACTGACGGAGGCAAATCTCTGCTCAACAGGGGCAGTCACGATGGGCTGGGCATTAGGGTGACCAGTCGGCCACAAGGACCTGGCCGGAGCCCCTGACCAACTGAGGGCTCCAAGTTGGATGGGGATAGCCACCCCTCTCAGCCTTTGTCCCCTGAGAACACTGCCTGAGAGACGCAGGCTGAGAGGCAGCTGGACAGGAGGAGCTGCGACAGCCTGGACCCCTGGGCATGGGCCCCAGGGATGCTGGGCGGCCTCAGAGCACTAAGGGAGCTAGAACAGGCAGCCTCCTCCATGTGCCCGGGCCCCGAGCTATGTCCTGGGACAGCCTGTCCATCCTGTCACCATGCCCAATCTTGTCTCTAGTGATAAATGCTCTGGACGACTTTGCTTCTGCTGCAGGAATCCCAGAGGGGCTATAAGATGGGGCCCTGGGCAGGGAGGAAGAGGGGCAGAGGCTTCCTAGGTCCGAATCCTCCTAAGTCAGGCTGGCCTTCAAGGTACAGCCAGGCTCACGCTGGAGGGAGGTGCTGAGACCCGCCAGTCTGGCCGCTGCCTGTTTCCATGCTCTCTGCCCTCCGGGGACTTGTCCTCAGGGTCAAGGGCCAAGCCCTGGTCGGGCCTGACCTCTTCTCCCCCGACTGGTGCCGTGTGTGACTATCCCACTGTGTGCCCCTCTCCCCCCTCAACCCAGAGCCCCTGTTGCTTCAACCCCCAAGTCCCCCAGGACACAGGGCTCGGCCAGAGAGGAAAGGGCGTTTTCACCAGAAGAACTCCGGAGCCCCAGCCCTCGGGAGGGCAGGCCGGCATGCACCCCCGTGTGAGCATTTCATTCACATAAACCAAACAGAGAACAAACTAGTGGTGACCAGTGGGCAAGGGGAGCAGGGAGGGACAGGATGGGGGAGGAGAGTAAGAGGTACAAACTACTATGTGTAAAATACATAAGCTACAAGGGTATATTGTGCAGACAGGGAATACAGCCAGTATTTTATAATAACTTTAAATGGAGGATAAGCTACACAAATATTGGGTCACTATGTTGTACACCTGAAACTAATATTGTAAATCAACTATACCTCAATTTAAACAAATAGAATAGGCAGAGTACTCGAATAGACATTTTAACAAAGACAACGTACTAATGGCCAAAAAGCACATGTACTCAACATCACTAATCATCAGGGAAATGCAAATCGAAACCACGAGATATCACCTCACACCTGTTACAAAGGCTATTATCAAAAAACAAGAGATAAATGCTGGTGAAGATGTAGAGAAAAGGGAACCCTCTGCAGGCTGGAATGTTAATGGTGCAGCCACTGTGGAAAACAGGCTGGAGGCCCCTCAAAAAGTTAAAAATAAACGACCATATGATCCAATAATCCCGCTTCTGGGTACGTATCCTAAGGAGATGAAATCACTCTCTCAAAGAGCTCTCTGCACTCCCATGTTCACTGCAGTGCTACACACAATAGCCAAGACACGGAAACAACCTAAGTGTCCATCATCATCACATGAATGAATAAAGAAGATGTGTTATACATAACACAATGGTATATTATTCAGTCATTAAAAAGGAAGCCTTAAAAAAAAAAAAAAGGAAGCCTTGCCTTTTGTGACAACATGAACTGGAGGGTATTATGCTGAGTGAAATAAGCCAGACACAGAAAGATAAATACCGTGTGACGTTTGACATCAGTAACATGTGGAATTTTAAAAAAAAAAAAAGAAAGAAAGGTGGGGGGCCAATTTCATAAAATCAGAATAGAATGATGGTTGCCCAGGTCTGGGGGAATGAGGAAATGGGGAGCTATAACTAAAAGTACCTTTTGACCTATAAGAATAAGTTCTGAGGCTCTAACCTACGGCACAGTGACTATAGTTAATAGTAATATATTAATATATGTATATAATAATAATATATAATAATATATATATAATATATATATTATATATTATATATATATATTATTATTAAAATATATATTTTATATATATATTTATATATATTATATATATTATTATATATATAATATATATATAATAATATATAATAAAAGTAATATATTAATTATCTGGATCTTGGTAATCATTCCACGATGTACATGTATATCAGATCATGTTATACACTTCATTGACAAATAGAATTGTGTGTATTGACAAATATAATTTAAAGTTGAGGGGGAGAAGAAGCAAAGATAAACTGGGGTGAAAAAAGAGAGAGAGAGAGAGAAATCTCCAGGGCGGCCGTGGCACAGTGAATAACTCGTTTCTTATGCTAAGTCACCAAGGATGTGAGCAAGAGAAAAACAATGATGCTGAGTGTGGTCTTATTGTTAGAAAGGAACTCGAGTTTCTACCCATGGATGAGAATTTCCCAGGAGCCCCTGATAAGGACCACTAAGCCGATGGGCACGGTTGGCCACTGTAGGTGATTAAACCACAGAACGTCGCCTAAATGTACATGGCTATCGGCAAAGACAGGCTTGTTGGGAGAAAGAGCTCTGGACGTGGCATGAAAAGTGGGCTTCCAGTCCCAGGGCAGCTGCTTCCTAGTCGGTGCCTGAGACAAACTACAGAACTCAGAGTCATCATCCCTATGAGGCGAATAAAACCGCTGTCCTGGGACCGCAATCAGGACTAAATGAGATGATATCAAAGAGTGCCTCCCAGAGACCGATTCCACCAATGCTCATCTCCTCAAATTCTTATGGCAGATCATCTGCTCACAATTTAATCCATAAACAAACCTCGCTCCGCACACCTCTGTGACGCACTGCTCCGTGTGTATGACTGCACCCTACAGAAACAACCTCACAAGCGCTCCCAGAGAATAAACAGAGATGCCCATGGTACCAGCCTTACAGAGGTGAAAGACTGGAAATAACCTAAGTGCCCATCGGGACGGGTCCGGAAAAGAGAAAAACACACTGCAGCTGTGCCGTGCATACCACGTAGCGTCAGAAAGAGGAGCTCACGGGGAATGAGGCCCAAGTGAAGCAGGGAAAGCAGCACGCAGAGTCAGATCCTATTTATTTAGAAAGACAGACAGACAGACAACGACACACAAAGTATTTACTTCTCATTTTACACCTCTTGTGTTGTAGGGATTTTCCATTTAAGATGAAAAGCCAAAAGAAAATTTCCTACAGTCAAAGCAAACATCTTTGCACCTGTCCTCACCTAACAGAGAGAGAACAGCTTCAGCGCATCATCATCGCGGTGATGTACCGAGGTGAGGCGAGAGCGAGAATGAAGGAGAAAACCATACACCAAAAGCCAGGTCAGGACTCAGCTCTGCTCACGTGGAGATGGGAGATGTGGTGAGTTGTACGTCACTGTCTCCTTTGTGTCCGTGCGATGTTTCAGGCCGTGGCTAAGCCCCAGTGACAGCTAGCACACGTGAATTCAAAGGAGCCAAGCGTGGCACAGGCCTAATTAGGAACTCAGAACAGAGACCCAAAAAGAAAAAGGATAATAGACAATGGTGAATATAGTCCCAAGCTGCCAGCTGCCAAATGTCTGCACTTTGAATTTCATCTCCAGTCGGGTGAAATGCCCATGGATCCCAGGACACTGGAATAAAACTCCATGTGGTTCCATTTTTATGGGTGAATCTGAAACCAGGTGGTTCTGGAGAGAGAGTTCCCATAGCCCTCGCCCTCCTGCAGTTCCCCGGATGCTTAGAATGTTTTCCTAAAACGAAATTACAAACATGAATCTCTTGTATGCAAGGAAACTTTCATACCAAGTATGCCAATTACAGGCTTGTCATTTTCCCTCTGTAAACCCCAATTTTGAGCCATAAAAAATGTGCTTATGATACAACATTTTGAGCTCAAAAGAATCGTTGTTTTTTTTTGCGGGGGAGGGGCAGGGGAGGACTTGCAAATGTCTTCTTAACTTTCTTACGGGAAAACAATCATACAGAAATTAACCATTACTGGTTTTTGTTCAGAATTCAGTGATTCTCTACCCTCATCTTACTTCTAAATTTTTTGAAATGTTAAGTCATAGGATAATCTTCTCTAAAAGTATGGGAAGGGGCTCTCCTGGAGATGGAGAGAGAAAAAGTAAGTGCATGGGGAGGGAAGCAAGGATTTTATAAAATAAGGCCAATAAGGAAATGCATGCAATGATTTCACATTGTTTGAGCCCTGGAGTGCCTTGATGATAAATAAGTCTATCCCTCCGAGCTTAGCACCTTCCAAGACCTGTTTTCTGAGGCGTGGGCGCTATGGCGTTGGGCAGACAATTGGCTTTGAAGCCAAACTTGGAACTGCCCGTCATTAGAGGAGTATTAAGCCATATTCTTAACCTTATTTCAATGGAGGGGTTTTTTGTGTGGTTTAATATAGCTATACCTTTTTCTAGCAGCCACATACTCTAACTTTGACACACGTGAAGATAGAACATCTACAGGGAAATGCAGAATCAAGAGCCATAAGCCACTGGGTTACAGTTCATGAGAATTTGCAATTTAAGTACATGATGACTGAAAGGGGATGTGGATGCATCGGGAAATGTATCTTTCAGCTGCTACATCTGCAAGTAGGTTAATTAAGTCACCAACGCTCTGCAGAGGAGAGTGTAAAACACCGTGATCAAGTGAACTCTTCTCCAGGGTTACACGATTTATAACCCACACCATCCGCGGAGGAGCAGCCCTGCCAGACTTCCGAAGAGACAGCTCCGAGGCGCTCGGCTCACCCAGCGGAGGAAGAGGGAGACGATAGGGCAGTGCGCGTCCCTGCAGCGCCCACCGCCAGGCCCTGTCCTGGCCGCGCCCCGGCCCTGCGCTCAGCCCTCTGGGCAGCGGTGGGCGGCCCCCCTGGGAGCCTGGACTTGAAGGGGAGCGTGGCTCACACCTCCGCCAAGGAGGGCAAAGGGGCGGGGCTCCCGTAGCATCCCAAACAGCGTCAGGGACACAGAGGGGAGCCTGCTGCCTCCCCATCACAAGCCTTTTGCCGCCAAGGAGGAAACGCCCCACTCCCATCTGGTGCCCACCCAGCCTGATAAACACCCCGGAACCTAGAGTCTGAATGCAATACACACAGCCCTTCTGTTTCCAATGAAAGCTCCTAACGTAGCCGTGGTCTTCAGCTGCTGCACCTGGAATAAGGAAGGTGACGCTGCACTGAGTAGTGTCCACGCAGCTGCCCTCAAGGGACGCAGGCAAACCACCCCCCACGCAAAATGTGTCCTCTGAAACCCTCCCCAGTTTAATCTGCCCCAGATCCTGCCCTCGGGGGTCTTGGTTAATCCCCGTAAACCAGGGACAAGGGACCCAGAGCGCTCCCCTAAAGGCCACACCCCTAAAAGGGGCAGTGGAGGTTGGAATGTAAAATCGTTGAGACTCAACAACGCTCCAGGGAGCCCAGCAGAGCAGCGGGGTTGCTGATCGGATGGAAATGGCTCGACTGTGGGCAGCGGGTGGGAGCAGGAATCTGTGCGTCCAGGGTGCACACAGGCCCCTCGATGCCGCGCTTGCGAGTCGCCCCACCGGGAGGCTCCTGCTTCTTACGTCCAAAGGCACCTCCAGATGCCCGCCCCAGAGAAGAACCTTCGGCTCGCAGGTGACAACACCCCCAGGAGCGGAACATGGGACTTGTGCAAGCCCCCGACAGCCCCGTGGCATCTGGTCCTGAATGCCAGTCCTCCGGCTTGCAGTGGCTTCGAAGTTAAACAGTCTCTGCTCCTTCCCTCTACCGCCCCGGCGCCCACGGTCCCATAGGCAATCCCTCGTGCCTTTCCTAGTTGAAGCCACTCTGCCACACTGACCGCTCACAGGATAAGATGGGGCAAGCCCACCTCTTCTCACCGGTAAAACAGGACAACACTGCACACCAGAGAGAAGGTGCATGAAGCTCCCGGCACAAAGCAGGTACTCAGGAAGGAGTAATGAAGGGTCTACATGAGCAGAATCGGGGAGGGGTCAGTATTAAAATACTCAACAATCTCTTTCTTTTAGAAAAATATCTCATATCCACTCTTCTTGGAGGGAAATGTCCCATTTGGTTTGCCTAGCAATACAACACCCTTTCTCTTGGGTGCTGTGGTAGGCTGGAAAAGGGTCCCTCCCCCCCGCCAAGATGCCCATGTCCCAATCCCTGGAACCTGTGGATGTGATCTTACATGACAAAATGGACTTTGCAAGTGTGACTAAATTAAGGATCTCCAGGAGGGAAGATCATCCTGGACTATCTGGTGGGCCCTAAATGCCATCACAAGTGTCCTTATAATAGGGAGGCAGAGACAGATTTGACAGTTACAGAGGAGGAGGCCATGTGAGGACAGAGGCAGAGACGGGAGGGGTGCGGCCACAAGCCAAGGCACACCGGCCGCCACCAGAAGCCGGGAGGAGCAAGGAAGAATCTTCCCCGAGAGCCTCTGGAGGGACTGCAGCCCTGCCAACACCTTGATTTCATCCTAGGGGTACTGATGTCAGGCTTCTGGCCGCCAGACGGTTAGAGAATAAGTTCCTGTTGTGTGAAGCCACCCAGTTTGTGATAACTTGTTGTAGCAGCCATGGGAAACTCTTACAGAGACCACGGTGTAAACAGTTTTACGAAAAGATAGAGCCCAGCACCCTGCAGGCTGTTGGTATGAATGGAGAGAATGCTCTGGGCCTGCCCACTTCGAGGGGGCAGGATGCCCTGCTGCGGGTTCAGAAATAAAGAGACACCCTCCCACTTAGAAGCCCCAGCACCTCCCAGTTCCTGGGCCGAAGAGGCTGAAGATATGCTGTGGGAGAGAACAGAAGGCCAACACCTTTCCGCTCCGGGTTTTTTCAGCATAAGTACAATCCAGAATGCATTTACTTTGCCAATCATCCCCTCCAGCGCCCCCACACCCTCACTTCAGCCTCACTCCATCTCTCCTTGCTCCCTGGAGAACTCAGAATGACTTAGGTGTGTCTGCATCAGACTTCAGAATTTAGAGAGTGAAGCACCCGGCTCATCATAAAGAGGGAAACCACATAACCAATTGTCTAAATGAGGACAACATGTGAACAGTAGCCCCACGATAAGTAAGCCAGGGCACACGGTTCCCTTCACTACAAGGCAGTGCTTCTCAAACTTTCACGTTCGTGCAGATCACCTGGAAGTCTTGTTAAAAAGCCAGGCTCTAGTTCAGGAGGTCTGGGGAGGGGCCTGAGCTTTTGCATTTCTAACACAGAGGCTGCTGGTCCCCAGACCACACCTTGAACAGCAGGACTGCAGGCCGCTTGCATTTGTGAGCGTAGAATGAACTCAAAATGTATTTGTTCAGTGAATGAAACATCAGAGAAGAAGACCTACATCGTGAAACCCACAAGGCCAGTGTTGTAGGGAGGTTCCAGGGATGGTTTCGTGCAAATACGTGCACATTCACGTGTTTTTTCTAAAAGCTGTACAAAGAAGTAAATACCAAAGGGTATAAATGGTCATGAGGATCACAGCAATGGAAGTATCAAAATTAGACTCCGTTTTTGCTACAGAAAAGATAACTTGAATATCAAACTCAACTTGAAAGACAAAGTCAACGGGACAAATGTTGAGCAAATGAAGAGCACGCCACGGATGGGCTGTGTGCTGCCCGCTGCACGGGACTAAATAAAATGGTACTTTAATGCTCCAGACAAAACCAAAACAACACAGTCACCATGAATACAAGATGAGCACTGGATGAATGTGGACGGAGCAGAAATACAAGACGGTGGGGCGGGGGGCAGCGGCAGGCTGGGGGGTTGGGGGGGCTCTGCGTCTAGAAGCAGGGGGTGGCATCCAGGAGTTAGACTCCAATGGTACGAAAGGGACTACAGAGCTTCATCAGAAACAGATAAATTGGGGCTTCCCTGGTGCACAGTGGTTAAGAATCCGCCTGCCAATGCAGGGGACACGGGTTCGAGCCCTGGTTCGGGAAGATCCCACGTGCCGCAGAGCAACTAAGCCCATGCGCCACAACTACTGAGCCTGCGCTCTAGAGCCCGCGAGCCACAGCTGCTGAGCCCATGTGCCACAACTACTGAAGCCCGCATGCCTAGAGCCCATGCTCTGCAACAAGAGAGGCCACTGCGATGAGAAGCCAGCACACCACAATGAAGAGTAGCCCCCACTCTCTGCAACTAGAGAAAGCCCGCATGCAGCGATGAAGACCCAACGCAACCAAAAAAAATAGGGAAAAAAAGAAAGAAAAACTGAGCCAAGATCACTGCTGTTGAAGACAGCGGATGTGGTGGGACACCCTCCCCCACCTCTCCCTTCACTCACAGAAGGAAGCTGAAAGGAGGTCAAAGTCAAATCTTGCCCCTCACTGGCTTTATGACTGTATCAGCAATAAGTCCAACATCAGAGCAGAGCAAAAGTTCCACTTCTGCTAGAGATATGTGTGCAGGCAACATATCTAGGGAGAGAGGAAAGAAGAGAGAGAGGGAACATACAAATGCTAGCCACAAAAACATAAATCCTCCCATTCAGAAAATGCCCAAACACCAAAATTCCAAAACACATACAATGAAGCTCATACAAAGAAAGACACACAATAAAGACAACAGTGTGAATTCATTCCAGATACAATTAAGTTTGTGGGAGAGCCTAGCAAAAACTTTAAAATAACTATTTTTTAAATGCTAAAGGGATAAATAAAACATCTAACGTATCCGTAAACAATTATAAATTATGAACAAAAGAGAAATAAATGAAATAAGAATAGATGTATATGAGAGAAAACCGATTATAACACCTTATAAATGAAATATATAGTCACTAAAAAGTTTTAATTTACGAGATGGGATAAAGAGGAACACAGTCCAGAGTAAAGAGTAAAATGGAAGACAGAGCTGAGGATCACATCAAATGCAGAGACTGGTAACCGTTTGTTTTAATGTATGAAAACCTGTTAAGAAGCAGGGAGAAAAAATTGAGATGCTCCAATATACAGCAAATTGGAGTTCTTAAAACTAAGAATAGGAAATAACTGATACTTGAAAATTTAAAATAAATAATAGATAAGAATTTTACAGAATTGGAGAAAGACATAAGTCCTCAGATTGCAAGAGTGTCCCATCAGAGTAAATAAAAATAATCTATGCCTAGATGGTGTAATGAAATACAGAACATTAAAAATTAGGAGGCAACCTGAAAAGCTTCAAGAAAAAAAGAGATTGCCTATAAAAGAGTAAGTACAACAGCAATAGATTTCTCTATTCAATAGATATCAATAGATTTCAGCAACAAGACTTTCCAGAAGGCAACAAAGTAAATAAAAATAATCTATGCCTAGATGGTGTAGGCAGAGTAAATAAAATATCAGAGTAAATAAAAATAATCTATGCCTAGGTGGTGTAATGAAATACAAAACATTAAAAATAAGGAGGCAACCTGAAAAGCTTCAAGAAAAAAACAGATTGCCTATAAAAGAATAAGTACAACAGCAATAGATTTCTCTATTCAATAGATATCAATAGATTTCAGCAACAAGAGTTTCCAGAAGGCAACAAAGTAGTATCTTTAAAGTGATGGGGGAAAAATATAACCTTAACCAAGAATTTCAAACCAATCAAACTATCAATCAAGAGTGAGAGCAACGAACAACAGAAACAAACTAGTCATTAAAAAATGGGCAAAATACTTGCAATTTCTCCAAAGAAGATATACAAATGGCCAATAGCACATGAAAAGATAGTGAGCATCATTAATCACTAAGGAAATGTAAATCAAAACCACAATGAGATACTACTTCACCCTCATCAGGATGGCTGTAATTAGAAAAAAAATAGCAGAAATAACAAGTTGACAAGGATGTGGAGAGACTAGAACATTTACGCATTGATGGTATAAATCTAAACTAATGCAGCCACTGGGGAAAACCATATGGCAGCTCCTCAAAAAATTAAGCAGGGAATTACCATATGACCCAGCAGTTGCACTCCAGGGTATACACCCAAAAGAACTGAAAGCAAGGACTTAGATATTTGCACACCCATGTTTATAGCAGCATTATTAGCAATAGCCAAAAGGCAGAAGCAAAACAAATGTCAATTGATGTATGAATGGATAAACAAAATGTGGTATTGATATATACATGCAATGGAATATTCAGCCTTAAAAGGTACTGAAATTCTGCCTTGCAAACCGGTTCATCTGTACCGTTTTTCTAGATTCCACATATATGCGTTAATAGATGATATTTTTTTTTCTCTTTCTGACTTACTTCACTCTATATGACAGTCTCTAGGTCCATCTACATCTCTACAAATGACCCAATTTCGTTCCTTTTTATGGCTGAGTAATATTCCATTGTATATATGTACCACATCTTCTTTATCCACTCATTTGTTGATGGGCATTTAGGTTGCCTAGAGCCTGTCATACAGAGTGAAGTAAGTCAGAAAGAGAAAAACAAATATTGTATATTAACACATATATGTGGAATCTAGAAAAATGGTACAATGAACCAATTTGCAAGGCAGAAATAGAGACACAGATGTAGAGAATAAATGTATGGACACCAAGGGGGGAAGTGGGGGGCGGGGTGGTGGGATGAATTGGGAGATTTGGATTGACATATATACACTAATATGTTTAAAATAGATAACTAATAAGAAACTGCTGTATAAAAAATAAATTAAAAATTTAGGAAGAAAAAAAAAGTAGTGAAATTCTGATACATGCTACATGGATGAACCTTGAAGACATTACGCTAAGTGAAATAAGCCAGACACAGAAGGACAAATATTCTGTGCTTCCACTTATATGAGGTCCCTAGAATAGCCAAATTCATGGAGACAGAAAGTAGAATGGTGATTGCCAGGGCAAAGAGGGAAGGAGAGAAAGGAAATTATTATTATTATTATTAATGGGTAAAGAGTTTGGGAAGATGAAAAATTCTGGAGATGGATGATGGTAATGGTTGGACAACAAAGTGAATATAAATATGCCATGGAACTGTATACTTAAAAATGCTTAAAATGGTAAATTTTGTTATGAATACTTTATCACAATAAAAAATTGCAACCATAAAAAAAGTAAAAGCAAAATAAAGACATTTTTACCTATACAAAGAATTCATGAATTTACACCCTACAGATCTCAGTTAAAAAAACGATGACAGCATGCATTCAGGAGGAGAAAAAGTAAATGCAAAAGAAACTTATGGGAAATGAGAAGCAAAAATGAGCAATGCAACTGAGAAAGTACGGGTAAATTTAACTGTTAATTTTTAGCATAACTTCTTGCATTAAACAATAGTGGTAAGAGTCAAACAACAGTACACATATGCTAAGGTCTTATTGTGGTCAGAAGAAAGAAAATAGAAATACTGAACAATTGTAGCTTTTGTTACAAAAATTTTAAATATCTTAAAATTTTAAGGATAATCCCCAAAAGAATGGAAATACAATCTATAGCTTGGCAGAAGGGTAAAAATTTCTCATAAAACTTTTAATCAATTTTCAAAGTAATGAGAAAGAAAGAAAGAAAGAAAGAGAGAAAGGGAAGGGAAAGGAACAAAAAGAAAAGAAAGGAAGAAAGAAGGAAGGAGGGAAAGAGGGAAGGAGGGAAGGAGGGGGGAGGGTGGGAGGGAGGGAGAGAGGAAGGAAGGAAGGGTAAAGAAAGAAATTTATACTAATAAAAAATAAAATAAGATGGTAAACATAAGACCAAACGTTTCTGTTAATTAATCACAACAAATATTAATGGATTAAATTTACCTATTAAAAGATGTTATCTGATTGGATTTTTAAGAAATCTAGGTATACACCACTTATAAGGAACACACATAAGACAAATCCACACAGATAAATTGAAAATAAAGAAAAAGATCTAATACACACATATTATCCAAAAGTAAAGGGGGGGTTGGTATATTAATATAAAATGAAATGCAATTTAAGCCATAAAAGTATTAATTGCCATAAAAAGTGACACTATATCATAGGGGAAAAAATTCATCAAGAAGTTATCAACAATTATAAAATGTACCCTTCCACAACACAGCTCCAAAATATAACAAGCCCAAACTGGCAATATCATAAGGATAAATTAACAAATCCACAACTACAATATTTGTAAACTATGAACTACAAATAATAAGGAACTCCCTTAACCTGACAAAGGACACTTACTCAATATTTACTACATACATCACACAAACATCACATGAGACTTTAGAAGTTCTCCTTAAAACTGAGGACAAGACAAGGATGTCTGCTATCACTACTTACATTTAACATTGTTCTAGAGATTCTATCCAATGCAACAAGAAAAGAAAAATAAATCATTGTTTTAGAAATAGCAAAAGAAGAGATGATATAATAATCTATTTATAAATTCAAGGCAATCTACATATAAATATTAGAAATAGTGATAGTTCAGCATGGTTATTAGATATCAAATTATAGTAGGCACAATAATGGTCTCCAAAGATGTCCATGTTCTAATTCCCAAAACCTGTGAATATGCTACCTTACATGGGAAAATGGACATTGCAGACATGATTAGGATTAAGGATCTGGAGATGAGAGATTATCCTGGATTATCCAAGATGGGCCCAATCTAATTCCATTGTAAAAGTGGAGATGTGACAGTGGAAGGAAGGTCAGAGAGATGTAATATTGCTTCCATCTGAAGATGGAAGAAGAAGACCATGAACCCAGTAATATGAGGATATTATACCCTCCAGAGAGTGGAAAAAGGCAAGGAAACAGATTCTCCCTCAAGCCTCCAGAAAGGAATACAATCCTACTGACATCTTCATTTTATCCCAGTGAGATCTGCCAGACTTCTGACCTACAAAGATGTACAATTATAAATGTATGCTGCTTTAATATTCTACATTTGTAATACTTTTTTTTACAGCAGCAACACATAATCATACAAAAACGAACAAATAAAAACCCACATCATGTCCATCACCAAACATCCTACTACACAATATAAATGTTAAAGTTCCCATTCACAATAACAATATGAAAGGTGTTTAGAAATAAACCTAAAAAAGATATATGAGAACAGAACTACATATTATAAAAAGATGTAAAACAAGACCAGAATAAATGAGAAGACATATGATGGACATGAATTGGAACATTTTATGTCATAAATATGTCAACTCTGTCCAAAGTAATCAATGAGGTCAATGTAATCACAATGCCAACAGGATTTTTTATAGAACTTTACAAGCTTACCTTAAAATTCAAATGAAAGAGCAAAGGGTCAAGAGTAGTGAAGAGAATATTGAAGAAAATTAACAGTGGGAGGAGATGGGCCCTCCCAGATGTCAAGCTATTATAAAATTATATCAGATAAGACAACAAATTCTTTCTCTAGAGAAAATAAAGGACCAATGGAACATAATGAAAGTAAAGTAATACACATAGAATATTTCCATTCTTATGAAATTTAAAGAAAGGCAAAGCTAAAGAATATATTGTGTAAGGATATATATACATGTGGAAAACAGTAAAGAAAACCAAGGGACCAATTATCATAAAAATTGGGAGGGAGGAGGGAAGGGGGTAAGATCAGGGAATGTCCTGTAGAAATGTTCTAAGATATTGTTAATGTTCTGTGTCATAACACAGCTGATGGTTTATTATTTTGCTTTATTATCTTATTATAATCCTTAAATGTGTGTGTGTGTGTGTGTGTGTGTGTGTGTGTGTGTGTGTTCCACTTGTATGGTAAATTTTACAATAAAAATGTTTTAATAGTGAAATGATGGACTATTCAATCAATGAGGCTGTGACAACTGGTTATCCATAAGAAAAATGTAGAATGAGATCCCTACCTTACTCTCCACATTCAACTGCATCACAGATGGATTCAAGCCCAAACTGTGAAAATCATACTTTACATTTTTATACTAACATTCAGTAGACTGTCTTCAGGCTCTTATGACAAAGAAAGGTTTCTTAAACAAATATAAAAAGCATAAGGTATAAATTAAAAGAATAATTTTGACAATATTGCTAATAAAATATCTGCTCATCAAAATACACTGTAAAACAAAAAACAGCAGAAAAACAAGCCACAGACTGGAAGAAAATATCTACAATGTGCATAATAAACAAATTATTACATGCAAATATGCATATTTTGAAGTAGTTTTGAAGTATTTCTAATCAATAAGAGAAAAAACAGACATTCCAACATAAAAATGGCCAAGTAACAGGAACAGGCAGTTTGCAGAAGGAAACTAAACGCCCCGTAAATGCAGATGAGACACTGCCTCCTGAGTAATCGGGGAAGTACAAACCAAAGGGATGAGCTACACGTCTATATCCATCAGACTGGCAAACATTTTCAAATTTGGCCATTACAACTGTAGGTCAAGTATGAAGGAAAATAAAGAAGAAGAGGGATTTTCGTACTTGCTAGTAGTGATGTACAATGGTACATCATTTGGGAAAGTGATTTAGGAATATCTAACAAAGTTGGAAACAGTGGTGCCCTATGACTTAGCAATGTGGTTTCTTGGTACAAACTCTTACTCACAGGTACAAGAGTGTGAATGAGACAAGTGCAAGCATGTCTACACCACATTACCAGTTATAAGGAAAAATGGGAAATAAGCTAAATGTCCATTAATAGGAGAATGAATAAATTGTGTTAATTCCTACAATGAGAGAACATAGGGCGGATAAAATAAATGACCTAGAATTATATATATAATCTCAAAAATATAATGTTGAGTAAACAAAACTAGGGTTAAATGCAATATGATACCATTTATGTATTTATATCTTCAAACTACCATAGACAACATTTACTGATACATAAATATGTTGGAAAAGTACAAAAATATGCATAAAATGATAAAGAATCAATTCATATTGGGGGCTACCTCTGGGGTGGAGGGAGGGGTTGGGATCACAGAGGGGCACACAGGGTTCCTCCATTTCATCTACGATATTATAAAGATGGTGGGTATACAGGTATATGTCTATTATTCTCTATATTCTCAGAATGCTCAAAATGTTTCCTGATTTTTTAAAAAGTTATTCTCATAAAGAGAACTGTAGCCCCTCTGTAGGGAATATTTGTGTGCAGCTGGGAGCATCTGCAGGCTCCCAGGTCTATGAATTTGCACAGGTGTCTAGTAACCACTAAGGCACATCCTACCACTGAGAATATGACCCATAGTTCTGATAAGACGTCAACTAACCTTACGCCGTAACCAGGACTGGCAAGTAGGCAAGATCATACAAAGTTTTCTCTAAAACACGGAAGGAAATGCTACTGTTTATAAGGCAGTCCAAATGTAGTGAGTATTTATAGGGAGTGAAATCCAACCTGCCAGAATGATCTGATTAATACTACAGTGGGACAGCGAAACCTGGTAACCTTTTATGATAAATTACAGGCTGTGTGTCAGTGGTCCAGGGCTGGCAGAGGGTGACTCTTGGTCCCTGGCCCCCTCCTTTCGAAGGACTTCATATTAAGGATGATGGACTCAGACAGAGGTGGAGGGGGGTGGCAGCCACCTGGACTTGTCAGGGGTCAGGAAGAGTGTAGAAAGTTCCAGAACTGAGGTCTGCTCTGGATTGCTGCCAGCTGGAGAATTAGACAGACTTAGGGGAGGTCTGCCTGGGATCAAAATGTAGTCGGTGTGAAGAAATCTGCAATTAGATCGCTTCCACCTTAATGGTACAAAATTCCACGCAGGCGGCTCTTCTCTGCATCTTGCCCGTCTTCCAGAGAAGACAGCCCGCGTCACACCCGGCACTGACGCCTCGAAAATAGATGGTCTTTGGGTGATATGCACATTTTAACCCCTGTGAACATTAATGGGAGTTTTGTGAATGTATTGATTGCCAAGGAAGCCTAAAGTTTAAAGCATTAATTCTGAATTCCAAGATGTTTGTCAATTCCTCCTAGACCTTTAATTCTCATCAGCACTTGGTATTTTGAACTCCTTTTTCTCTGCATACTTTAAAAGAGGAAATTGAGGGCCTTATCTAATCGGATCTATGTCTCCGAAGCCTGGGGCCTTTAATGGGTACGTCGATATACATCCATATCTCGGCCAAGATGAATGGGCACAGCACACGTTTGCGCTGGCAGCAGGACCGGGTATCAATCATGGAGGCTGTGGGAGCAGACGCATCACCCCACCTGATATGGCTGAAGATGCTTCCAATATATCAATAATGAGCTGTGTCCAAAACCGTCTCGGGGGGAATCCCGTGAGCCAGGAGGGAGATATATTTACCAAACCCATCCTGTCTCCCTGTTGCCTCTGCTGCGTGGGCCCCCAGGTGTGACCTCCCAAGCTTTCTGAAATACAGAAGAATTTAGCTCGTGTCTTTAGCTGTCACTGGCCACAGCGGCTTTCAGGCAGAGTGAAGCGCGGTTCCGGGTATCAGCGCGGGAAGGAGTGCACCTCAAGAGCTCTGGTTTCGGGGTGCAGTGTGCTGCTTTCTCTGAGCCCTTCCTGGCCAGGCTCTTTTCACTCCCTGGGAGACTGCTGGCCCTCTGCCCTTCCAGATCTCCCCACCCCCACCCCAGCAGCCCTCCGGGGCTTGTGGCATCCGCGTCCTTCCCCACAGGACCCCTCCAGCTCAGGGGCCGCACAGAGCGGCCTCCTGCTTCTACACCGCAGCTCCTCCGCTTTCTACCCAGGAGGCCTTGGAGAGCGGCGAGCCCTCCAGAGGCTCGGTTTCTCATTCCCCAAATCCCAAGTGAGGATAAAGTACCCGCCCTGGGGCCCCAGCAGAGGCCAACACTGCATCTCACAGGCAGCCGAGGCATGGGGCCTGTTGGCTCTTCCCCTTCCAGCGTCTCCACAGAATCCGCCTGTAGGAGCCAGGGAGGTAGAAAAACTGAGAAACAGCAAAGAGTAGGAACTAATAAAAGTTTTATGAATTACACAGAACCGGCAGAGGTGGTGTGGTTTTTTGCAGGCCTGTTCCTACCCCTGAGTGACTGACCCCCACAGAGCACGGCCAGATTCAGCAGAAAAAAGCCCGGGGTGCCCAGTTAGACTTCGGATAAGCAATGAAACATCTGTTCATATAAAAACAGTATTTAGTATACTTATAAGTTTTTAGTCTACTGAGAAAATAATAATAATTCATTGTTTGTCCAGAATTTTCTAATTTAACCCTAGTTGAGAAAGAGGCAGGGAAATGTCATGCTTCTCTCCCTTCCCAGGCGAGAGGAATGAAGGTCTTCAAGGCGGGCTCTTCCCTGATGGGAAATGCAGGGCCACGCGGGGCCACCTTCCCCGGCACGACAAGCTGACAGCGCAGAGCAGGGCCGCTCCGGGCCCCTGAGCTCACACGCCGCACAGAAGCTACACAGAGGCACACTGCCCCGTTCAGGAGAGGATCCCAACATGCTTACAAAAGTCAGCAAGTTCTGCATATTCAAGCAGGGTGGGGTGTTTTGTTTTGTTTGTTTAACATCTTTATTGGAGTATAATTGCTTTACAATGGTGTGTTAGTTTCTGCTGTATAACAAAGTGAATCAGCTATATGTATGCATATATCCCCTCCCTCTTGCGTCTCCCTCCCACCCTCCCTATCCCACCCTTTTAGGTGGTCACAGAGCACCGAGGTGATCTTCCTGTGCTATGCGGCTGGGGTGTTTTTTTTTTAATCCTTAGTAAGAACCAGGCTGAAAGACTCAATTTTACTCTGTACTGATATTTATGGGGGAATTTGAGAAGGAAAGGAGTATCGCCTCCTACTGAGGACAATATTTGAACTTAATTACTTGGATCCCAATTAATATCGGAAAGGATGCTCTGGTTCTCAGAGGACAGTTACGTCATCAGTTGTGGGCACACCTCGTGTCCCCTAAGAAGACCAGAAGAGAATTTCAGTTACATCCTAAAGGACTTTTACCACTGGGGACCTCCTATAAATGAAAATATAAAAGCTTAAACAGGTCTATCACTCATTCTTTTACTCATCACTGGGCTAGAAGGAGGGACACAGTGACAACAGGTCACAGACCCTCTCCCAGGAGAAACCGCCTAGAGCAGCCTGGCAAACTATGCCCGCAGGCCAAAGCCAGCCTACCGCCTGTTTTCTATGTAGGTTTTACATTTTTTGATGGTTGAAAAATTCCAAACAAAAATAATATGTTGTGATGTGAAAATTACACGAAATTCCAATTTCTGTGTCCATAATGAAGTTTTACTGGGACACAGCCATGCACACGGGCGTTTACTTATGGTCTATGGTTGTTCCTGAGCTGCGCGGGTGGGATTGAGTAATTGTAACTGAGACTGTAGCGTCTGCAGAGACAAAAAGATTTATGATCTGACACTTTCCAGGAAAAGCTGGCCAACGTGAAAACAGAACTGCCACGCAATGTAGCAAGTGCCCAGAGAGGGAGGCGGGCTGCTGCTGGGGACCACGCTTTGGAGTCTTTACAGATGCTCACCAGGGACGCAAGTGAAGATGCTGAGAAACAGTCATTGAAGCAGATGTAGCTTTCAGGAGAGTTTGATGAGACACACCTACAACGCCTTACCAGGGCAGAATATTTGCTTACACAGGCACGTAATGCTTTGTGATCAGTGATTTATGCAGAAAGAGAAAGCCTCTTTCATAATTGCTAAATATTTTAGTGATGGGCCAAATGCTGGGTAAGGGACAAGTTTTCAAAATATTAAAATGAAATTTTCTAACTTGAATCCTCCATCAGGATGCTCGATCCTTCCTGCCTTTAAAAGCCCCTGTACTGACCTTCATTCCTTCTCCCTCCTGTGTCTTTAACATCTCTACTAGATTCTTCCTTCAGTGAGTCTGAAAAAACCCCCAACAAAAAAACTCCCCTGGGCCCCACACCCCTCCCAGATGCCTCCCTCTCACGCCCTTCACCCTAAAGCAAACTCCTCTCCAAGTCACCCTCCTGTGCTGTCTACACTTCCCAACCTCCTACGCCCCCAAGACTGATTCTCCCATGTTCCTCCACCACCTCTCCGAGCAAAGTCTGATGACCTCCCGCTTCTACATCACATGGGCTCTGCAAAGCCTCCTCCTCCGCGGTCCCCTGCTGCATCCAGCACTACTAAGCTCTCCTCCCCTTACGGCACTTCCTTCCCTCAGTTTCTGTGACTCCATCCTTTCCGATTTTCTTCCTACCTCTCTGGCTTCCTCTCACCCAACTCGGTCTCTCCTCTTTCTCCCTTAAATATCCGAGTTTCTCAAGACCCATTCCACTCTCACCTTTTTCTCTCTCCCTACACGACCTTGCCCCTGCCTTTGGCTCTTAGTGCCACCTGTATTGTTGGCATCGGCTAACTAAAAACCAGCTGGTGAGAGAAAGACTTTTTCCTTATTCATAAAGTGTCAGCCGGATTTGGCTTTCCCAAGCCCCACCGGAGGAATTAGATTATTGCCCTCCCCTGAAAACCTCCAAGAAATCCCTCCACGGATGTAAACATTCTTATCTTCCACTGGTGGTCTCTCCATCCTTTTTCCACTGGGGTTAGATCATCTGCATTTTGGCAGCTAATGAAGGCTCCATAGTAGATGCTCAATAAATGTTTATGGACTCAAGAGAGGGTCTTGATGATAAAGTGCTCGCTGCATAATTAGAAAACATAAGGACTTATATATCCAAACTTAAACAGAACCTCCAAAGGAAGGCTTCTGTGATTTGCCTGTGTCTTATTAAAACCTCAACACATAGTTGTGATATAAACAGTCATTCTGACAACATTTAAGACCACAGGAGCTAAGCGTGAAGGATGCTTCTGTCTGTTGGGGTCCTGGCTCTGCCGTTTACTGGCTGTGAAACTCTGGGAAAGTGTCTTAACGTGTCTGGGCTTCAGGTTCATCAGCTACCAGATGGGGACAAAAATAATTCCCCCTTGGTGTTTTTATGAAAACTAAATCACATAATTCATGTCAAGTGCTCAGGGCAGTGTGGGGTACATAATAAGCATGGAAAACATGAGAGTGCAAACTCAGTCTCCAGGAAAACTAAAGTAAAGAAACAGTAGGAAAGGAACAAGGGGGAAAAACTCAACAAAGTCACTGCCATACACCCAGACAAGGACAAAAGCAGTTTCATAAAATATAAGAAATGCCAAAAGTCTTTCTTAATTCCCACTAAGTAGCAATGGCTCACCCCACCTTCGTGCTGACCCAACAATAAAATCAGGAGACAGGCGAATGCCGTGTTATAACCTAGCCATCCTATATCAGGCTTTCATTATATGTAGTGTTCCAGGGAATGCGTGGCTTGACCTGTGGTAAATTTAAATCTGTTTAATGACTTGTACTTTAAGAAGCTCCTACCACAAATAAAAGTTCCCAGGAGAGGAGGTAGCCTCGTGTCCCATCATTCTGTCATTCGTCCTGATAACTCGCCACACAAACGGGACGAACTGGATCAGCAGGGTACTTGGCAAACATACGTGTGTGCATTACAGGGCACTGGACACCACACAGGAGGATGTCAAGGCCTCATCCCACTGACAACGGGCAAATTCCCACTAATCTAGGCCACAGTCAGGCCTCCCACCCTACACACCCTTGCCCACCGAGCAGCAAAACAACCATCTCCAGGTTATCCCTAGGCTGTGGGTCTGGCTAAATCTCGGGCGGTCCTAAAGGGAGCCATCTCACAGATCAGTAGGACGACAGGCGAGACACGAGCGCGGACCTCAGACGCCGGCCAGGCCTTGGGACCCCTGCAGCACCTATAAATTTAGGTGTAAATCTCGCAGGAACTCTTGACAGACAAGCCCCCGTGACAGCTATGCAATTTACTGTTAATGGCGGACCTTCCAACGAGATTCCTTTGAAATACAGGAATCTTATTAGAAGCCTCTGACCTCTCGAATTTGCCAGGCAGAAATCACCTGAACAGCCAATACTCTTATTTACGCCAGCTCTGCGAAAAGGAAAAGAAGGAACTATATGCAGACAGACAGACAGACATGTATATAAATTTGTGTTCAAGGGTGCGTCACCCTTCTTACCAGGAGAGTTCTTGTCACACCAGAACTGGGTGCAAGCACAGAGCGAAGTGCCCTTCTGGTCCTTGGTGCAGGCTGCAGAGAAAGTTCTAGTCTTCTTTAATCCCAAAGGAGGACAGGACATAAGCAAGACGCAGACAAACAGGAGAACTCGGCTGCACTTGTCCGCTCCCTGCACCTTGGGCCTGAGACGCCATAGCGGTTGGGGAACGTAGGCCTGGAACCAGGCAGCAGCTGTTTAAATGACTTAAGGATGAGGCGGGCCTCGCTGGGGAGGGTGGAGCCAGTGCTGAGGGGTGGAGCTAGAAAAATCCAGAGAGCCGTCCATGGAAATGGGTGGGACTAAATCAAGGGGCGTGGTCAACGGAAGGGGTGGAGCTAGTGACGAAGCTCACAGAGGGGTGGAGCTGGGGGAGTGGGCGGGGCTAGGAGAAAAGGACCCAGTTAATGTAGGGAGGAGGGGCACGGCAGAGGAAGTATTTTACAATTTATCCTATTGGGGGGGGGGTGTCTCTCTTTTTTTTAATTAAAAAAAATTTTAATTAGAAAATTTAAAAACCCTGGGGAAGGTCACTGGGCCACCTGGTGCCAGCACATCATATGGCCTTTAATTTCCTTTTTCTGGAGAAGCCCCACACACTGATCCATTCAGAATTCCGGGTATTAAGGGCCCCTGCCTCCTGCCCGGAGTTGTCCGCTGGGAGGGCACTGCCGACATCAGGCATCCCGGGAACTCGGTGTCTCCGCCGAATGTGTCGCCTCGCTCATCTGCATCGAGTCAGTTTATGTTATGTAAGCTGTGTGGGTTCAAGGGTGTTTCACTAGCACGGCTTACTGGGGACTGCATTTTCTCTGGGGTGCGCAGTGAGCTCTACATCAGAGCCTGATTGAGCAGAAAATGTGTGCTAATGTTCACAGCAGTACTCTATTATAGTATAAGTGTGCTTGTAAATATTCACTACGTGTTATTACACCATTTGAACCAAGAATGTTGGGAGGTGAAAGGTCGGCCTAATGGTCTCTCCGGAGGCGGGGTTTTGAATATAACCAAATGGGATAATGGTCAGAAATACCCAGAGGGGGCAATGTAACACGCCGTAAAGAATTGTGCTGTGAGTTGTAAGTTTTCAGGACAACAAAGATGCCAAAGAGATGGCTCATAAGCAGTCATTATTAATGGAATGACAAGGCAAACGTTACACGGAATGTCCTCTCGACAATAAATCTTGTCCCTGTGCCATTAGTACTCCTTACAACTGCAAATAGCAGTTAGGTTATAACCTAACATGGCAGAATTTTATCCTCTCAATCTCTAATGTATTTTATAATGCTGTTAAAGTCAGCAATCGCAACTGTTTAAGCTCACTTAATCTAGGAAAAGTTTAAACGCGAATTGTAAATGCAAAAAACCGCTTTGATATTAGTTTTTCTTAATTAAATAGGAGATCTTTATAAGAAGTAGATCTTCTTAAACATGCATCAGCCTGTAGTAGATAAGCATTGTTGAATTTTAAATGCCACACTTTTTTCAAGCTCAGCTTTGCCTGTTGTGGTGAGGGGGTTTTTTGTTTTTTTTTTTAATTTTGGGGTTTTGTTCTGTTTTTGTTTTTTAAAGAAAATGATTATCTTCACGGGAGAGCCAGGTTTTACGTGTATTTGTTAAACTTGCATAGCATTCCAGCTCCTGTTGGGTACCGGAGCAAGCTTTTGAAATAATTGATTAGTATACATTTTCAACATAATTTCCTTTCGAACCAGTGTTAGCTCACCCCGTCGTCTGATGTGACTCCCTTTCAATACAGCAGAATACGGATTTTGAAGAGATGATGAACATCGTCCGCCCCTCCCCCTCCCCATTTTGCCTTCCCAGTGACCACTGGGACGCTGAGAACAGGAAGTCAGTACTGACCAGAGGGCAGCCCTGGTGGGAGCAGCAGCTACTGCAGCAGGGCGCGGGCACAGCCCGCGCAGATACTGCACGCAAAACAGCAGATACTGCACAGTCGACGGGGACAGCCCAGGAGACGAGTCCGCAGACGGCAGGTGTGAGCTGGAGAAGGCGTGCAGCACGGACTCTCGCGCGGGCTGGGAGCGGTGCCCGCGGTGTTCTTCGGCAGCACAGGAAGGCTGCTGGCCCTTCAGACCCCAGCCGCCTCGGCTACTCGTTTGGCCACAGCACCCCCGGGGGCAGCGGCCACACCAACGAGGCAGGGTTCACCCATGCCCCCCTCGGGACCGGCGAAATTTCTAGTATGTTCTCCAGGAGCGCTCTGAACCGGCAGAAGGGCTCCACAGGGCCTCCCCTCGTGGGAAAGCCTCTCACCTCCCTTGGGACGAGGTCACTAAGAGCGGACAGGTGTGCGCCCCCAGAGGCCCCGGCGGAGCAAGGCCGGCCACCTGCTGAAGGGGGGGCCCGAAGCTTCTCCAGCAGGGTCCAGGATAGAAACGTAGTATCCCATTGCCCTAAAGCTTCGTCCTCACGACAGACGTTCACACCTGCCACCTTTATAGCAATAATTGCCAACATTCGTGTTTTTTGATAGTTTACACACACGCTGTCACATACTTCATTACTTCATTCTGTCCTCACAGTCATGTGAGACCGGCCCATGACACAGATGAAGAAACCAAGGCAGGGAGTGACTGGGACAAGGTCCATCGAGGCGGCATGTCGGGGGGTCCAGGCTCAAACCCTGGTCCTGAGTTTCCATGTGCCTCTGGGCCCAACCGTTTCCCATCATGTGCCACGAGATATCACTGATCCCTAAGTTGTCAAGTCCCTCTTAGATACATGCAGCTGTTTCATATTATCAGTGTTAACCAAATGGCACATTATCATCGCTGTAATTCTTGCTTTTTAAATAGTAAACACAAAAGTATTTTAGATCCTTCCTGATATAAATTTCCTAAATCTCTCTCGACTCTTCCGTCAAAAAACTGTTTTCAACCTAAGATCACACCACTGCAAGGAACACTGGGGTCCTTACAGAGGTAAGAAAATTAAATTGCAAAAGGAAAGGGATGGCCTTTAATCATAGGGGTTTAGTACAGGATTCATGCTCTGTTTTGGCCAAGTGTGTTCTTTCACCACACAACCCAGCCTTCTCACGCTTGAGACAGACCAACGTGCTGACACAGAAAATCTCCACCCAGGTTAAGTAAAAAGAGCACGCTATAGAATGTGCACAGTACATCCCCATGTGACACATGCACGTGAAATGCACACATGCGCATACATGCATACAAGCACATGTGCACATATATGAATGTGCAAATAAGCACACGTGTGCAGGCTCACACCTGCAAACATGCTCTATTTCTAGGTGTGTGTGTTTCTGCACGTGAAAGCAAAGCAGGATGTCTAGCAGGGCACACAGACAACTGACACCAGTGGTTTCTTCAGGGAAGGACCCTGAGGCAGGGGCTGGGGAGGCAGAGAGGGTCCAAGGGGGATTTGACTTGATTGTTGAAAGTTTTTTAAAAACTTTAAGGATTTAAAAAATCCTTATACAGATGCTCATGTGTCTTTCTGGATCACTGTTGCTGAGAAAAATGAGAAGGGGATGTGGCTGGACCGAAGGAGTGTGCGAGCGCCCTAAGCATCGCTCAGCCTTGGAGCTTTCGCGGAAGGGGCTATTTTCAAGTAACCTCAGAGCCTCCAGCTGAGCTAACCCACTGCAGGGCTGCCAGGCCAGAAGGAGAGAGCCCTCCCGCGGCTTTCAAAGGTTCCAGTTCTGCCCTGCGAGGTGGGCTTCTCAGCAGGCTGAGGCCCCTCTGCCCAGGCCTTGGATCCACAGGCGGCAGCGGCTGGACCCTGAGAGGCTGCTAGGCAGATGCTGCCCAGGCATTGGGAGGACCGCGCTTTAATTGAAAATTTATGTTGACTTGGGGAGTCACCTGTTTCATGTGTGCTCAGAGAGCAGCTCCCCCTCAGATGTGCGATGGGGACAAGAAGTGTGGCATTACATGGTTACTTTGTGAGGGGTGGAAGTTTCCTATTTAATTCTTACAAGGATTCCTTGGCCCAGTGGGAGAGACTTCTAAAAGCCAGGCTCGCATCTTGCGTGGATTTTTAAAACGCCCAACATCTTTTTTTTTTTTTTTTGGCCACGCCACTCGACATGTGGGGTCTTAATTCCTTGACCAGGGATTGAACCCGTGCCCTCTACAGTGGAAACGTGGAGTCTTAACCACTGGACCGCCAGGGAAGTCCAACACCCAGCGTCTTCATTATGCAGATTTCTGTTCTCTCGGGCCCTGCCCTTGTAAACTCGGCGTTCAATGGAAGGAAAGAAATTAGAAAGGCCACGTTGTCCCCCAGATCATTTAAGAATTACTGTGAGCTTAAAAACCAACTTGGAAGTCCATGACATCAGAAAAAAGGGCAGAAATATAATTAAGGGTTAATATCTTTATTATGTAAGTAGCTCATGTAAATGGATAAGAAACACACAAAAGCCCCAACAGATTAATAGGAAAAGGGCAGAGACAAGCAATTCCAAGAGGAGAGAATACAAATTTTAATTCGAAGAAGAAGATTTAACTACATGGTTCATGAAAATTGAATATTAAACATGACACAATTCTTCTCCCATCCAACTCACAGAAATTTTTCATCACAGTATCCAAAGCAGAGATGGAGCATAAGTGAAATGGGAAATGTCACAAATTGCTGGATGCAGTGCTTTTGTAAAACAATTTGGCAAGAAGTAATGTGAACCTTAAAATATTCATATCCTTTGACCTCATAATTTTGTTCTGGGAATGTAACCAAAGAAAACCATCTAAAAAGCTTTATAAAGATGTTCACAGAAGTGTTATTTATAATAATGGAAAATTGAAAATGTTTATAATAATGAGAAATTTAAAATAACATGTAAAATAATAAATGTCACAAAAATAGGGAAATGGTTAACCAAATTACAGTTCTTACATTTGATGGGATATTATTTTACCATTAAAATCTGTATTTACAAAGACAATATTGACATATTTATACTTATCATCTAAGGAAAAATAAAACAAATTGAAGTTTTCTCTTCTGATTGATTACAACTGAAAAACAAACCTACAGGGAAAACTACGTCTGTAAGAAAAGGTACCAATAGAGTAATCATATTGGGGAACAATGGATGATTTCAGTGTCTTTTTTTTTTTTTTTTTTTTTAGGTTTCACCATATTCCTCATGACCATATGTTACATTTAAAATCAATATAAAACCATTTTTTCCATTTTAAAAAAGCTTGAGAGAGAGATCATCAAGGGAAATTGCAGATTAGCCCCTCACTTTACTGGTCATGAAATGGAAGCCAGGGTGTTTGCATGGCTCCATACAGCCGCCTCTGTAGAGTTTGTCGCTCAGTATTTGTTAATTGCATCAACTCCCATTAATTAATTAATTCTAGAGGGATATTATTTTCTAACTAGGAGCGTGTCCTGGGAAAAATCACCACTTCTCTCTTTTACCCAACCAACGTGCTTCGAGCCTCTGGATGGAAAAACAGACAAGAAACGATTACAGTGCCAGGTAATAAGTGTATCATACCCCATGCATGCGATAGTCCCAGAGAATAATTTTTAAAAGAAAAAATAACTTACTAGATAAAAAGTAAGCACTGGCCACCTAACAAGGGTTAATAGATTCATTTGGTGAAACAACTTCTGCTATTATCGGTCTACAAAGTTTTACTTGCACACCTGCAAAATTAGCACATTTCAGAATGGCCCAAAATACAGTTAAAGTTCTTTCGACCTAGACGTGGATCAATCCACATTGTAGTCAAGGCCTCGGGGATGACGGGAGCTAGGAGGAACGCCTCCATGGTTGGGCCACACCAGCCCCTCCTGCAGGGAGCTGGAACCTTTATTTTGGAGTTCATTTCTTTTTTTCTGCCCCATCCTCTGGGAGGTTGTATGGAACCAAAGATGCCCCAGACAGGAAGTCTGAAGTCCAGGATCTCTGTCCTTCCACTGGCTGTGCAGCTGATCCTGGACAAGCACCTTGGTCGTCCTCTGCCTCAGTTTACCCACCTGTAGCACGACAGCAGGTCCTTGTGTGTGCAGTCTTTAATCCTTTGCTCCTGTGGCTTTTTTAAAGATGAATACAATGAGAATAATTCCACTGGATCCTATGAACTCAACCTAAATCACTTGCTGGTAGAAAGATAAATTGGAAATACTAACGCTTAGTGAATACATTACTCTGTACTTCTTTTACTTAGTGAAACATTTAATTAGTATTTACTAGAAAATTACTATCAATTACTAAAAATGACTACAAATTACTAGCAAAATGGATAAATTTTCCCTCTACCACTAAAATAAATTCAATTACTAACTTTAAGTAATTGTGGGTAATTTATTTCTTGGAGGGCAGAGAGCTATAGACAAAGTGGAGGGAGATGATTAAGATGCTCAGAGTGGCTGATTTATGAGGGAAACTTAAATAGCTAAATCTGGGTGGCTGAGCAAAGCAAGCAGAAATGCACACGGCAAGACATCCACAAATAGCCTAACCAAAACGCAGGTTCTCTCTGTGGCTTAGCGAGGACGTGAGGGGGAAGCCGTGGTGCAGAGGAGACCAATTTAATCAGGGGCTTGCTTCCAAAAATCTTAGAGGTTTTCTTGATGGTGAAATCTGAAGCCCTACTATGGTCTCCCAAAGGAAGTTGCTCACACCCAGACGTTAGGACAAAGCAAGAGAGAAGTTTTTGCAGGACGATTCCGGAGGCTTTTAGGAGGAAAGTGTAGGTTTAGATGCCAAGTTTTAAATGATTCATCCCTCCTCTTCATCAGGAGGAAAAAGTTTCTATCCCCACAACATATGACTGCTGCACAGGTGTTTGGGGGTGGCACGGGCCCTGGGGAGGGTGGGGGTAGTCCTCTCTTAGGCAAACATCTCCTGGCCATGCCAGCCAATGCCACCACATCCATGCCATGGAAGGGTCTGGCCCAGAGTCTTCAGATGCCTGCTCTCACTTAGAAAAGTGATGTTAAATGACACCCATCAGAAATGTGGAAAGTAAATGACAAATATTGACTCAGATTTACCTATTCCAGGATGGAATGCAGCATCATGGTGGATTTGGCATCCAAAAGCCCTGGGTTGGGCTCACTTCCTGTTGATATATCCCCAGAACGGTGTGACCTAAAGCACAACACTCACCCACCATCAGGCTCAGTCACCTCACCTGCAAAATAAACATTAAAATAACTACTTCAGGTAAACGGACTGTGGTGCATCCAGACAAAGGAATATTATTCAGCACCAAAAAAACCTGAGCTATCGAGCTACGAAAAGACACGGAGGAAACTTAAGTGCCTGTTCTCAGTGAGAGAAGCCAGTCTGAAAAGTCTGCATGCCGCCTGATTCCAACTCTACGACATTCTGGAAAAGGCAACACTGGAGAGACAGTAAAAGACCAGGAGCTGAAAGGGGGGAGATGAATAAGCAGACCACAGAGGACCTTTAGGGCAGTGAGGCCACCCTGTATGATACCGTGATGATGGATACGTGACGTCAAGCATTTGCCAAAACCTATAGAATGCACGGCACGAAGAGGAAACCCTAAGCTAAACTATGGATGACAGTGAATAATAATGTATCAACACTGGCTCATCAACTCTAAGGAATGAACGACCCCAGTGCAAGATGGTAATAAGAGGGGAAACTGGGCGTGAGGGAGAGAGAAGGTATATGGGATCTCTCTGTACTTTCCACCCAGGCTTCTGTAAACCTAAAATAGCCCTAAAAGTAAAATCTAAGAAAGGAATAGCTACTCCACGTGGTTGCAGTGAGGACACACGAGGCAGAGCCCTTGGACTCGGAAGTCAGCAGTATTTGGGAGAGCGGAGCAGGCAGAAGCTGGAGGGGCCGAGTCTGAACACAGGCTTTGCTCTGATTTTCCAATCACAACTCAGGATTTCCATCCACTCTCTCAGGTCTGGACCATGTAGCGTGGGCTTGGTGGGCAGGAAGGATGGACGTGGCCCTGGGACAGACGGCCTGGAATGTCAAGTACAGGTAGCATGTGCCATGCATGGCTATCCCGAGTGGTGGGTGGGGATGGCTAGTCATGTGTCAGGAGCCTGGGGCTTGTGACCACGTCACCAAGACACAGCAGCCACTGGTAGTGAGTCCACGCTCCTCTCCAGGCCGACTCTCCACCATCTGAAGGCGTTTCTTACCTCTCGGCACTCGGCCCATTTTTCTTTCAGGGAGACCTCACATTGGGACACTTGTGTTTGTGAGCCACTCCTCCTAATATGTCCTGCTTCCTGCTCACACAGGCTGAGCCGTTCAATCATCATGTCACCGCGTCCCGGAGGAGGACCAGCGGCCAGGGCCCGGAAGAGCGCGAGAGTCTTTGAAGCATTAAAACCATACCTAAGAAGAATCTCTGTCCCTTCCACAACGTTGGTGGTGCAAGCTGCACAGTAATTTATTCCTGAGAGCCACGTTTCCCATCCCGAGTGGGGCGTCCGGGACAGAGAGAGCAGTGCCTCTGCATCTAGCCTTTCGATGCTGCCTGGCTGGACCACGGGCACCGGCGGCGCACAGGCCATAACGGGATGTGATGGGATGGACTGAGGGCGTCATTTAACAACACGGAACAGGGCTTTTGTTCATTTATCTTAGACTCGTGACCATGACAGAGACAGTGAGGGCAAGAAAAGAGCCACCTCCCGGCTCTGCAGCCCGAGAGACCCACGCAAACCCTGAGGCCGCCTGCTCCACGGTGCTCCGGGCTGAATCAAGTCCCGAAGGTGAGAGGCATTCCTGGAAGTCCAATGAAGACGTCCCAAGGTTTTGCTCCATGTCACACGATATCAACTGAACATTGGTGCTTCTGAAAAATGCTACCACCACCTGGAAAGTTCAACCCAGACTAGTTCTGTGTAACTTGCAAAGGCATCTAAATTGGCCCTGAGTACAGCCTTAAAACAGGCTGACAGATCCCCTCTGCCGACGGTTTAGTTTTGACTTAATACTGCAATTACGCTCTGCAACGGAGAGGAAAAGGCGCCATGCAGTCAGTCTTTGCTTCTTAAGCTATAACAGCATTAGCCACACAGGATTTGCATAGAACAAGTCAATAAAGAAGAGGGAGGCAGCCAAAAAGAAATAAAGTTAAAAAAAAAAAAAAGAAGAAGCGGAAGAAGAGGAAACTAAATTATCGGGATGGAGTCACCCTCTAAGCAGCCTGGGCTTTGCTGTCCTGTGGACTAAAGGGGAGCCCTGGAGACAGAGGTCTGTGTGGTTCCCTCAGGCGACGTGTGCAGGTGCGCCCCGCAGCCTGTGGTCCACGGCCTAGTCTCAGCGCCTGTGCAGGGCAGGTGGCAGGGACAGGGCTGTGGCAGACCTGCCTCCACGCCAGGCTTGGACGTTATGGTGCCGTGGGTGGGCTCACTCAGACACCCCACCAGCCCCGGCCTGCGGGCGGAAGCCGCAGCGCCCAACCATCGCTGCCCCAGGGGTGGGAGCAGGACAGACTGAGCCTCCTGGCGCCCTCTTGCAGCTGCTCCCTCACTGCCCTCAGACTGCCGACCCCTTCTCAGGCCCGGTCCTCTTCTCCAATTCTGCAGAAGGCAAAGGACTTGACCTCGCTAACTCCTCCCAGAGCAGGGCGGCCAGATAAAATACAGGACACCAGTTAAATCTGAACCATAAATAAAATGCAAATAATTTTTTAGCGTATGTCCTGGTACTTTATTTATAATTTACTGTAAGTATCTGAGACATAGTTATACTAAAATAAACAAACAAACAAACAAACAAACTCATTTACCTGAAACTCACATGAGCTGAGTCCTGTGTTGCTATTTGCTAAATCTGGCAACCTTCTCCCAGCCCTGCTTCCTGAAGCTGAATTCGGTTCCTGGATTCCACAGTGTCCTCTCACAGGAGCTGTCTTGATGAAATGGACCTTCTTGGACCCTCTCATTCACGGGGTTGAACCTCTTAGACACCGACCTTGATCACCATTGAATCTGCTACAACTATTCTTCAAATCCAGTGAGTCCCGAGTGGAGAGGGGCCACCAACACACCCGTGGTCAAAGCGCCCAGCCCCCTGCCCCTCGCCAGCCGCCTCGCCCACGCCCAGGGGCCTACTGTGTGCCATGAACTCCACAGCGTGCTGGGGATGGGCAAGGACGAGGTGCACAAAGTCTTGGCCCCCAGAGAGCTCCAGACACAAGTGGAAAATTTCAGCACAAGCCCATGGGTCCTCACCAAAAACGCTTGGCCAGTTGTGTTTTAGAATTCAATTTTTTTTCTGATTTTCGACAATATGGTGCACCTGCCTTCTGCTACAGTATACACATTACGTATAATAAATACCGCCAATGCATCACGTAAATACCTTCTACTGCCCCAGGGGGCTCTGGGGCAGCATCAAACACAGGAGCAGGCTAGGGGAGGCCGTGTGTGTCTAGGGCACCCAGAGAGAGAAGTCAATACATCTCCCCTCCCACTCCACTTCACCCCAGAATCGTGGGTGAAGAAATAAAGATTTCCTAGCAAAAATTCACTTGTTCTGTTAACCATGCTTTGCATTCTTGGAGGTTCTCCAGAACCTCGTGGTGGTTGGGAAGGATGAGGACCTTCCTTCCTGGTCTCTGGGGAAGAAAGCCCCGGTTGAGAGGGGCAAACTGTCTTATGGACCCAAAGGAGACACTGCTTATGAGGATGAATGGGCTAAGAGCTACCCCCAGGAATGTAAAGTTATTGCCCTGGTCTCATATGGCTATTTTAATTTTAATTAACTAAAATTAAATTAATTGTAAAATTTAGTTCTTCAGTTGCACTCGCCACATTTCAAGTGTTTGGTTTTCCTCGCTGGTCCTCATACTAGTGATAGAGGGATCTGCCCATCCTGCTGGGGGCCAGACCAGCTAGAACCTCTGAAAGGTGGTGACTGTGGCCACCTGTCAGAGTCACCTTGATGGTCTCCACTTCACAAGACCATGATGCCAGTGCAGGGACCCAGGCCACTGTGCCTTCAGGCTTAGTTCATAGCACGTCATTTATTGTGCTCAGATAAAATTTTAAGTCCTCAAAGTTTACACAAGGAAGGAACAAGGAGAAAACTTCTCTGTTGAATATGCTGCACCCTCTCCTTGCAAATTGCTTCACACTCAGAGTTTGTCTAAATGGACCCTTAGACAAGTAGAACGACATAATTGCTTTGATGTACAACATATCTGAGCATCAGGCTTATGAATACATCCTCAGTACACGGAAAGGAAGTGTGTTCAAGAGGTAATTATTTTGAAGTCACTGTCATATATTTTTAATTTAGAAAATACCTCTCAGCCCCCAAACAATTATTATCTACAACTACTGCGTCCATTACAGGAGAGCCACTGGTCTCATATGGCTATTTTAATTTTAATTAACTAAAATTAAATTAATTGTAAAATTTAGTTCTTCAGTTGCACTAGCCACATTTCAAGTGTTCAGTGGTCACCTGTGGCTGGTGGTGACCTCGTTAGACAGTGCAAATTTAGACCATTTCTGTCATGGCAGAAAGTTCTATCTATAGATTCAAGAAATAATCACTCTGTTCTCGGCAGACAGGTTCCTTCTTTTGTTTTCCATGTTCCTAATGTTGTTACTAAAGACAGTGACATCACCAGAGGCCGAGGTAGCAGGTTTATGGATGCTTAAGGCAAGACCAGGTTGAGGGAGACTAGCCCTGCTGACCAATGGCCTGTGGTTAACTGTCTTCAGCCTGCAGCTCGATGACCAAGGAGACAAAGAATGAGGCTCATATTGTAGGGGAAAAAAACTAGTGCCAGATTCTGACATCACTCATTGAACAAATTCAAATCTCCCTAAGGCACCAGCACCCTCCTAGGGGCTAAATCCCAAAGATGTGCCCGGGTCCTTCTCTCCTTTGACATCTCAGCAGCATTTAGGACCTTAACAGGCCTGTTTCTCCTGATCTTCCTGTTTTTTTCCCCCTTCACTGGCCCCCCTTTCCTCTGTCTGGTTGGGAGACACCTCTTCTCCCATGCGTTTCCAGGCCAGGATGCTCCTTGGGGCTCCAGCCTAGACCCTCTCCTCTTCCGCGTGCTCTCAGCCCAGACCTCCGTTCACATCTGCAGGCAGCTGATGCCTAGGTTAGATCTGTCCCTCAGATTTGTGCTACCAGAGATGGACGGGGGAGGCGGGGTTAGATTCGAGGAAGGTGGTCCGAAGGTACAAACTTCCAGTTACAGGATATATAAGTACTAGGGGTGTGACATACAACATGACGAGTATGGTGAATGCGGCTGTGTGTTACCTATGAAAGCTGTTAAGAGAGCAAATCTGACGAGTTCTCACCACCAGGGAAAAAACCTTTTTTTTCTTTTTCTTTAATTTTGCATCTGTATGAGGTGATGGATAGTCACTAACTTACTGTGGTCGTAATTTCATGATGTACGTAGGTCGAATCATCACGCTGTATACCTTAAAGTTATGTAGCGCCGTATGTTAGTTATACCGCCATAAAACTGGAAGGAAAAATTAATAAATTATTGAATTAATTAAGCCACATTCTATTAAATAAATAAAGTTAGGTCTCTCCCTAAAGCTCCAGGCCCAGCTGCCTCTGGACAGCTCTCCTTTACCAGGAGCCTTAGATTGTACATGACCAGGAGGGGATGCATTATCCCAGCCACTGCACCCACCTGAGACCACCTCTTCCCCTGCATCCCCGGGCAGTTCCCCAAGCCAGGACCCTGTCAGCCACCACTGCTTCCACTCTTAACCTGTTCCACACATTCACTTACTCACCAATGAAACTTTATTTACAAAGACTATATGACAACACTTATATGTGGAATCTAAAAAATAATACAAAAATGTTCTCTCTATAAAACACAAACAGACTCACAGACATAGAAAACAAACTTATGGTTACCAAGGGGAAAAGGGCAGGAGGTGGGATCAATTAGGAGTTTGGGATTAACATGAACACACATAACATATACACTATACATAAAATAGGTAAGCAGCAGGATTTGCTGTATAGCACAGGGAATTATATTCAGTATCTTGTAATAACCTATAATGGAAAAAATCTGAAAAAAATACATAGATATATGTATATAACTGATTCACTTTGCTGTATGCCTGAAACTAACACGATATTGTAAATCAACTATACATCAATAAAAAATAATAATAAAATAAAAACTAAAAACTTTATTTACAAACAGTCAGCTGGCTGGATCTGCCCTGCAGGCGGTAGTTTGAGGACCCAGCTCTGTACCGTTTCCACTCGCACGTTCTTTCTGGAGCAGCAGTGCCTTGCCCACAGGGGCCTCTGAACACCCTGTGCTCTCCCCCTACCCACCCCTCCACTCTCCCACTGCCTGCTAACTCAGGCTCGTCCAGTTCCCAGGTTAAATATCGGTTCCCAGATTAGGTGGCATTTCTCATAGGAATCTTTTCCTAAAAGCTGGGACCACACTCTGTTAAGTTGTTTTGATTTCAGGAAAGTAAATGCTTACTGTAGACATACAATGCTTATTGGAAAAAATTACATCTATGTCCTAAATGTATACATATCCTAAATTTATAGATAGATAGATAGACAGATAGATAGATATTCTAAAACCAGATGTAATTTATGACTATTAACATTTTGACTCTTTTTTCCAGACTTTTTCTGTCTATCTTCTATGCATACTTATATATTTGCGTTTGTTTTTTTTTTACATAATTTGGAAAATAACATGTCCAGGTTTCAAGTCAAATTTTTAAATATATATTATGAGATTTTTCTCATCATAAACTACCAAAAAAATGACGGCTTGAATAACAGCAAAATAGCCTATCTTTCTAATGCCCCAGACTTCACCTTCCCACGCCCCTTTGGGATAATTGTCATTTTTCTCTATTGGAAATAACAGTAAAACGAGCATCTTTGCACATAGAGCTTTGAACATCATCTCTCAGAATTTCCAGGGGATAGTAGATACGTAGAAATCGGAGCTGTGTCCACAGTGTGCGGGGGACTGCTAAATGCGCCGCCAGCTTCCTTCCCAGAGGCGAGCCCGCGGTGCGTTCTCAGCAGCTGTTTCCGGCGGCATGCCGTCCTCTTCACCGTACGAGCATCGGACGCTGTCATCTATTCGTCTGCGGTGCCTTTCCCCAGCCAGGGAGGTCCAGTGTTTCCCCCTGTGTTCCTGGCTGTTTGTGCCTCCTCTATTCAAGCCCATTCTCCATAGGCCAGTTCCACACTGGTTAGAGACTCAGTGTATCGCGGGGACACGCTTGGTGACCAACCGGGGCTCTAGGAAGGCTTCAGGCAGATGGAACACCACTCAGTGACCCAGGCGGTGGTTTCTGAATCTGCCCCACAGCAGGGACTGGGCTGAAATGCATTTCCTTTAGGGTCAGACAGCAAGGCAGACAGTGGCACGTGGGCAAGTGCCCCGCTGCTACTCTTCAGATGAAGGCCAAAGTGCAAGAAAGCTTGAGAGCAGATCTGGTACCTGGGACTCTGCAGACAATTGCATGGGTGGCCCAACTTTGAGGAGGAATGAAGCCAGGAGAGGTGAAGCTGGGCCTTCTAAGAGGCCTCCTTAAATGCACAACCCGATAGCTGACAAAGCAAGAAACAGCTGCTCCATGCCCATACGGGAGGAGCCCCGTCCACAGGGAACCATGCATATGATGGACGATTTTTTCATGAAAATGCTGCTGACAGTGAGAAGGAGAAGAATGTGAATTGGTACAACTTTGGGGAAGCAACTTGGCAATCCCCATAAAGAGCCTAAAAATGACCAGACCCTACCCAGGAGTACCTATATAATTTTTAAAGCTCTGTAGGCAATTTTTTTTTTTTTTGCGGTACGCGGGCCTCTCACTGTTGTGGCCTCTCCTGTTGCAGAGCACAGGCTCCAGACACGCAGGCTCAGCGGCCATGGCTCACGGGCCCAGCCGCTCCGCGGCATGTGGGATCTTCCCAGACCGGGGCACAAACCTGTGTCCCCTGCATGGGCAGGCGGACTCCCAACCACTGCGCCACCAGGGAAGCCCTGTAGGCAATTTTGATGTGCTCCTGTGATAGAGAATCACTAGGCTATGTGGACTATTATACAACCATCAAAATGATATTTATAGCATTTTTAGAAGGATAAGAATGGGTTTGATTTTCATGTTTAATAAAAAAGCAAAACACAAAGTTATAAAAAATTTAAATACATATAAAGGCTCTGAAAATGACATCAAAATAGTAACCTCAACTGAGTCATTCATTCCTTTATTTCGCACATGTTTTTGCACACTAAACTGTGGCCTAGGCTAGCAGTTTTCAAACTTTTTGATCTCGAGACCCCTTTATACTCTTAAAAATTATTCAGAAACACAAAGAGCTTTTGTTTATATGGGTTATGTCTATTGATATTTACCATATCGAAGCTAAAACTGATCATTTTAGAAATATTTATTCATTAATTCCTTTCTTAAAGAAATAATAATTCCACAACATGTTAATACGAAGAACATATAGAGAGAGTGGTATTGTTTCACATTTTTGCAAATCTCTGTAAGTCCAGCTTAACAGAAGACAGCCGGATTCCCAGACTTGCTTCTGTACTCAATTTGTTGTGATATCACACTTCACGAAGACTCTGGAAAATTCTACTGTATACGCATGAGAATAAAAGTGAAGAAGGCAAAAAATGTCTTAGTTGTTTTGAAACTAGTTTTGACTCAGAGTTTAGAAAATAATGTTGACCTCATGGACCCCTGAAAGGGTCCTGAGGTGCATATATGAAAACATTTTAATATACCTTTTATAGTATAAATGAATTATACTATACATAATGTTTTGCAACTTGCTTTTTTCCTTTAACTGTGAAATGTGAACATTTATTTTAAAATACATATGTACATGTATGTATACATACATTTATGTATAAGAATGTATGTATGCACATATACAGTCATACCTACATATATATATATATACACGTTATTGTTAATGACTGCATATATTCCGTTCTGTGGCTGTATCCTAATTTAATGAACGAATTCTCTACTCCTAGACATCAGTTTTTACCAAGCATCCTCTCACTTTACACATTAGTCTGATTAATTTTTAAGATAAATTGCTGGATCAAACAGTATCACAATTTCCATGTTTTTACATGTATTCATGCACTTTCCTAAAGTTAAACATATCTTATCCAAATACCACCAACTTTGCCTCAAATTTGAAAAATCCTGCAGAGGAAGAGGAAAAGTAACTGCTTCGGTGCACCCTCAGCCCTCACCCAGGAAGGGAAGCCGTGTGCAGTGTGTGCAGTCTTTTTAAACGATGCTTATCGACTGATTAATTTCCTGAATATAAAATTAACATGAGAGAGTTTTTTTAAATGCGGACTGGTTAAATAAATAGTGATGCATTATGCCAAGTCAATTTTGTTCTGAAAGAGAAAAAGGGAGAAGCGCCCCTCCTGTTGTGTTACACAGCATATAACACAGGATTGATCAGAAAATCATAGAAAAATTTAAACATAGCCTCATCCTGATATCCTTGCACGTATTCGAGTAACCATTCAACAAATAATTGTGGGTGCCAACATCTGCAAGGCAAGATTGGAGAGACAGATGAAAGGCCCATCTGGGGGCATGAGGGGGCACAGAGTGGTCAGACATCCAGAGGTGAAGCTAGGAACCATGAGGGAGGTCAGGGTTGCCCGCATCTTCGAGGTCAGTGTGCAGAAGTGAGAGCTGACATCACGGAGGGAAGAGCCCGCAGCTCATAGAGTGGAACAAGGTAAGCCAGATCCCAGACGCCACAGGGCACAGAGAGGCAGAACAGGGGCTGTGGGAGAATCCACAATCACCCAAGACCCTTGTTTTCACGTATCTTGTTGGCAAAGGTTTAAAGGGTTGATAAAACCAGTGTTGAAAGAAGTTTGAGGGCTCAGGAGATGACGATCGCTGCTGGCTGGACTCTAACCGGAAGCCACGTTGGAGGGCATTTCGGCAACACCCGTAAAAAGCTAAGCGTGGTCACCCTTTGACCGTGCAATACCACTTCGGCCACGGGGCCAGCTCACAGACGGCCACGTGGATGCGGACACTGCAGATATCCGTCTCTGCAGATACGTCTCAGTATTGTTTGTGATGGTGAAACAGCAGCAGCCATCTCTATGTCTGCCCATCCGACGGAGAGGCCTGCAGCCCTGAACCAGAAGGAGTCATCTGTGCGTGCTGACAGAGTGGAAGCCACAACGGGCAAGCTTAGCATTTGTGCAAAAGGAAGCACATACACACGTGTGTATAGATGCGTGTGCGCTGGCTCGGCTCGGGAGAGTCTGAAAGGCAGCATCACGTTGCGCTTCGCAGTTTCCTCCAGGGAAGGGACAGTGGCTCTTAGTTCATATGGTTTTAGGTTTTACAAGTGAGGACATTTGGCTTGTATTTAGTTTAAAACCATCCCTTGAACAGGAAGGACTGAGGAGCTCTGTGTCAGGCACATCGAGCATTCCCAGGGGACCTACGGCAGCAGAGCAGAAGTGGGCACACATCTTTTTCTAGCTGGGACCCCTGAGGGCTGGAGAAGTTAAGTGACTTGACCAAGGTCATCCATAGAACGTGGTGTTGTGGAGACCAGCAGGTGTGTCTCTGGGCTGCAGGGATCAGGCCCCAGAGGACAGAGGGCACGGAGGCCCGCCAAGGTGAAGCAGGAGCGGCTCTGGTCTACCTGGACCCCATGCACCAGGAGAATCGGAATCCGTTACAATCACGGGGTCTTCAAGACAACTCATACTGTTCGGTTTTGTTTTCACTCCCAGTCATAAAACTGACATGGGGTAGAGAATTTTTTCCCAAATCTAAGAACTAATAATGCACGCAGCCTTTTACAAAGTTCTAGAGACTTCTTTATGTGCACACAACCTCATATCCTGAGCACATGTATTGGATACTGATAAAATGTATTCAGAGGGAAATAGGTACAGTTATGCTGACCTGGAAAGAGACCCAAGATCTATTACATGAAAAAAGCAAATGCAAGGTGGTTTAAATAATATGATTCCTTCTGTATAAATTATACACACACATTGGTAGATGCATAGCCATCTTTCTATAAGTATTAAAACCATTACTATCAATTACCTTTTCAGGAGAGCTATAGAAAGAGCAAAGCTTTCATATTGCATTTTGTTTACATTTTCTAATCGTATATATATATATATATATATATATATATAACTTATAAAGTTTATTTTCTTTCATGTCAACAGAGGTTATCTGGGTGCTGGAATGATGAGCTATTTCATTTTTCCCTTATATTTATCTCAAATTTTTAAAATGAATAAATTCCACAAAATAAAAGCAAAGTTAAAATTTAATGCTCTTAAAAGAATTTGGAAAATGCAAAATGGTATATAGGAAAAAACAGGAATTGCCAATGATCCACTAATCCTTGGATAAGTGCTGTTCACCAGTTGGGCCAAAGCCTTCCATACGTTTCATATGTAAAGAGATGCACATCTGTTTTTAAATCATAGTAATCTTGGCCTTTACAAAGTTCTAGAATCTTCTTTCCCGTGTATTAATTACTGATGTAAATGTGTTCAGTCATCGTTATAATACTTCTACTGTACGTGTGGGTCTCTCTCCTCCCCTGCAAATATTCTGTGCAGTTACTGTACCAGGTCTTCAGTCACTTCTGTCTCCTTGATGCTGAAGGTCACGGGGCACACCTGTGCCCAAGGGGATGCCCTCTCATCCCCAGGGACCGCTCGGGTCCAGGTCATCACCTGCTTCCTAATGCCTGTGTCCAATTGCGGTTCCATTGCCATTAGCACCGAATAGCATTTCATTTCATTTAATTAAGCCAAAACATGGATAAAGCAGAATAGTGTTTTGCTAGTAACTAAAAGCGGTGCTCTTCCTACCCACAACTTTTTAACTATTTTGATGGACCACACTGGTCCAGGGAAGAACTTTATAGAGAAACAGTGGCACAAGCTCATTGGATTCTGCTCTTGTCTCTCAAACTTTCCACCAGGTTTTAGAGCATTTGGTGCCTGACCTGCTCCCCACTGCCCGTCCTACCACACACACGGGCTCACACGCGCACAGGGCACTTAGCTCCGACATTTCTGTGAGTAAGCACTGCCCTTCGAGTCTGTTCCTCACCTCACGAGCTCCGGCTTGTCGTGAAAGCTCAATGAGATTGCAAACATTTTGGAAAATAGCATCGATACCTACATGATGTTTGTTTCATACTTGGTCAGTTTTATTACTCCATACATGGTGTTTCCCAACACTTTAAATCCCTTTATATGATCAGCAAAGATCATAGTTGTGACTCTACGAGGTCGCCCCTGCTCTGGGTAAAGGTCAAACTCTCCTTCCAGGAATGAGTGTAAACATTAAGCAGCCTCCTTTCTGCTGTTCTGGTGATCCTGGGCCCCCCTTCTGCTCTGTCAGGCTTACCAGGGCGGCACCATCCCCCAGCGTCTCCACAGCAGATTAGAGCCAGGCTGCAGCTTCATCACAGGTGACTTACCGATAGCCAGCTCAGGCCACCTCAGACATCACATACCAAAGAGGCCGACTTGGCCGCATCTTAAAGACAGGACGAGCCTTAGTGGCAGCGGATTGCAACGTTGGTGATTGCTCGTCTTCTCAGCAAATTTGACTCAGAGAAGTCCACTACCACACGTCAGGATTGTCCTTTGGAGGCTGGGATTCATATTTTAAGAAGTTGTTATGATGCCTAATTTAGAAATAGCACTCATCAAGTCCAATGTCTCAAGTTTTCAAATGACTTGCTTTCCTTATTAAAAAGAATCACGCCCTTGTTACCGAAATTAAGTCCCCACGATGTATGTAGAATGTATTTCCAAATTGTGTCTCCTTTTACAGGCAAAGATAATCAGGAAAAGCCACCGGCTACAGAAACTGCAAACAAAACGAACCTTTAAAAAGCTAATGACTTAAGGGTGGTGGTACAGACACATAAAGCATGTTGGGGGCTTACACAATTTGTCATTAACACATATTTTGAAAGCTTCGCTAATATAATGTGACACGAAATTAGTCAAACACAATTCGTGCAATATTGTTTAATTTTACTCCTCATTTAACTTGGTTTTAAGCAAAATCATTATGTCACATGATGATGTTCACTTGAACAAGAAATATTTCATACTGGTCGCTGCCTTTAGAAATGAGTTATTAGGGGCTCCATGCTGAACACATTCTTAACTATGAAAACTAGAAAGCTAATAGCTTAATCATATTCTGACACCATCTACATACTGTATGCATTATTTACAAGAAAGATATAAAAATGAAACCACTGAATATCTCACCCAATACTTCACAGTCATAGTTAACTGGTTAAAAATATAACACATTCATCTTCCAGGGGCTTTATATTTGCATATAGATATTTGCATACCATGTTGCAATGTGCTGTTAATGTAAAATTTAACCTTTGCTCTTTCTCTCTGATGTGCAAGGTACACTCATTAAGTTAAAAATAATGGCAAAAATAAGTCTTCTGGTGATATGCATTTCATAAATTATTCCCCAGAGCAGTGAGGAAAGGTAAAAGGTGGGTGGGAAAATGTTTAATTGAATTAATTCCTCATTTTCTGTACTTTTATTTTACAACTCAGAGACAGAGCAATTTGACTAGTAGATGTCAACCCTATGAATTGCAAAGGACCTCCTCTCAATTTTTCAAGGTGTCAACCCTCTTAATCCTGTATTAAAACAATTCCGCATTTCAGGACTGAGATGAATGCACAGCATCCTCTCGCACACCTGTTAGATGGATGGCCATTGATTCAACAGAGAGAATACGCTAGCGCTATGCGCAAAGCACATTGCAATATCGTTGAACATTTGGGCAAAACAGAGAAGGTTCTATCTTGCATTAGGTTATAATATGTGATGTCAATTTCCAATAAAGCCCATAGATGAACTGTTGCAGAAGAGAGACAAGGACTTAGAAATCTGGTAAGAGACTGTTATTAAAAACCGAAACTCCAAATTCTCTTTTTTCCTGTAGGTATATTCTGCATCTAAAATGCACTGTTGAACGAAAAACAAAATAGATGAACAAACCGAACCAAACCAGAACAAACACGTAGCTACAGAGAACAGAATAGCGGTTACCGGAAAAGAATGCTGAGGGTAAAGCGGTAAAGGGAATCGACTGCATGGTGATGGACGGAAACTAAACTTTTGGTGGTGAGCTCGCTGTAAGGTATACAGAACTAGAACGATAAGGTACACGTGAGACTCGTATAATGTTGTAAACAATGTCATCTCAATGAGAAAATAAATTTCAATTAATTAATTAATTAATCTGATGCATTGTTGAATTAGACGCACTGTCTGTAGTTCCCATGGAGGCAAGACAGGGCCCAGATACAGCTCTTGAAAGAGGAGGAAAGGCAGAGATAGCAAGTCTGTCCACACCAGCCAGTCCACATCCTTTAATGAAAGGTTACGTCTCAGATGATCTCTACCCAAGAGGATTCCAGCTCAGGGAAACAAGGGCGTGCCCCTGACCCAAAGCAGCCAGTGAGAAGGGGCCACACGGACACCCAAGTCTGGGGGGTGGTCCAGGAGATGGGACCAGACAGCCCCGCAGTGGTCGGGGCGGGCCAGAGGGCAGATGGGCTGGCTGCAAGGATTCAGGCCGGGGAAGGGGCAGCAGGAACACAGCAAGAAAGCCACTCCCTGTCAGAGGTCTGCAAGGTGCGGAGCTAGTTACCCCAGGGCCCCGGGGCCCCACGACAGGACTGTTCTTTTTTCCCGTGGAATCTTGAGCTGGCAACTCAGAGACAGGACACAACACATGAGAAATCTGGGATCCAGAGAGGGAGGCCCAGAGCTAAAGTCACACAGCCGTCAGCAGACCATGGAGTCTGGAACGGTGGGGACGGCTCTGGGGTTCCCCTCGGTTTCCAGAAGGAGTCCAGGGGCAGGGTTTTCGTTCTGCTTCCTCTCTCCAGGGCAGCCATCAGGCCTGGCGCTTACTGGGAAGACCAGCGCAGGCCTTCCTGCGTTGACTTCCTGGTGTTGACTTCCGTGGACGGCCTCCTTCGGGGATAAGATGACTCATTCGCTGTGGTGTGTCTCCCGGGCACAGTCAGAATCACGTTCCCTGATTCTGCAAAGGCTGCAACCGTCCCTTCAGGGCTACAAAAAGGTCACCTTGCCATGGTCACCCAGTTCAGGGCCCCAGAACAGCCTTCCCACCACAGCCCCGGGCTGTGGGTGGCCCTCCCCTGCCCCCAGCTCCCGTTCTCCAGCAGAGTCTTGATTTTCCCTTTTAAGAACATGTTATATATAAGTGGACATAAAACATACCTCAGCTATGGGGACATATGTATCTAGGATATTGAGTCTAATCTTCTGGGGAGTGTTACCTTCTCATTTTGGACCCACTGAAGAGAAAAATGCACTGTGCTTAGACCTCATTTTCCGTAAGAAAGGAAAGAATGACCCCCAAATGCCGAGTGCTTTTTGAACAAGCGGCAGTGCTGGCTCTTTCACCAAGTGTCTGGGCCCCCTTGCGATGGAGGCTGATACATTCTGCAGAAACGCAGCATTGAACTTGCACGTTTTGGCCGCCTTTTCCGGACTCCTATGTGTATGCGATTGTTCTCGTAAGGGTTCTCAGTGAGGTAAATAAAACCGTAGAGCCTTGGAAACATACCATTATTACAGCACAGAGCTAAGGTGTACAGAACGGGAAATAACCCTCCGAGGGACAAATTACATGTGATGAGGGCTAAAAGAATACAGTTCCTATTTCAGGAAGTCTTCCAGGCGGAGGCAGGGTTTTGGCAGTTTTCGCGCTGCCTCTCAGGACAATGCACATACACCAAAAACATTAGTCTTCACAGGCGCCCCAGAGGCCACGGCCGTCACGTGCGTGCCAGAGTTATTCCATTCCCTCCAATTCAACACAGATCTTCTTTATTAATTTTAATTTGTCATCAATAGCCTGACAGGCGCTCTTTCGGCAAGAAATACTGCATTAACTGTTTCACTCACTGTGGCAGCTATTAAAACCGAGATGGTGATTAGCAGGAATGAGGTCAAACTGAATAATGTGAGTGTAAGTCGCTACCAGCGAAATGCATAACACAGGAGGATTTATTATGTTCACTTGCTGAGATGTAATTTAAAAACAGGATATCACCACCTGCTATGCTGGCTCGTACGGTGACTCAGATCATTTAAACATTTCCTGCTAATATGTTTATTTGCTTCTGGCATATATTACACTTACTGTATTTCTAATAACTACAGTTAAAATAAACTTAATTGTTGCTATCTACTTCATGTAAACATAGCAGGCAAATAAATCACCCCGTGATTAGCTCAAACAATGCCAATTAGGGTGATTTAATCACCAATATTGGCACCAGAAAAAATTAGTATTTATAACCTGCTTGCAAAGAACTAAATTTAGTTCTCTTATTGAAGCGTCTGTTTGCTAAATAAGGATGTCCCTGGGATTCTGAAGGACTCTACTAGGCTAGAAATAACGTGACATACCATTAAGTGTGCCGAGAAAATGGTACATGTTTACAGATGCTGGATGTTCACACAGAAACTTGAGGTGTGCTCTTTTTGAAAAATCAAAAACCCAGGCACTTTGGTGAGCATCATTGCTGATCCGGGAATCACCGTCCACAGCATTTGGCTGTACTTTTTAAGGAATTTAGATCGACGTAGAGTTCTCTGTAATGGTTTAAAATGATTTTTGGTGGGAGGCCATTTAAATCGTAGGCTAAAAATAGAGAATATGTATTTTAAGTGTGCGGCATGTTTTAAATATGCAGGGTATTGTTTTAAATGAGCGCCCAGGAGACAAAGTAGCTAAAATTAGCTTTCTCTGAGTATTACTGGTCAGTTAGTCCAGCATGGTGTTTAACCCTCACACTGGATATCGTTAAGCCACTTCAAGCTCTTTCTGACCCTGGTTTGTAGACGGTAAGGAGTAGTTGCAGCAGGGAGCACAGGGCACACCGGCAGAGTCACAGTGAAAGGCTGCAGGCAAAGAGTTTCTGTGGCCCTGAGGCCTGGAGGCTTCCACCCAGAGCCGGGAGGACACCACTCATGGGGCGAGCCTGATGTAACACGTTTTCCCTGCAACTTTCACTTTCACACCTGTGTGCGCAAAAAAGAAAGAAAGAAAAAAAAAACAAAGAAAGAAGGAAAGAAGGGAGGGAGGAAGGGAGGAAGAAAGAAAGAGAGAGAGAGAGAGAGGGAGGGAGGGAGGGAGAGAAAGAAAGAGAGAAGAAAGAAAGGAAGAGAGGAAGGAAGAAAGAAAAGTTTTATCTTAGCCATCCTGAAGTGGGGTGGTAAAAATCATGGCTTGGCACAAAATTTTTAAAAATCATAAAAGTCTCTTTTATTTTCAGAAATAACAAGTATTATTTTAAGAAGTACTATAAAAAAATTATTTTCTGTGTATCCTATAAATCAAGAAAAACCCAAACGCAAGAGAGCCTGCAATTAATTGTAGGGGTTTGCTTTACCATGGGCAGAACTGGGATAGATGAGCAGCCCTGCAAGTCTTATTTTGAACCTTAAACAAAACCACAGCCAATAAATATCGCCTTCTCCTCACAACTGCGGTCTCCTAAGGGGGGCTTGGTAGGAACGCAAAGGGAATAAGTAAAGAAAAAGACGCACCAAAGATGCCCGTGCTTGCCTCTTTCACTCCCGTGAGCTGCCTCTGGCTTAAATCAACCAGTGCCACAGGAGGTAGTTTTAGTGCCAGACCTGTCACATCAGACAGTCAGAGAACTTTCAGAAGAACACCTATGAATGCTAAATATTGTCGTCCTGTTTGCAGAGCCCCGGCTCCACCTGGCCCACGGAAAAGGGGCATCCTGGGTCCCACGCAACCCAGAGCGCGACCCAGAGGCGCATGGTTCAGCCCCGCCCCCCACCCCCAGGCCGGCCGGGTGCGGCTGGGCTGCGAGATCCCCCCTCATCTAAGGCAGCGACTCCGGGCTTTCCACGTCATCTCAATTGGAATCGATGATGGGAGAGATGTTTGTAAGTCGACATCAAGCAGCCCGAGTGCCTAGCGTTTATTTGTGCTGTTGTTTTGGCAGGTAATCCACGGCCCACTTTCATCCGGCATGTCAGGTCTACAATCAAACAAAGAGGACTGGTGAATTCACTTTTACAGTTAGGCGAGCTGAATGCTATTACCCGTGTATTTGTCACCGACCTGCAGATCCCAGCCTCTCATCTGCCATCCGGACGGATGCTACAAAGTGAAGAGTCGGGACATGCGTTTCCCAGTAACTACCTGCTGCCAGCTATTATTTTAAGGATCCTGTGATTTTCTTTTATTTTGAGTAGAGAAAACAAGGCAGCTGTGGCAATAAAAAGGCATATCAACTAGTCACTTCCTGGCAGATTTGTCACTGGTGTGGATACAGTGGGACCTTTTTTGTTTTTGTTGCTGGAAAATGTATACACTCTAATATAATATTGTAAATCTAGAGTATGTGCTTCCAATAAAACCCTTTTTAGTACCTTGCATACTGGTAAACAAAATAAAAATGTACGCATCTTATAAAGAACTGCGGATACACACATATACAGGCAGGGCCACCTACAAACCGTGCATCCACAGCAGGTATTTTATATGATATGATTTGGGGATGAAAGTTATTATATTTTATCCCTAAATTACATTAACATAGCTCTGCAGCCATACATTATCACCGCTCTCCAATCATGTTCCTCAGTATTTCCTAACGATGGATTGTATTTTAGGGCCTTCGAGGATCCAAGTTTAACTAGATAATTCCAAGTTGTGAATTCAACGGCAAAAACCAAGCGCTTCCGGTGATTCTTTCATTTCTGCACGTTGCATAATCATAACCATCTTTTCCCTTGTTCAGTACATAAAGAAATCCTCAAAAATCATCCGTCACCAATAAAACATTAGTCATTCACTACGTGTTTTCAAATTAATTAGGACCGAGCTTTTAAGAGGTGATCACTCCTGTGGTGATGCCTCGCCACTAGGTGTTTGCCAAGCCACGTGATTACAGGCAATATGTCTCTGCCTTCACCCTCCGTATTTTGAAAGCTACGCAGGACTTCCGCATCGGGCTGCGAGGCTGCTGCCCGTGCACGCCAGCCCCGCCCCCAGGTGTGTCCACGGGACCAGCGTGTTGAACAAAGAGCTGGGCCGTGATGCTCCCTCCCGAGCAGGATTGGACAATCGGAACAATGAACTCGGCCCAAACAAAGAGTGATTAATGAATCGGGGAGCGGAGATGCCACGTCGGCCAGATCGGCTCAGAATGGGTCTTTGAAGGAGAAAGGGAAAGAGTTTCGGGCTTTAAATATTTACCATTTCATTCACCAATGGAGCACGTAAACGCAGAAACAAATATTCAAACATTATTTTCCCAAGACTCCATTGCGCACGCACACTGTACTCACGTGGGATGCCTGTTCAGGGCCATCAGCGTGATGGAAGGCACAGGAAACGGGTTACAGGGGCCGAGAGGTTATTCAGAAGGGGCCATCTGTTATCACCCTGAATTTTCTTTGGCACAAGCGTCTCTTGAAGGTTCCACGGTACCATATAACCCATCCAGTGTCAAGAGCCAAAGTATCAGTCAGATTATACTGTTTCCACACAATATGTTACTCAAAAAATGGCCCATCGCTATGCACGCATGAGCCCTTTTCTTATTATTTACAGGAAAAACAAGTAGATGTTCCTACAGAGTGAACATCCTGCATTTCAAGAATGTTTTAAAACATCACTGCAGTTACAATAGTTGTGAGGTAAAAACATCACTGCAGTTACAACAGTCGTGAGGTGTTACTTTGTAATTGTCCACTGGTAATGTTTCCTTTCTTTTTGCTGTATGTGTGGTGAGGTGGCTGAAATGACATTGACGTTGGGGGCAACTAGAGGTGACAAAATAGCTCCCCCCAGGGTCTCCTACACACAGATGTTCAGCAAGTCTGTTGTTTCCGTTTGAACGCCAGGTGCTTGCACCCCACATGGCCCTGCATGGTCTGCCTGCACACTCCTGAGCCCCTGGCAAGACAGTTCCCTCCAGTGAGCTGTGCTTGGTCACCCTGGCCTGTTTTCTGTGCAGGGCCCTGGCCAGGAGGGTGGCTCCCCTCTCTTGATCTAGTTTCAACTCTTAGCTCAAATGCCACTTCCTCCAGGAAGCCCTACATGACAGATTCCAGATCATGTTCCCTCCTGTGATCACTGCTCTTCCCAGGGCTTGCACAGTCTGACTTCGTGATTCACCCTCACTAGGTGGTGAGTTCCCAGAAAACAGGACCTTCACCACGTTTCTTTCCTCAGCCCTAATACACAGCCGGCATAGAGCAAGCTCCATGATAATTTGTCCAATGATGAATGGATGAGTGAATGATTATGATTTGCTTGGTCTTTATAAACAGGCAAATACACAATTCAGCCTAAAAGGTTTTACTAGCATTTCATTTTCAACCCGAATCATTTCAATTGTTTTCTCTAGCAATCCAAATTCTCATGGTGCTTACGGCTGTGTGAACTGAGCATTCAGGTTCAGAAAATTCAGTATGAGAATTACTAAAAAAAAAAACAGCATCCATGTACGTGCGTGCACCTGTGTGCACATGCATGCACACACATGCATGCACACACACACATGCACGCACACACACATGCATGCACGTACACACACACATGCATGCACACACACACATGCGCGCTTCCTGCCACATTAAGAAAAGAAACCAGCAGGTGTAGGTCTTCGTCAGTGAAGATATTTCCACTTTGCACTTGCAAATTCCAGACTCAGCTTTGGCTGACTTTGGAAATTCTGTAAGATTCAACTTTAGGGATTTTATGGAGGGGAGAGTACCTACTTCACCCTGCTGAGCATTCCACAGACAAGCCCGTGTGTGTGTGGGGGGGGGCTGAGAGGTGGGGGGGATTGTCATGGTGGTTGTTATTTTATACGTGTGCTACAACAGATCTGCTGATTTCTCCCAGCAGATCCTTTTTCTCCTTTCTGGGAGAAAGGCCAATTTTCTTCATTTTTAAAATACCATAACATTTGTGTTAGCAAAAACTACTATAAATGCCATCAGCTACAGAATTCCTGTTTAATTTCTATTTTGAGTTTATCAGAATTTGAGAAAAATATCTTTGGGGAATACAATTATCTGTGCTTAGCCTCAGCCCACAAATAAACACAAACCAACTGTTCCCTGCATCAGGGAACGATTCAGGAAAGTCCCTCTTAAGTGTAGATGCCGCCGCCAAGGCAAGAGCTGGAACTGGACCCCACAGTGTAACTAGGCAACGTAATTCCCATCCCAAGGACCACACCATGTGGCCCGGCACACTGACTCCGTATAAATCACATTAGAAGGGCACACAATATTTATAAAAAGCAAATACTGATGTTTCACACTAATTCTTACCTGAGTGTGAGTCAGCTTCTTGTTTGGTGCATTTAAATGGCATAATCAAACAAATAAGAACAATTAAGTCACCTAAGACCCAGACGTAAGAAAACGTGGCGTTTTAACATTTTAATATTTGAGACTGCCTAATGCTTCAGTAATGGTTAAACCTAGTGAAACTCCCAGGATGATGTTGATTATTCTAGGATCTAATTTTCTCCTCTGGCTTCATTTAAAATCATCATCTTTCTCAAGAGCTATTCTTTATTGTTTTTATAATCTTACTTCTTGGATATTAATGCATCTCTAGAGTTCTAAAAACTGTATTTGAGTGTTTTAACAAGCTATTCACAAAATATATTTGGTAAACGAATTAAACTTAAGTTATATTTTATTTTTATTTCTTATACAACTTTTAAACGTTTTTCTCATGTACAGTTATTACAAAATATTGGCTCCATTCCCCATGTTGCACAGTACATCCTTGAGCCTATCTTATACTCAATAGTTTATACCTCCCACCCCCCAACCTCTGTATTGTCCTTCTCCAACACACACACTGGTAACTGCTGCTTTGTCCTCTATATCTGTGCGTCTGCTTCTTTTTTGTTATATTCACTAGTTTGTCATATTTTTTTAGATTCCACATATAAGTGACATCACACGGTATTTGTCTTTCTCCGTCTAACTTATTTCATGTAGCATAATCCCCTCCAAGTCCATCCATGTTGCTGCACATGGCAAAATTTCATTCTTTTTTATGGCTGAGTAGTATTCCATTGTATATGCATATATATGTACCACATCTTCTTTAACCGTTCATCTGTTGATGGACACTTAGGTTGCTTCCATATCTTGGCAATTTTAAATAATGCTGCTGTGAACATCGGGGTGCATTAAATTTAGATATTTTGGAGTGTTCGTCTGGAATACCAATCTAATATATTTTAGACTGTTCATGGGGAATATCAGTATTCATTGGTACTGGTAGAATCACAGGCTGGCTGGATGGTATACCTCCCATCACCAGGGGTGACCAGCAGCGTCTGCCTTTCAGCTGCTTCCTGGCTCCGGTCCTTAATTAATGCTCTTGGCTGGTGCCCTCCAAGCCAGAGAAGGAAACTGGCACACTCAGACTGTATCAGTGCATTGTCTTAAGTTTTTTCCTAAGAAAATGAAAAAGATATATTAATGCATATATATGGAATCTAGAAAAATGGTACAGATGAACCGGTTTGCAAGGCAGAAATAGAGACACATGTAGAGAACAGGTGTATGGACACCAAGGGGGGAAGCAGGGGGTGGGGGTGGGATGAATTGGGAGATTGGGATTGACATATATACACTAACATGTATAAAACAGATAACTCAGGAGAACCTGCTGTATAAAAAATAAATAAAATAAAATTCAAAAAAGAAAAGAAAATGAAAAAGAAACAACAGCTAAACTGTCACTAGACTAGTCTAGATCCGTGAAGCCCCCTCTACCCCACCTCGATGCGGCAGCCGTCGTGCTGCCTGCTCTTCAGGCGCTGCTGCCACGGTGGCAGAGGGATCTCCGCGGCCGGACAGGGAGAGCCCTGCACATCCCAAACCAAACTCGGGCCTTCTGATCTCCTCCCTCATGTCATTGCCACCTTTGCATGTGACAAATGGCCTTCGTTCTTTTTCTTTCCTCCCTTGAACTTAATGTGGTCGAGTCTCTCTTACAGTCCCCATTTTATTTGTCTTCTCAGGGGGCTCTGCCCTGTGGCTGAGCACTTTGTGTTCCTGACCGTCTTCATTTCTTGTGTCGATCCGGGAGCCTCTGGGCTTCCGGTCCTTTTTGGATCCTTTGGAAAGAAATGGATGGCTCTACAAGTCACACGTGTAGTGTTGACGAGGCCGTCGGCGTAAAAATGTAGGTTTCGCTGTGTGAGAACTCATGGAGCTGAAAGAGACTTCACAGGATCACCTATCGCCCCACACTCACTGCTTTTCAGAGGCTCAGAACAGTCCAGAGACTTGCTCAGGGTCACAGGGCCACTTGGTGGCATCGCCAGGGCCAGGGCAGGATGCCAGGCTCCTCACCCTGCGTCCCTCCCAGTGCAGCTGAGAGGACAATCTTCTGATGCAGAGACCACCCGGCATCTGCCGGGGAACACCACCTCCCAGACAGTGTTACCATAGAAGACACCACCCGACGCGCCAAAGAAAGCCACAATTACTCCTGAAACGTGACGAGTTCCATACTAAAAACACCTACAGCAGCGGGAACTTTGAACACGAGGCACAGTTTGCCGGGACCCAGTTATCATCATGGCCTCCTAGATACACATGTCAAGGCCCAAACCATCACATATCTTGCCATCGACGGCCTCAAGGACACTGACGACAGAAGTAGCTCTCGTTGGCTGGATGCGGAACAGGTACTCTACGTGGTAGAATTTATTGGCAAACTGTCTAGTTCCTCATGAAATCCCCACGATCAATATAAGTGGGTATTCTCTTTCTTCATTTTACAGGTAAAGAAATGGAGAGTCAAAGAATTTGAGTACCTTTTCCCAGGAGATGAGCTAGGCAGTGGACGAGCGGTTTCAAGCCCAGTTCGCTGCAAAGCTCTCAGGCTGTCCTAGGAAGCGTCGTCGAAGTCATCCTGCCATTCATCCAGCAGCTATTGACAAGCAGGCCGTTCCTACCCACCTGTGCCCACTCAGAAAGCCCAATCAGGGAGCCCTGCCCCTCCCTCCAAGACACGATTCCTGGCCTTAGACTTGCCTTGGAGAATTCTGAACTTGACATTTTAATGCCTCGCCTCCGATCTGTAACTGACCAGGCATTTCCTAGTCTTTACTGTTCTTCCCACACCACCTCGAGGGATAAGAAAACCTTCTTTGCTCAATGGATATAGAATACAGAGGGTGAGGAAAAAAAGTCTTTGAAAGAGAAAAGCGTTGATCACTTACCACGAAGAAAGTCTGTGAGTGGATTAAAGCATATTCCCCGGGCCTTTAAAGATATCTATTAGTAATTTACAGAAATTATGAGCGCTGAGAAGCTGGTTGTTTTCAGAATTCAGAGCTCAGCCTGTGGCCTTACATCAGACGACGCTCCAAACCAGCCTCTCTGGGAATTCACATCAAACCCCGGCTCATAATTTCTGTAATGACATATACTTGGACGCTGATTAGCTACCTATCAGCTCTGTAATAAAGGCGGCATAACCCCTAGTTTATCATTCATTTATCTGAAGTCATTTTGAATAATATCACAAGATTGTAATGTAATCATTATGCTGTACAGCAGTCCTGGGCCTGCACGCGGGGCCGGCAAGGTCAGAGCCCTGGCAGGGTTCACACCGCTTAATTTACTCACTTCTTACACATTTATAAAATTGGAGTCAACAGCGTAGTAGCGAAGTTGGACCCGCGAGCTGACGTTCACGCAAATTGATAATAAGGTGTCCAACAGGAAGTAGAGGGAGACTTAATAACAGTAATAACAGTCTTTCCTGAGAGCCGGGCTGCCACTTGAGTTTGAAACAAGTCATTCAGTGCTCAATGACCAGCCCCGATTTCCTTTGACTCTGCTCGACCTGGAGGGTTTATCGACAACCACTTTGCCGCCATGAAGCGCTCTATTAGGAGACCGTGTCTTCGGGCCACGGGGAGGGTGTCGGCAGGAGGGTCGATTCCTCCAGAGAAGGCTTTGGTGGGAAGGCTCTGGAAGCACAGCCTCAGCAAGGGGAGAGGAAATCGGAGAGCCAAGAATAGGGAAAATCATCGGCAGGGCGCTGAACTGGTGGGGGGGGGGGGGAGGGGAGCTCTGCACAAACCCTGGGAGGGGAACAGGAAGGGGGGCAGAGGCGTGGGACGAAGGAATCAGGAACAGGGGTTCTGTTTAAGGGTGACTGTTGCCATTTATCTGTGTCCATCTTCCAGTCAATCCTCAGCTGTTTTCAAAGGCATTGACTAAATATTAGGTTACCTTGTAAGTTCCATGTGCCACTTCCCCAGCGTCTTGGCCATAGCTTGTCCTCTGCGGGAACTGGGGGCAAGGAGGAGACGGCCACAGCGTCTCTGCCCCGCTGTGCTCGGCTGTGGTCACAGAGGCTAAGGACCCACACAGGCCTTTCTGCAGCGGGTCCCAGCCCACGGCCTGAAAACTGCAGTGAAGGGAAAAAAGGCCAGTTTGAAAATAAACATGGCCAGGCCACCCAACAGTAACAAAAAATCTGCAACAGTGAGTTTCCAAAGAACAGCTCCATTTAAATAGAGGGCAACACTGAAAAAAAGCAATCCAGTGTGCTAGCAAAGTTAGAGGTCAAAACATCAGGTTATTCCCCGAACATGCTTGTTAGTTTCCGCCCAGCGTCCTAGTCACATGTCGGGCCAGCCCAGCAGGTGGCTCCACACAGCTTGGTGGCACCTGCAAAACAGGAGAGTCCAGCCATGACCTGTCCAGAGGCCTCCTCATGCTGCCCCCAACCAGGGGTATATTCAGTCACTGTCCAGAGAGGAGGGGAGGCTGGAAAGGCCTGGAAGACCCCATGCAGCTGCAGCTGTGGCAGCAGTGACTCAGCAGCAGGTGACAGGTCACGGCCGGGGCCCCTGCCCCCCGCTCTGGAAGGAGAGGCAGATGGCATGGGGGGGGCAGCACCAGGTGCCAGACAGACCCAGTCACTTCCTACAGCTGACCTCCATCCTGGAGGGTCTGTTTCAGATTTGTACCTGGGGATGACACTGGCGTGCTCTGCACGGGAGTCCCGTGGGAGATGATGCACATAACAGTCTGACCAGAGGGCTCGGCTCCATGGAACCCTCACAAATGCTTTGTTATTAATAACTGTTACTGGGAATGCAGCTGCTTTGAGCTCTAGAAAGCAAAGCACCTTCTCGTCAAGTTTCCTCCATGTCAGGTGTCTGAGCCTGAGACTTTTTTCTGATTCTCAAGACCCTTGAAACTAAGTTCACAGTGTTTATGTGTATGTATATGTGTGTATGTGTATATACACACATATATATATGTTTATGTGTATATACACACAAATTTATACATGTGTGCATGCATGTGTGTGTGTATATTTATACAAATATATATGTAAATATATATATACATTTTCCTGTGTGGGAGAATCCCTAGACTGTGTCAGAGTCACAACAGGGTCTGCTAAGCACAGGAGGAAAAGGCCCGGGGTTGTTACTGACGGCTCAGGACGTGGGCGTGTTGGTTTCCTCAGACGTGAGTTAATCATCTTATTCCATCTCGCCCCAACGTTCAATCTAAGCCCAGTAATTTCCTAGAAAGTCAGCTTTGTCAGCTGAGAAATGTCCAAGCAGAGCCACGGGGAGAAGCAGAGGGGGAGCTACTTGTTCTTTGCAGACGCCTGAGGAGGCAGGTTTCCCAGACAGGCCAGAATTCAATGTAAGCCATCTTGAAGGAGCTTTGGGACGGGTTTGTCCCCAAGGCGAATGTGTTCCAGTGAACTCACCACCAGAGAGAAATCCGCGAAAGAAGCTTTACCAGAGGTGACAAAGAGCCAGGAGAGTGGCCTGTACCACTCATGGGAGCTGGACCCCAGTGCAGAGACGCCAGTGACTTCCCAAATGGTGAAATTCAACGCAGTTGTGTGAACACACACTAAATCCACACTGGAAGCAGTCACTCAAGTTTGAAGCAATCAAAGTCACGGTAAACACGATCTGATCTTTGCTTCTCTGTCATTCCAGACAAACAGTACAACAAGCAAACACACAGGTCAGCCACAAGCCCTGACCTTCCCCCTCCCCGCAAAGTGGAACCCTCCACCTCGTCTTTCCACGGCTCACTCTTCAGCGAGGGGGCCACACCATTGGACACAAACGCAGCAAGTGTGTTCTGTCCCAACAGCTAAGCTTTCCACATGATTTCATGTCTTTAAGATCACCCAAACTTTATAAAACATAATCATTTATATTTTCTTCCATTTTTCGAGATACTGAAATGAATCAAGGACCAAGGGAATATAAAATGCAGTTCTACCCAAAACCTCAATAAAATGGGAGGGAAGCCTGGCCCTTCATTTTATTGGGAGGATTAAAAGATTGACACTAGGTAAGAAACATGTAAAAACAATGATCATAATGAAGGACTTGTCTGATCAGATGTCAGAATATACTCCAAAGCTACAGGCATTGAAATGTAGTGATGTTGTCCCAGGAGAATCAAATACATCAGTGGACAAGAGTTCAGATATATATACAGTGTCATATGCCTATTTGTATATGTATAGTTGTATAACGTTATAGAGTGGCATTTCAAAATACATTCGTTAATAAATGCTATTGGGAAAATTGGCTATCTATTTGAACGAAAACATTTGGATGCATTCTTCATATAATTCAAGTTTAACTCCTACCATTTAAAAGATTTAACTATTTAAAAATATAAAAATAATCAGACAAGCATTTGTATATTAGGGGGATAAGAAAAGCTTTTGTAAATGCAGAAACCAAGAAGACAAAGCTTGGCAGATTTAAGAGACAAAGATATTAGGAGCCAGCCTATGTAAAGAAGATATATGAATCAATAAGAAATAAGACAAACAATTCAGTAGACAAATGTGCAGAAAACTTAAACAGGGTCTTCACAGATTAAAAAATATCAAAAAGCCAATTAAACATCAGAAAACAGAAAGGAACAGAAGGAACAGAAAAACTGTTCCTTCACATAAATAGCAAGAAATAAAATTAAAACCAAAATGAGAAACCACACCCGCCAGATTAGCAAAAATCTAAAATTCTGATGAAACCAAATATTGGCAGAGATTTAGAAAGCGGGTATCACGTACCCCCCAGGTACAAGTACAATTGATACAGCCTCTTAGGAAAGCAAAGTTATCAGTACCTAAGAGACCCAAGAATGCAGTATCCTACAACCCAGAAATTTCATATCCAACTATATGCCTGGAGAAGCTCTTGAAACAGGAGCAAAAGCTTATCACATTGTTATTTGCAATAGTTGCAATTGGGAAAAACCCAAGTGCTCTGCAATACGTAGGTTTTAAAAACAAACTATGTATATTTACGCACCAACATGGATACATCTCAAAATGAGGCTGAGTTTAAATAACAAGTCACCAGGGCTTCCCTGGTGGCGCAGTGGTTGGGAGTCCGCCTGCCGATGCAGGGGACGCGGGTTCGTGCCCCGGTCCGGGAGGATCCCACATGCCGCGGAGCGGCTGGGCCCGTGAGTCATGGCCGCTGAGCCTGTGCGTCCGGAGCCTGTGCTCCGCAACGGGAGAGGCCGCAACAGTGAGAGGCCCACGTACTGCAAAAAAAAAATAAAATAAAATAACAAGTTACCAAATAAAACTATGACACCGTTCATGAATATTTAAATGCACACAAAACAATACCAGATACTTTTTATAATTATCTATTTTCCCAAGTAAAATATTTATATGACCTCGCAGGATCGTACAAAACCCACTATAGTAATTACGTATGTGGAAGGAGGTGAACCAGCCTGTGTGTGGGTGACAAAAGGATCAACACCGCCTTTATGTTTTATTTTATGTATAAAATTTTTTAAGTCGAAGCAAATATGTTATTTCTTGATATTTTCTTAAATTATTCTTTGTACTTCTCTATTTTTTTTAATTTTCCATAATTAAAAATGTCATCAGTTCTAATATTTTGTGTTATCATTGTTGAACTGAATAAGTTCACACATTGCTGTTTTGCCTTTTTTTTTAATTTAGCTACATAAAACAGTAAAAATTCTATTCAGAACAATAAGAAAAAAACATTGCATTAGAAACCTGGGCATAAAGAAGAGTAATACAAAGGCTATATTTGTTTGCAATAAAGAAGTCCCACCTCCACAGGAAGCCCAGGTGAGCGGTTAGGTGCTGGGGTGCAGCCCACTGGGCTCTGCCTATTGTCTCAGATCAAAACTCTGGGGGATTCTATCAACCAGATCAAACTGCAAGGAGAAAACACAGAGAAAAATGAGACCACTTAGTCACCCTCACTAAAAACTGAAGGGGGGAGGGGGGAGGAAGGGGAAGAGGGAGCTCCTGTTTTAGGACTTGCAAGGAAAATGAACTTATGTGCATCTCAGTCAGGACCCAACTTGAGTCAGGACTCAACTCAGTTCCAACTGCTTTAAAAGAAGAGAGTGTTCTAGGCTCACATGCCTAAAAAGACCAGAGTTGGCCAGGCCCCTGGGTAAGCTTCATCCAGGGGTCTGGCTCCATTTTTTGCCCTTCTCCCGGCCATACCCCTCTGTTAATCTTCTCTGCCTGTCTGGCTTGCCTCATGGCAGCAAAATGGCTGCAAATGATCCAGGCCTCTCATCACACTGTACATTGCCCGTGGCCCAGAATTTCCAGTAAGCGTTTTGAGAGTCACTCTGATGAGACTGCTTAGGTTACCTGTCTGCCTCGAAAGCAATGGCTGTAGCCCCCAGGATGGATGTATTGGCTGCTTGGATGAGGTGTCCTATTCTACTCCTGAAGCCAGGCTTGAAGTTAGTCTCCCTCTGCCACGGGACCCCTGTGGAAACTGGGGCCTTCCGGGAAGGAGAAGGAGGGAGTGTATCCAGAAGAGACACACACAGGCAATTTGCCAAAAGATAAAAGCTACATAACGCTTCGATTTGTTTATAACTCAGATTTCAAATCACTTTGCAAATTGAAATATGTACCAAAGAGACAATTTGTTGACACTTTTCCCAAGACTATGAGGCCAAAGAATAGGTGAAAGTCCATCCAGTGGGAAGACCCCACCCGCGTGGGAGTCAGAATTCGGGTCCCTGTCAAGGTCGGTGTCTGCGCTCAAGTCCCAGTCACTCCCAGCACCCACTTTCTTCCCCTTGAGAATGAAAGGGTGAGTTTAAGAGTCTTTGGAAGTATTATTTGCCCTTCTAAGTGCAGGGTCAAAGATGATGTGAATTGCTTTATTACTGAAGTCAACAACTTCTACTCAAGGTAATTTAGCTCCCAGTGTTAACACATCAGAGGGAAAAATTGAGAAAATTTACTATCAAATTTAAATCACATTCTAATGAATAGAAACTTTCCAATTTGTAAAATGAGTGCAGTGAGTGAAAACTGAATAATTTAGATATTTGTCAATATCTAAAACCTCCTTTAATTAAAGCACATCTTAAAAAAAAAAAAAAAAAACTTGTCCCAACCTTTCAAAGAAAATTAGTAGCTTGAAAACTCTTCTCAAGGATTTATCCCTTTGGCGATTCTGTGTACTCGTATCATGCTCCGCGTTCTCTGCTCCTCTTGGTAACGTGGACACGAATAAAATATAAGTTTTTAATTTTCTAATTAAAAGGACTAAAAATAAATTTGCTGGCAAGGTAAAGGTGATAGACAGACTTTGTATCATGCTAAGCAAGGAACAGACATAGAAAGTAAATAATGAAAATTGGGAAAGGACAAATATGAAAAGTTATCAGACCCTACGCGTGAGGACTAGCAGGTGACACTTCACTGCGTGTGGCACACCTTGGACGAAGCACCCTAAGGTAGAGTTTCCTTCTGGCGCACTTGGCAAGCACCCATCACGCTGTTTCCTTTGCCGGGTACAGGGAAATTAATTTGCCATGTGACTGTAGCTTATGCCTTTAAAGAAAAATCGTTTTTTAAATCACCATGTTTTTAGCCTCTAAAAGCGAAGCTCTAGAAAAATCTGGAAGTTTCCTAATGATGCAGGACTTACCTATTCTGGGACTCTCCAGTACACAGTTTCCAGATTGCCTTTGAGTTTTGTCTCCCTCCCCCGTGTCAAGCTGTCAGCCGTCACTTCTGTTGTCACGGTGCCGTCTCCTAAAAGTCCTCTCGCATTCCTTCCAGCGTGATGCTTCCAGCAGACCGCGAGCTGGGAAACCGAGATCATTATGAATTGAATGTGAAAGCAGGGTCAATGACAATGTACTTAGCTTCCCTGCTGGCCTCTGGCACAATTATTTCAAGGCTTCAGAAGTTGCTCTCCTTCTAAGAAGCGGGGCAAGCGGCGCAGCCTCAAACTCCACTCTCACACTCACTGGCTGTGCGACCTTGAACACAGCTCACTTAATCTCTCAGGGACTCGGCTTCCTCATCTGTAAAATGGGGGAAATAATAGTTCCAACCCCATAGTGGACATCACAACACATGGCAGGTATTTAAGCAAGCCCCTGGTATTTGGGAGCACAAACACCTGAGCTGCTGTTACTGGGCCAGTAGGGCTAGGTTTGGGGGTGGGGGGGTGGTGGACAGAGGCTGGAGGGAGGTAAGGAACAAGTTTAAGCTTCTAAAAAACTGCTCTCTGGCTTAACAGAACTTCTCAAAAAAAGTTTTTTGACATGTTACTCAGTTGAAGTTTGTAACTGCTTTAAAGTGTGCTGCAAAAGCAACAGTAAGCCCAACACCTCTCCTTGGTCTCAGCTCACCGCCTGGGGGAGTTTGGGGTATCCTTTCCCTTCCTTCCACAAACACCTATTTCCAGGTACTGTCCCAGGCACCAAGGATCAGCGCCAACCCGCCTGGTGGAGCGTCAGGTCTAGGAGGGCAGACAGATTGCCAAGCGATTATAAATGTGACAAGCACAGCCAAAGGGAAGTTCCACGCATCGGGGCAGAGTGTGCTTGGGGCCTCACCTCACCCATTCACTTTATCTGAAAGCTGAAATACGAGCTGACCTTGGTCAGGTGGAGGTGGCACGAGGTGCTGCAGGGTGGGAGGGGGGAAGTCATGTAGAGTGGAGGAAGAGACCCCAGGAAGAGGCCCAACACTGCACAGAAGTCCGGAAGCAGAAATGAGCATGTCCAGAATCGTTGAAGGAGGAGGGATAGATGGACAGCATCTAGGATCACGCAGGGCACCGTGGCCAGGTGAGGATTTAGCCCTTTATTCTAAATACCTGTGGAACTATGAAAAATTAAAACATATATACTTGATATTTTGCCCAGTTTTATTCATTTACCTAAGACTTTAAGAAAACCAGATTTGTTTGCTTCACCAAGTTCAAGATAAGGAAGTTTTCAAGGAAACAAAATACAGAGTCAGAAGCCTCTGTGTAACATATTTCCTTGGACGTCTACAAATCTGATGGGTATCATTTTCCTAAGTTCATTTTGCTACCTTAAAGGACGACAATCCCAGAGCCCAGCCAGACTTCGTTCAAGGGTCAGAGGACTCTTTAAGGTCATCTATATGGGGGGAGATATTGAAATCTTTCCAAATATGTGAGTGTATACATTACAGCTGCAGAAGACGTGCCTCTCCCTATAATATGCTCTTGTGTGAGACCCTGTCTACTCCCCCCTCCAATTCTGAATGTCTCTTTGCAGGGGTGGGGAAGAACATTCTTTCTCAAATACCTTCTTCTTTGTTCCTATTTTTCTTTCAGATATCCTGTCATTTGATTTTAATTGCATCCATGCACTTGTCCACTTACTCTAAACAGCTGAAGAAGAAAAGAATTGCCTTGTGCTACATCCCAAATCCACATTCTCTGGGAATAAAAGCTGCTATGTCTACTCGCAGATCAGGTCCCAGCTAGGGCATCCACGCTGTCCGTGGTCTCTCAAAAACCTCTCAATCTTTGAGCGGCACTAATTTCACCTTTCTTTCTGGATGAGTGTTTTTCTTTTGCAAAGTAAGAAAGGATAAGGCCAAGAAATCTTTGCAGTACTCCTCATGGAAAAAAAAAAAAAAAGATGGGAAATTGATCCCAGGGTTTATGCAGCCCTCCTCAGCACCTGTCTCCCTCCTCCCACCAGAGTCCCCGTGAAGCAGCAGTAGTGGGCTGTCCTGAACTCTCAGCTTATGCCAATTCTCCTCAACTTAAGTGAAGCAAAAGAGAGTGATTTAAAGATGTCCTACTTTCCAAGATCTACAGACTGTCTGCAGAACATTAAGGGAAATTGGCTATCAGCCCAAAGTGTTTTTCCAAACCACCTCTTAAATATTTTCTGGCCAGAACAATGTATAAAGCCCACACTGTCATCTCAGAGGAGGGAAGACGAATGCTCTCCTGTTGCTCAGAGCCTCTGTTTGGCCCCAAAGCCCCCAGGTACTGTTAAGTTTCATTGTGATCCGATACCCATCTGCCAGCCTGGAGCCTTGGGGTGCTTCCAATGCCAGATTTATACAGGCTGATATTTGCATGCAAATACTAGCTAGAAATGAATACTATAACTACCATCCATAGAATTTGCAGGTCACTGTTCTTTACACCCCCTGCACGATTTGGGGAAATACACCAATTGCGGGTTTTTCTCATTTGATCAAACACCATCGTAGGCTTGCCTTGAAGACGGTCGGAGCCAGATTTCATCCTAAATGGGAAGAGGTTTCATGTTTATTTAGGGACATTTCATGCCGTCAGCGTCTGGAAGGTCAGACATATAAATAAGTAGTAACAAAAGGAGGAATATTCTGCTCCAAAAAGCTCTGGAGACGATAAATGAATATAATCAAAGGAAGCCCATCGTTTCCTATCACCTGTGTCAGGTCTTAAATCTGGGTCGCAGTCCAGTAATTAGGTGAAACAATTAAAACCTGGATGTTTTTGTAAAGGAAACCAGCAAGAATTAATTCAAACTTAATTGAAGTGAGGCAGCCGCTCTCTTGGATGAGTTGACTGGAGACGAGCAGGGGCTTTGCTCCGCTGGAGAAACGGGAGGGAGTTCAGGCAGCTCCAGAGAGATCCCCTCACCCCATCCAGGTTTTCACGGGGAGGCAGTCCTTTCTGGTGTGAATGAATGAATATGAATATGAAGAAGGCAAACCTTAAACAGACGGACTCCCTCTGTGTTTCTGGATCGGAGAAATTAAGTAGATTCATTGCTCGTGCACACCTGTACTGGATCTGAGGCCCAAAGCACATCTGGATACGTACAAGACCAAGTCTCTGTGACGCTGGTGGAGGGAAAGCACACAGCGGTGTGATGCGGAGGGCAGGCCGTTTTCATGCAGGGACCCTGGTCTGTCCTCCCATCGCCCTCAGCCGAGGCCACCATGTGACGGACCCAAGCCGAGCTCTCCGTAGCATGACCCTCCCCTCGTCTTCCCGTCCCAAGCTCCTCCTCAGACGCGACCTCGTGTCCTTTTTACACTTGGGGATTTGTCACCTCTTCCTTTTCAGCCGGCTGGCAAGCAGCTCAGTTAGCTGGAGCTCTAGGCTCTGTCTTACGGAGAAACAAAGGGACACCTTGTGAAAATCAAGTTGGTATAAAAGATGGTATCTTTGTACGAGGCTGTTTTCAAGAATCTGCTCGGGACCTCTCCTCCAGACTTTGTCTCCCGCCTGTTACTCCAGCTGAGCTGCATTCTGCTAAACGTGAGGCCCACACGCCTCACCAGCGGGGTGGTATCTGGGAGAGCGGAATCTGAGTTGGAAGGAAGACACTCCCACTGGAGATGAGGACGCCGGGCACACTACGGGTAAAGACACTGTCCAAACTGCCTTGGAGAACCCCAAACTTCCAAAGCCTCATTAAAGAGCCCATTAAGGACTGAATAAATATTCACAAATGTGCCCCCCCCAAAATTCAGAAGCCCCAACCCCCAACCTGCTGGTATTAGGAGGTGGGGCCTTTGGGAACGATTGGTCATGAGGGTGGAGCCGCCATGAATGGGTTTAGTGCCCTAATAACAGAGACGGGGGGAGCGTGCTCTGTCTGCCGGCCACCGTGGGAGGACACAGCAAAAAGACGGCCATCTGCCAGCCAGGAAGTGGGTCCTCACTGGACACTGGGCCTGCCACACCTTGATCTTGGACTTCCCAGACCCCAGAGCTGTGAGAAGTAAATGCTTCAGTTTAAGCCCCCCAGTCTCTGGCAATCTGATGTAGCCGAGACCAGGGGCTAAGACAGAGCCCCGTCCCCAGCCCCGTGAGATGTGAGACTGGCCGGGCAGCAGACATACCAAGGCCTCACCTTCACTCATTCTCCAGTTAATGGGTTTTCAGCACTGGTGCCTCCCGTAAGCAATTGGAAAATCCAGTACATAGCCCCCCTGTAGACGCAGGGCAGAAGGCAGAGCTGTGCTGGACAGAAATAAATGACTTTCCGAGGTTAACCAGTCAGTGATGACGCCGGACGGTCCTGGGCCCCCGAATTCCACTCCAATGCTCCTTCGTCACCGGGCTATTCTCCTTGTCAAGTGTGTGGCTGGGTTTCATCTCTGTGCTCGTGACAATGAAGGCCATGGCGTCTATTAATCTTCACTACAGTCCTCATGAACTAGTTAAGCATGAAGGGTGACAGCCCCAGGCCCTGGGGCCTTGACAGATGAAGCTCCTGGGGCGTTGTGACTCTGGGATCTCAGGAGTAAGAAATAACTTTCCCTCTTTTGCTGGCCCCTGGCCATGGAAGGCAGGGCGGGCGGTAAGGACTGGTCGTTAACTGTCAAGCACTGGGGGTGCAGCCTGTGTCGACAGTGCTGGGCAGGCGGGGGCAGGGGGCACGACCTGGAAGCCAGAGGGGCTTGGCCGCTGGGACACAACCTCGTCGCCCTGAGGCCCCGGGGTGCGCTTCTCGGGACGGGGCTCTTCTCACCCGCTTACTGACGGGCCCTTCTTCGTTCCATCTGTTGAATGGAAGCCGCGGTTATTTTCTGAAGTCACACAGAATGACACATTTTAGTCACCCTGCCACTCCGGTGACACGCATAAATCAGGCTCCAATCGGCACGCCCTCCGGTGCCCACATGCCAAGGGGCGCACTTCAGGCCCTGGCACCTTCCTAGAACCTTCCCACGATGTCCCCGGCATTTCCACCCAGTGCGCAGTTGATGAATATCAAGTGGGGCTTCTTGCCTTTGAAAGTGAAATGTACAAGTCCAGCCTGGGGATCTATTCCCACATCCCCATCCGCTCCCCTACATAAGTGATAAGAAACAACCGGAACAAGACCCTGGGGTGTCACGCTGTCAAAAAAATTCTTAATGAAATTAAAACCCTCACACTCTAAGTGATGCTATTTCTGGCTGTGAAGCTTGATGCTGCAGATGTGCGACTATCTCCGCACGGCTGTCGGCCTGGCGGCTCCACGTCACAGGAGCTGCTACATGTCAGCGATTTGCCCCAGGGGATATGGGTGGAATATTTTAGACCTGAAGTGGCCTTATTTTCAGGCAATGGCACACCGTGAGACGCGCCTCCACCGTGTGCCCGAGCAGAAATGCCGCTTGGAAGCAAGGCAGAGAGATGCCAGACAGACGCTGGTGGGAAAATGCCCTTGAAATATAAAATCATGCCCAGTAATCTACATTTCTAATTCTGCAATTTGGGAGGCGTCTCCCTGCAAACTGAAATCTCTTTCTTTTCCTTAAACAGCCCTTTGTCAATCTGATAGGAGGACCTGCTTCCAAGGCAGTCAATACCGTCATTCTGAAAACCGTATTTTCAGATGGGGGTGGAAGATTACAGAACCACCAGTGTTCGTTAGGGGTTTGCTGTTGATTCTCAAGACCCCACCCGTATTTCAAAAAAGAAAGGAAAAGAAGCACACTTAAAATAGAAATTGATGAAATGATGTTTTCTCTAAATTCTTATATATTTATTTCCAACCTCTTAATTTTTTGTGCTGGAGTTGGCTGGTTCATTTTAGATAAGCGTTTTCTTTACAGCAAAGGGAAACATTTTTTCCAAAGAAAGTAAATTCCATCTCAAAACACAACCCTTCTTCCTATGCAAGGTTCACCAAATTCCTAACCCCATCCCAGCAACAGAAATGTCAAGTTTGGTTCATTGAAGATGAAAACTCTTAGAGTGGAACTTAGTGCTGGGTTTATCTGTTCCCTCTTCCTTCTCGTGTCCCCCAAATAGTGTCAAAAGGCTTCTGCCGAGAGGCACAGGTGGCTTCTAGAACCATTCCTTTTTCTTTTCTGCTTAAACGTTTTTGTTAAATGTCACAGTAGTGAGAGTGTTCGGTGCTGGAGTTCAAGAACACTCTGAAGTGTCTTATTAATTCTTCATAACACGGTGACAGGCAATGCTTAACAAACAAAGCCCGGACAAGCAAGCCCTGGTGAGTCACCAGGGCCTACACGTGGCACATCCCTGCCACGGCCTGGGGAAGCTCACTTCTAAACAGGAAAGTCGTTTTTAACCCTGTTTTCTTTATTTGGTGTGCACTATCTGAGTCCCATTCCTGGCACTTTACACTTTGTTTTAATTGAACACATACTATTAAACCCAAACTAAGATTCCCAGTCTCTCAATTACCCGATATTTTTGTCTTTAAAAGGGAAAGAAAAACAAGGCCAGGGAGTCGCCACTGCCTATATTTATTGGGAACCATCTGTTACGACTCTAATTAAAACCTACTTGTAATGAGCTTGTTAGCGCGCAAACTGTGTCAGGTATAGGATATTATTCATGAAGCAGTTGTTTTGGTGGCTGAATGATGCCTTAAAATCCTATTAGTTTAACAAAGTAATGTATTAGTATTTTGACCCAGTGTACAAGAGACTTCAGAATGACCTGGCATTCTGCTTTAATATTCTTTTTCCTCAAATATGTTGCTATTTCTACCTAATATATAGTCAGATGGCGTCTTATAATTGCAGTATCAAATCTTTGCCTCAATTTCCAAGTGCAGGTGATTTCAAATGATTAAAGATGCACAACAGGGAATAAACAAAAATGCTTACATGCAATTATTTTTAATTAGTATTTGGCTATAAAGTGTATGCCTTCATAAAAAAGTCTGTTATTCACATAAACATCTGTTACCATACACACAAGGAAACACTGTAAGTCTGTCATCACATCACCAAAACAGAAACACAGAGGGAGGCTGGGCAGGAAAGCCAGCACTCTGAGTTTTTAAACAAAAGATGTGAGTCTAACGGCCAAAACAGACGTGGAGCCACACCCTTCAATTAACATCACTCACAATCAAAGGAAGAGCCCTTACCAATGGAATTGCACTTGAAAATGTTAAAATAGATGGAATTATTCTTTGCAAACAATAGAATCTCTGCTCACAAGACAATTTCAAATTCTTTTACTAATTTTGCCCCCATGCACATAATCAGACAGTTTCCTGTTGGCTTGCTCTCAACCGCCTGCCAATTTTCCAGTTTCTCTGCACTCTTATTTTTGTTCATTAATACATCCAAACTTTGCGAGATGCCATGACTTGAATCCCAAGTGCCGAATATTAGCCTTGTTTCGTGAAAGCCTCCAGCAAGGGGGAAAATACGTATATTTTAAGTGAGCATGCCCCCAACAAGCGTGGGGAGAGAGATCCGGGGAAATAAATTAATACAGCTGTAATCGATAGCTGGAGATGAGGCTGCTCTGTGGAATACTGAGAGCACAACAAAGTGGAGGTGTGAGGATACCTGGCCCGTGAATTACGGAATCAGTGGGAATTGTGGGGCTCCGGTCGGAAGCACTTGGCAACACACAGTTCCAGGACCACCCACCCCAGTAACCCAAGCGAACACATTCTGCTCACAGCCCAGAAGCTGCAGCTTTCATGAAAGGCACATTTCACGTGCCAAGAGAACTTATCTTCATTTGCATGAAAATGAAAACAATAATTTAATTGGATCACACAAATCTGCGTCTACGCTGCTGCTGCACTCTGTCCTGCGCAAATTAGGCTGCAGTTGTGACCCCTGGCTGTGGCCCCCCTGGGACTCACGAGCAGTTGTTACGGTAACGCCCCCTGCTCACGGCTCCAGCTTGGCCCTTGCAAGGTGATGTCTCCCCGGGCCTGACTTGGGCACGGCACCCTGGAGGGACGTTGGGTTGGAGATTCTTCCGGGTCAGCAGACGAGCAGAAGGACCCCGGCATCTTGCCCTCAGTAATTCTAACTGTCCAAACGAGGACCGGGTTGGAGGACCCAAGAGTGAGGACAGATCGGGGGTCACCACACGGCTCCTTGCTGCCCACCCCTCCAGCCGCCTGCCCTCCTTCACCTCCCAGGCAGAAGCCGAGCTCAGGAACGGAATCATCTGGGAGGCCGGCATTAATCTGATGCCACGAGGCCTTTAAAACCTGGCCGCCCGGCAGCCAAAGACCCCACTCACTCAAGGGCAAGGTGCGCAATCATTAGCAGCCCCGTGTAATTTAAAAACAGAAGCAAGAACAACTGAAAGGAAGAAATGTACTGTGGGACTCAATCTATTGATCAAGAGCCCCCCAAAGACAGGCCGTAAATAAAACGGCACAACGACCAGAAAAGGCAGGTTTTACATTAAGAAGCAGCAAATTCATTGCCGGGGGCTGGGGGACCGGGGAGCCAGGCCACAGCACTCGCAGCAGCTTTGCAGGCAGGCAGGTGAAAGATGGCCCCATTCCTCACAGGAGACGGGCTGGGCGAGGGCCAGGCTGCCCTTTGCTAAGCACCCGTTTCTCATCAGGGGATCCTCATTTTTCAATCGTGCCCACACTCGGACTCCGTCTGGCTTCCCCTCCACATCTCTCCTTCAGCATCGGCTCTCCAGGTGAGAGACAACTTGACCACGTCCCACCCTGACCACAGGCCTCCCTCCTGGTCTGCGGCTGAGAGTTCAAGGGCGGCTGTCTTCCAATTCGTAGGGACACCCAAGTATTCATAGGGAGACTCAGAGGCCAGGAGCACCTGGCCACACCCCGTTCTGATGGAGGGCAGGTGGCCCAGTGGGTGGAGGGACAGCAAGCCAGCTAGCCACGCCCTGGTCAGCTGTGTGACCCGGGACCTCTCTGCTTGTCTCAGAGGTGGAATCGTGAAACGTTGATTCGTTGAGGGGCTCCAACGAGTCCCACGGTTTGAAAAGCAAGGGTTTCTATTCCTGTGGAGCATGTGTTGAAAATGAAATAACAAAGAAGATAAATACTCGAGGTTAATCTGAGATAACCCTGTGATACCATGGGCCAAACTGCAGAGCATCCGTTACCGGTCTAGACGGCTCCCAGTAACATTCCCGGCCGAGCTGCAAGTGGGAGGAGGAAAGTGCGACACTCACCTTGAGCACAGATTTTGAGGTGGTGCCCAAAACGCCATAATCAATAGATAATATTTTAAAAAATAAAGATTCATGCAGATTAATTAATAATAGTGTTGCGTCAAACGATAGTAGAGACTGGGACCAGAGGACACGTCAGTAATAATGACCCCGTCTCCATGCAAAATGGTGATACTTGATTCACAGTAGATTCCTTTTGGTTTTTTAAACGTTGCATTGAAGGTTTATAAATTTTGGTTGCTGGGTTCTCAGGCACCCGTTAAATTCTGAGTCCAAAGCGAGCACCTCGCTCGCCTCCCCCTGTCTGGCCTCCGCCTCCTGCTGTGGGGGATGCTAAGAGCAACCTGACTGATGTGAAAGCCTCCCCCCAATTCCTCCAATCAGGCGCTTGGCTCCCGTCTCAGTAGCTGGTTCTGTGCTTTCTTTTGCAGGCATCTTATGCTTTTGAAGATTGTATAAAGTTTCCCAAGGACAAAGCCCTACCAACAAATTCTGCAGCTCTACAAAGTTTATGGAAAGCAGAGTGTCTTCTCTCTGCTGAGGACTTTGGGGTCTTTGGGTACAGCAGAATATCTTCTGCGCTGGTTATTTTCTAACGTTTGTACTTAACCATGATAATTTCTTATTTGTACATATCACTCAGGAGAATACAGCCAGTATAAAATTAATCAGCATTAAGATGTCTGTTGGCATGCACTGCATCCAAACGGGCAGATCCTCTGATTTTATTGCCATTTATTCTCTTGTCAGCAGAAATTGGCCACATGGTGTAGAGGCGAGGCCCCTGGCCAGTCCAGGGACAGGTTTCTGGCCCCCATCCAGCCTCCTATGGGTGGGCCTTGGGCCATATGTTGGACCTGCCAGCGTCCACCTCCCCTCCGTGCACCTCTGCAGCTTCTCTCAGCCCCGCCGTCTCCAGTCACTGCATCACCTGTTGTGCACAGGCTCTGACCACCTTTGGTCACTTTGGTGACAGCATCTCTCATCAGACGTCACTGAGCATCTCTTGCTTCCTGACCCAGGCTGCCCAAGAGGACTTTCTTGTTACCTACATAAGCACTGCCTGGGAGAACAGGGGCGTGTACACCCTCGGGCCACACACCTTGGACCAGTGGGGGGCAGAAGCGATATTGCCAGGATTTTGTAGGGGCCTTCTGAGAAGTGTCTTGGAACAGCCCCTTGGAGGACAAAGGGAGAAGGCGTTCCTCCATCAGCTTCTGTCGTTCATTCAAGTTGTTTTTCTCCGAACTTGAATTTTCTGCTGGGCCTTTGGTGCATGAAGTTTCTGGTGTGTTCTCTCTTCCCTCATAATAATAACATCACACTGGCTGTCTTTTACTCATCACCACCCTTTCAGAGGTTTGTCCATCCTCTGGTTAAATTACAAATTTGTCTCTCTGTACGTTCCTCTGAATTCCTTCACAGCACCTACAGTAATACAGTAACACCTGAAAACACTTACTGCTCAATAAATACTGATTGACTGGTTGGATACATGAATGAAAAGCTCTGGAAAGCAAACTGAGAGTCAAAGAAAGGACTAGAGTCATAAACCCAGGAATTAATAAATTAATATGGATGATACAGACTCTTGAGTAACTAAAACAGGGCTGTGAATTGGAACATAACATATACTAGATATTGTCTAGAGCAAATAAATCAAATCACTGAGATGTTTTCAAGAGTTCCGTTTAGAGAACAGAATAAATTTACAGCCAAGTTATCTGGGTAACATTTGAAATTTGCAATAAGATGGTACCAGGTATTTAAAAACTTGGGCATGTTAAGGGACACCTTTCTTTCACCTACTTTGCAACTTGAAACAGTGTCTGAGTGCTTTCTATCCAACAGGCTGTGCGCCTCTTCCTCGTTCCTTTCTCCACCCCTGACCTGGGTGGACGGGCGACTTTAATCTGCTCGCTCTTCATCCGCGTGTCTTCCCTCCATGACAGCTTCCCTTTCGTTTCTGCACTGGCCCCATCTGTAAGGATGCCTCCCTTTTCCACCGGAATGGGTACAGGACCCAAGTCAGCCCCGGCTGCTGGCCCCAATTAGCAGTTCAGGAAAAGACACAGCTCACGAAGATGTCAGTGAAAGGCTTCTCAAAGATCTGAGATAAGGATGCCGAGACTACCTCTTTCTTTTCTCTCCCTCTTCCTCGGGCATGAAAGCTCTGAGAGCCATCCAAGGGTGTCTGGAGCTGGTTCCTGCGCAAGCCCCGTGGAAGGAGCTTTATGCAGAACGGGGCCAAGCCCAGACAGCAGTGTGTGTGCGAGAGAGGGACAGAGACAGAGACAGAGAAAGAACAAAGACCGACAATCGTCTCTGACCTCTGGATCCAGTTGTGCCAGAGCTCGGACCCTCAATGTCAAGAACCAACTAATTTCCTTGGACTTCAGCTGCTTTTCTGTCCCTTGCCATGAATAAATCCGACTAACACATTTATTTCTAGGAAGAAGGGTCTGTCCAAGGTTTGTGTCACAAGCGTCCCCGTCCATGTAATACGGGGCTTGACCTCATAACTGCTGTCATAAACACATCAGTGCCTCAAAGCCTCCGGATGCTAAAAAGTTTACTTCTCTTTGTGACTTTCTTCTTATGTCTCACCAAAGAGCACCTTTCTTCCGCTTCAAGTTCATACAACTATGTTCTATTAGGAACTCTTGGTGGCGAGAAAGATTTAACACTTAACTGATAGTGAGTAAAGATTTGTTTTCATTTCAAAGTTCATCCAAATAAAAAGTACGTCCTGCAGCTAACTCTAAGGGGAGCCCTGTCAGTAAAAGCGAACGCTTAGCAAAAGCTCCTTAGGAATAATCTAACGAATGAGGTATTAATTTTTTTTTTAATTCTCAAATTTAGTAACTGTGGGAACTTTTTACTTTAAATGATTTGGAGAAACAAGACCAGAAGCATCCTTGGCTGGCTAATCCTGCTAAGCATCTATCAGTTTCAGTAGGAGCGAGCAGTCATCCGAGCCTAAGTACTGTTAAAACAAACTTTTAGGGCTATGACGCTGCATCTCTCTTCCCGGCCAACTTATTAAAAGATGAAGAGGAATACATGCATTATCATCTCTGTGTCTTTAAAATTCATCCACTTATTCATTCAACCACAATCTCACTGTGTCCTTTAGGTCCGACACCACCCAGAAGCTGCAGATACAGCGGAGGACACAGAAAAAAATAAACAAGCAAATAATTACTACTTATTAATTGAGATAAGCGCCAGCCGGGGGAGAAGCCAGAGTGTTTGAAGAGAATGATGAGGACACCTACCTTCCATGGGGTGGGCTTAGGTTTTCTGCCCTATGATTGCTTTCCCAGGAGCAACATTCTTTCTCTTAATATCTGTCCTTCCGCAGATGAGCATAGATAAAACCGAACTATAAACGTAGCCAGGTTTGAATACACACAGACACACAGTGGGATGTTATGAGCCCTCGTGGTCCACCATGAATGTGTTATTAGGGGTTGCAAACAAGGCATTCTCCCAACTGGAGGAGGGCTCTGAAACCAGTAAGGCACGTATCCGGAGCTTTCTTCGGATCCCAGCACTGCCGTTTACTATGTACGTGGCCTTGGGCAAGCGATCCGTCCCGTGAACACAGGGGTTCTAATAACGGTGCGTATCTGACGGGGCTACTGCAAGCAGTAACTCACGAGCAGGTGTGGCTCGGGCGTGGGCGGGCTCCACGTCCGCGGGGAGTGAGCTTCCCGAGAAGCACAGGACAGGCTGTGGCCACGTGGCCAGCGGTGGGGACGTCCTCTGGACAGGAAGGACGCTTTTGCACAAACTGAAGATTTAGGCCCTTCCGCCCGTCCCACGGCTCCCAGAAAACTTCGTCTTCCCACGACTGGTGCTTTCCCTGCCTCGCAGCACGGTGGCCGCTTAGCACGTGCTTTAAGGTCACCTCCGAACACCAGCTGCCGGGCGGCCAAATTGGTAGAAGGAACATCACACTCTCTCCTTAAAAAGGACAAAGCAAAGCTGCTTCAGTTACAGCCTCATCTGCATGTGGCCTCTCGGAGAGTCCACAGCAGCGACTCCAATGCAGGTGCACTAAATTGTCAGGGCCTAGGCAGGGGCAAAATGGGCTTTGGACTCAACACGTCACGGAATGGGTTGTAATGTGTTCTGCAGAAGGAAAGGCCATCCCTGAAGAGCCCATGTGCACTGGTAGGTGCTATTACTGACAATTCCAGAAACATTTCTCTCCATATATTAAATGGATGGGGTGAGAAGAAAATACAGCTTCTGTTTAAAAGCAAATACTGCATGCCCAGCTCCTGATTTCTCAGGTATGGAAAAATTCATTTGGGGGATAGATGGCCATTTGGGGGTTAGAAGAAGACCTTGTTAGGCCTTTTGGTTGAGAGAGATGAGGTCAGGAAACAGTAAAACAGAAATTGCTTACCTGTCCTGTCACCCAAGAGACAGCAGCTGGAGAGGGGCCGACACCCAAGACCTTGGGAGGCAAGTGGCCTGGGGGGTGGGCGGAGAGGAGTCCCTGGTGAGGGCTGTTCAAGCCAAAAGTATGGTGGCACTCAGGGCCTCCACAGGAGACCCAGACAGGGAGACGTTCCCCATGGGCGGATGTCAGACGGATTTGGGGGGCAATGATAGCCATGAGCTCAGACTCAACTGCACTTTGTACTGTGATGGCTTATAACCTCTTTCCATTTTCTCCAAACCTTCCATAAAGCCAACTCCGCACGAGAGTCTGGGGCTGGAGAACGCTGGGGAAGTGAAGGACAAGGGAGACTGCCAGCAGGGGGTGAAAAGCAGAGGGAACAGCTGAGCTCAAGAATTCAGGGGAAGTAGGAGTCAGAGCAAGAGGTGACCTGGAGTACCTTAAACACCACCAAATCCTTAGGAGAGAGGAAGAGTACTGAATTTCCCAGAGTATGTGAGACGGGACATCCAGCCATTTTCATGGCAAATATGAAAGGATAGAATAACCCAAGGAGTTTGGAGATGCCCACGTGACAGCTATGCAGGTTATGTGAGCTACATGCATATATCCAGACTGCTGTTTCCTGACATTTCTATGATAAAAGGAAGTCAGTCATGTCCTACGTTAATTGTGTTGCATGTGAAAGTTTTGTGGGAAGTCCATTTGTGTGGGGATAGGGAAGTTATTTATAATACTTTGAAAGTATGAAAAACATGAAGAATGTCTAGTTTCCCTATCTTTTCTCTGCTTTGCAGCTGTTTTCGTGCTTCGGTGCATGAAGCCTCTTCTCTGATACAAAGAGCTGGCCCTCCACCGACTGTGGGACTCAGATGTCACAGGAACAGCAAAGGATACTGAAGGGAGGATGATCTCCTGGTCAGCCCAGTGATTAAGCCGTGCCGTTTATAGAGAAACACTGCTTCCCCTGGTGAGAAGGAGTCCGAGTGGGGCTTGACCCACTTTCTCAAAGATAGTTTCACTTGCTTCCAGTTTACTGAAACAAAGAATTCAATTTCTGAAGCACCTAATGTTTAAGTCCTACAAGGAGGGACCCTAGTTCACATCTCTGTGGTCGTATCTTTGTGGAATACGGAAGCTCATTCCCAGCATTAAAAAAAAAAAAAAGATGTTGGAAAAAAGTGAACCTGAGATGCACATCTGAAAAAAATGGAGTCATCCAAGAAAAGTTTCATGTTGCTTAAGTGAGGTGTATTTTCCAGTGTCGTTTGAAGGACAGGCTGCTGAGGGCCACCCACGTCTCCAGGGGCAGAATGACCGAGCTGCTGTGAAACCCTTTCTACGCTCAAACATGAGAAATGTGACGATCCTGTCTGTCTCCTCTTGATCACCTGAGCAAAAGGAACCATTCAAAATGTTGCAGGAAAATGATTGCACAGTCTTCAAGTTCTCCAAGACTCCAAAATAAAGAATTATCTAAACCCACGAGAGGTTTTGGCCAAGACCACATTACTAGTCCTAAAAAGAAAATGTGACATCAAACAGCTTAGTCAGAGTTGCGAGCAAATGAATCTCTTCTTTTGAGATTCAGTATTGATGATCAAGGGCCCTCTGGACACAATAACAGAAAATAAAACCAAATGAGGACAGGTGGAAACACCGCTTTCTCAAAGGAGACACCGATAAATAAATAGAAATCTCTCTCCATGGTTAGCTGTTCTGCATTGTGAATGTCTCTTGGTCATCAGCACCTCATTTCTATTAACTACAGTAAAAAGGAAAAAGGGCAAAATCAGAATTGAATCTCATGATATCCTCTCTTTGCCTAACAAAAATAATCTTATTTCTAAAATAATTTTGTTTGTCTTCATCATTTTTCACCCCTGAAAATAATCATTTTTCAATAAAAATAGAGTAAAAACTGTACTTCCAGTTAACTATGGCAGACGGAACACACTTGTTTATGTCGATCCCTTCCTGAAATACCACTAAAATGACAGTAATGGAATTATAAAAAGTCATGAACTCATAAGGACAAAGAAAACAGGATAGGGGATGACAGGCAACAAGAAAAGATATCAAGTTTTGGGTGACAGAAAGCAGACAGATGAGTGTAAACATTTAGAATAGTACAGATAGCTGAAGCATACCTACTCAATCAGAACGAAGTCAATTTATGCCGCAGAACTCCAGAAAGGCCCAGATTTGAAGGTACCTGGTACCTCTGAAGGCGTCAGTACACATAATGATTCAAAATACAGAAGCGATGAGAAGGCTTCCTGAAGAGCCCCTTAGACCCCAAGTTCCCTTCCCCCAGCCCAGACTGCCCGGAAGCGGCCCCTCCTCCACCTTGGCAGAAGAGAGGCAGAAGGTTGCCTTCTGGATGGGCTGGTCCCCAGACTGTGGACTTGGGGACGCCGGGCCACGTGAAGGTAAAGGCAAGGCGCCATATTGAAAGCAGGAAAGGGAGAGTCTGTGTGCTGAGTGCTGCGATGCCCCATTTGCTTCTCCTCTCAGCTCCTGAAACTTACAGCCTCCAGATAAGAGCTGGGGCGATTGTTCTCTAAAGAAACTGGCCCATTCAAAAGAAGAGACCCTCTGATGCTGAACTCTGCCCCACCCCTACGGCATGGCCAGTCTTTATTTGAGTACCAGACGGCAAAGCCACCAGTCCAGAAGCCCCACTCACTGACAGCGTTTCCAGAAACCTCTGCAGGGCCTCGTGCCAGACAGCCAACAGGGCCCACATGTTAGAAGAAAGCCACTAATTTGAGTCAAAATAAGTAAACAGTGAGACAACTCATAGAAAACAATGTGAAGTGAGCAGAATGAAATGGCCAATAAATTTGCAATTAATATTATCAGAGATGAGAGGTTTGTACATTCATAAAACCAGAATGTAGGACTAATTTTTTTTAAAGGAACATTCAGAAAACAATAAAAAGTCCTTGGAAACTAAAAATATATTTTTAAAATGCAGTAGAAGATTTGGGAGATGAAATTGAGGAAAGCTCCAAGAAAGAAGGACAAACTGTTAAAGAGAGAAAATAGGAGAGAAAAGATAAGAAACTCAGGAGGGTTGATCAAGGGGGTCAGATATTTAAACAGGAGCGCCACAAAGAGAAAACGAAACAAATGAAGGGAGATGATTGAAAGCATTGTTTTTTTACAGATGTCCTTAGACCTAAAGGCCATTGGTCACTCGATTGAAGTCCACCAAATGCATAGTCCCATGAATACAAATAATCCTACACTAAGGCATATCATCGTGAAATTTTAGGACACCAGGAGTGAAGAGAAGATTTTAAAATGTTCCTGCAAAGACGAGGAGGAAGGAGAAAAAGAAGAATTAAAATTAGGGTTAAGAGCAACGTTGGAAGCTCGGTAACAAGGGAGCGATGCCTTCAAAAGTATGAGATGAGATCACTTACAACCTAGAATTCTATACACAGCCAAGTGATTAGTTAAGTGTGAGGGTAGACTGAACATTTTCATTTATGCAAGGTCCCAGGAACTTACCTCACATACAGCTTTTCATAGAGTGTTACTGGGAAACTGAAACAGGAGAAGACAGGACTCTGGGAAGGATGTCTGCAACTAAAAAAATGGAACTGATGAATTACCTGATGTGTGACTGCATTAATAAAAGTTTTATACCCCAGGCAAAGATTTGGGATAAGAAGCAAAGAAATTTAGCAAATTAAATTACACAAGTTTTTTAAAATGAGGCAATCACTAACTTCAGGAAAAACAAAAAGGTCTACAACAAAATTAATGTAACCAAAGTAAATGGCTCTGAACATTTGCAAAGTCAAAATAATGTAAAAACTCAATATTACCTTAATCTACCCCCCTTCCCTCCCAAACAATTTTTTCCCTCCCAAATAATTTTTTCCCTCCCAAATAATTTTTTTCCCTCCCAAATAATTTTTACCAGGAGAGGGCCTATTCTTCTATTAAGTTAAAGGGAAAAGATAAATTCTAGAAAACCAACCATTTGACGTGCAACTTTTTCTCAAGGGCAGCACAGTTTTCCTCTGAATGAGACCCTGGATTTTGAGGGTTGGACTGAGACCCCGTAAATACATCCTCTTGGATATCAGAGCTCTCGGAGTTGAGGTTCAGATTTCAGTTGTGGCTTGACTTGTTTTTAGTTGTGCGTTTCTTGCCTCATTTCAAATGGACATTTAGACCAGCTTTACTTACCTTCCTCAATAGTCATGTCCTTTGTCCTTTCATTCATTAAAATATGGGCTTGGCTGCCTTTCAGAAAGAAAACAACAGTCCCAGCTGTAGGTGGTACAGGGTTAATGTGATGCCTTCATGGTGCGGGGACCCAGGGTCCTCTCTAGAAGCTCTGCCATCGCTAGACGTGGTACTGAGTGGCAGTTAAGTGTGTAGACTCTGAAACCAGGCTATCTGGGAAAAAAATCCCAAATCTGCCATTTACTGGTTGTGTCATTTCTCTGTCCCTCAGTTTGCTGATCTGTAACATGGGAATACTGGTTGTGTCTACTCCATCAGGTTGTTGTGAGATAATAGGTGTAAAGTACTTAGAACAGTGCCTGACATAGTAAGTGCTTAATCAGTGGCAATGATCGTCGCCGATCCTGAGGTTTTCCCTCTTCCACTGGTAAAGATGCCTGCTTAACCTAAACACTCTGCAGCCAGCATGGAGGACTGTCCGTACATCCGCAGCCAGGAATGTGCCTTCATCCCACTGACAAACTGAATACTGTGGCCTCAACCAGCTGCAAGGACACAGGAAGATGTGGTCTTCATTCTGGGCACTCAAGAGCCCCCTAAAAAAGTCACCGCCAGCAAAGGTGACAATATGAACCGGAGGACAGCTAGCAGTCTTTGCCACCATTCCTAAGTTAGATGCGTGACGTGACGTTCTACGTTTATACTGTAAGTTCAAAGATTAAAATATCAAACCATTGATCTGCCAACACATGTATAATGTGTTTTACATTTTGTATGTTTTGCCTTGATTTTTCCTCAGTTCAGAGATTAGTTCTCTTCAACCGTATTCAAAGCAAGATACGTGACAGCCCCTGCCATGGAAACACGTAGGAGACATCACTTACGTGTTTCTTTAGTTTTATCACAGTGAGTACATTTTTGTTATATTTAAAAGGGAGACATGAGACTCCAGGAGACAAGCAATCCTAGTTTTATCGGTGCAATTATGGGATATTACAACTACCGAAGCAGAAATCTCAAATAGAAACCTTGTACGTTCATTCGCCATAAAAAACTCTTTTGTCTTGGAGAATTGAAAGTTGTAAGAATGGTTTTCTTTAGAGCAATATAGAAACCTTCTTTTTTTGCAAACAGCTAAATAAAGGCTGGCAAAAACAATAAGTTCATTTTTTACTGCAGATCTTCAAATTATAGGAAACTTGTCTCCTGGCCAGTATGGGCTGGCTTGGAGCCAAAATAGATGTCTCCAATCTCATCCTCACCCTTATACTTATTGTGGGCAAGATAAAAACCCTTAATTTTAAAATCTCAAGCCAAGCATTGGGTAAGAGGCAGTGTGGCTCCCTAAACTATTCTGGTCATGGGAAAAAAATCATATTACTTTACACTAGTTCATTTTTTTCAGTCTCTAGAAATCAAATACCGAGAACATGAAACTTTAAAAGAAAAGAAGTCTCAAATAGTTTGATAGTCTATTATAAATCAAGTTTTAATAACTAGAGGTACATACAAGAACAATCAATAGATGTGAAAAGACTCACTGGTTAACTATTTCTGAGCACTTGCTTTCCTTAGGTGGGTTGGCCTAAGAAAATCGGCAGGCATCTTTCCACTTCAAAGCACAAAAGACATCTCTGCTGTTTTTAGCCATGTTACCCTCCCCCCACTTTTTAATTAACAAGATTTGAGATCATTTGGCAAATTGTAACCACAAAAGTGAATACTGTGATTGGATGATGTTTTTTCACTTGAAAAATAAATCTCAGCACTTCTCTCCCCACGTGTATTTCATAAACGTCGCTTCTGCCCCATATTTGTCTTGCTTTCAAAATCTATTATGCCGTTGTCATTTCATTGAAATCAAAAGCTATCTCTTAATTACACAGGCATGGATTATAAATCTAGTTACCCCTCTATCTATATGTTCCTTTTTTCTCATGATTACAGCTGCGGGCCTAGCTTTGGACACAGAAGACCAAAGTGGATTTTACTGGGTGAAAATTAAGACTTGCAAAGTTGTACAGCTTGGAAGACAAAACAGAGCAACATACATGTGTCTAGTTTACAATAATAATGTGATCTTGGGCTGATGGCATAATGCAGAACTTGTGAAGTCAATGGCTTTGCGGAAGGCAATGAAAGCTGCATTTCCTCCCGATAAACTTAGCAGGTATAGTTTAAGTCCTATTTCTAGTAGGAATTAGAAAACGTTGCAGTTGCTGATGTTACAGGGAGCGTTACTCTTGCAGCCTAACTTGCAATACGCGGCCTTCCGTAAGACTCGAGTCTGCCGCGTAGCCTGGTCATTAATCACAAAGAGGTACCACCTCTTAAGCGTTAAACACCCTTTAAATGGTAAAAAAAAAATGGCTGTATTGCTAAGCACTGAGATCTGATCCATTTAGTATTAACTTTCAGCCTTCGTTAAAGTGGTTTTAATTTTATTTGTGTGACGTTAGTGCATTTCTGGAGAAATAAACACCAAGTTCTTTTTTTTAAGCTGAGGGCACACGATATGCTACTTACTCAAATTGCAAGCTGCATGGGGCTCTCGCACATGAAATGAAGATTCCCATTTTTAAAGAAAAGAAAAAAAGACCATGATGGTAAGTTGTATTTGAACACACGGTGAAGACAAACGTGTATTGAGGACAGCATTGCAGCAGGTGCTGGGCTGGGATGATTGGATGAGCAGGGATGCTCTAGGTGTGGGCGCTCGACCCAGGTTGCCCACAGCCCAGGTAGGAGGCAGGTGAGGACTCAGGTAAGTGTGACCTGATGAGGTTGAGGGCTGTGGAACTGAGGGAGGGAGCTTGGGGAGACCCGGACCCCCTGGGAAGCCTGGAGACTGGGCCCCTTCTGATAGTGGGTAACTTCCCAGCCACCCACTGAGAGTCTGGCTCAGGGCCTAGAGCCCTCCCCTGCTACCTGGTGGATCTGGTCAGGGGCAGGGGCAGTGCTTCTGGGTAGTGGCTCCAGAAGGGCCCTTTTCCCAAGGTGGAGGATGAGCCAATCCAGAGTGAGCCCGCTCTGCGGCCCTCGGGCCTGGGTCCCTAGCATGTGTCTGCAGAACATTCCAGGCACTGGCAAACGGAGAGGAGGAGCTGGGCCCTGGGGTCCCGCGTTCTGAATCCCTCCCTGCTGGACTTGCACTCCCATCGCCTCCCACCAGGGGCGCCAGGAGCTTCAGGTAAGATCTCTGCCCAGCAAGGGCCCAACGGGGCTGCCGAAGCCCAGGGAGCCTGCCTTCCTCCTCCAGAGATGTCAATGGACCCTACTTGGTGCCAGGCTCAGGGCAGACGGCAGGGACACTGAGATGAGGTGGCCAGTCTGATGGGGAACCATGTAACAAATGACCTTTGGGTGGGTTCTAAATGGCCCCCAGCCCTGCTTCCCCCTGCCCTGCCCTTCCTCCCTGGGTGACCATAAATATTAAAGCGTTATCTGTTGACGATTATAATCATACAAAGTCAGGACAGATGGGCTCCACTCTTCAGCTCGCAGCCATAAAGTTTACAAACTCTCTGTGGCCGGGGGATAAATTACCCCTGCTGATACCTCGCTCGTTTACACTGAGCATTTTTCTTCAAGATTTTTCCTTTCAGTCATCTGGCCAAAAAATTTTGCTGTTAAACCAGCTTGATTTTCTAGAACATGCAGAATATTTTGGGATCTGCAGAGCAGGTTAGAAACCATTGTTAATGATTAGGCAGAAAGGATATTTTCAAGCACTAAAGGGAATCCCAGTTTCTTCTTTGTAATCCCATGGGGCGACCGAGTAACTGTGTATTCCCGTTAGGTTACACTGGATGAGAAACGGGCCCCCGATGGTTTATTTAAAAGTGTATTGTTGAAGATAATCGTTTCAGATTAAGTTTTTAGGCTCCATGGTCACCGCTGTTGTTCCGTGGACTAATTATGTCTACCTTAGATTCACTAACGTGGGCCAATCAAGTTCATCATATGAGATAATATTTCTCGTGGTTGTTTTCCTAGATTTTCGCCCCACAATGGTACCAGTGGATATTGTGTAACAGTATAGAAAAGGAATGATTAACTCAAAGTTCAGGTGTAAGACAGGGTCAGAAAAGAAATGTTCCTGGATAGAGTGAGCATTTCAAGATTAATCTGTGGCTTGAAACATCAACTTATGATGCATTTTCTATTTTGTTATCAAGGGAAGTCTGAAGGCTGACACACAAGTGATCACAGTGTTTTGGTGCCATGTTCCGTGATGGGCTTTTCATAAAAATTAGCTGACATTGTCATGAGCACACAAGGAAATTTATAGCTTTCATACTGGACTGCCATTCCCAGAGCAATTTCCAATCACTTGGGCTTTTTATTAAGTTTATTGTTCTTTTATTGTTCAGTGGAGTGTAAGCAGTGAGATTACAAATAAATGTAAGTTCCACTGGCTAGGAAGGCAAGCTTGTAGAACTAGGAGAGAAGCGAGTGAAGGAAGGCAAGCGTTAATCTGAATCACCGGTGATATGAAACACCACGAACGGACGTTTCTCGTTACCTGCTTATAGACAGAAGTTGGAAAATTGACATTCGATTCACATTAAAGTTTTCCCAGAAAACCCTCCGAGAAGTCTTTGTGCTGAGACTTGGTATGTTGCACTCTGCTTTGCAATGTGAAGAAAGTGCATCGTTTTTGTCCCTCTTCCAAGTTCCTTTTCAGTTTGCTGTTGTTGTCTTCTTGCCTCCTGACCTGCCAAGTGTGTCATGCTGGCAGCTTGGAAAACTTGAGCGACCAGCATGCCTGTGGGTCCTGCTTCTAGAATCGATGCGACCAGCGGGAGAAGAACCAACTTTCTTCTGACGCTTGAATTTAGTACCATAAGCACACTGGGCCACTTAATTTTCCATCCCAGCTTTATTTTTCCCCAAAGAGATGGTCCTCTTAATCACTAAAGTTTTAATGTTTTTTTTTTTTTCTGGAGTTGATTGAAAGTTGTTATTTAAGGCTTGTTAAGATGAGAGCAGAGGTGATTTGAAGGGAGGGGCAACTGTGTGCCTCTAAGGCCCTTCTTATGTCTTGGCCATGCAGGAATCATCCAAGTTAAGAAGGTGACTTTTTTAATTCTAGTGGGCACCAGTGTGTCGACACTGTGGGCTGCCAATCCCCCCTTGTACTTGTTAACAGATTCTAGCTTTTGTGTCCAGCTCCAAGTGATGGATCATGATTAGCCTAAAGCAATTGTTTCAATGCTTTACCGCATTTTCCCATCCTCCCCTGTGGTGAAAAGTGGTTATGAAACCTAATTCTGGCCAATAAAATTTAAGCAAAATTGTGCTGTGGGATGGCGAAGGGGGTTGTTTCTGGGACTGCTTTAACTTTCCTGATAAGACGGGGCAAATGTTGCTAGCACACTTCTTTTCTCCCTTCTTCGTCTTTTCTGTTTTAGACCTGGGCTCTGTCTGGAGCTGTGGCAGCCATCTTGCAACCACGAGGCAAAGAACTTCAGGACAAAAGCCAACGCACCAACTCGGGGTTGAAAAGACAGAAAGGACTTGGCCATGATGGCATTGTTGGGCAGCAGGAATAACACTTGCCCTTGCCTCCCTATGGATTTCCATGTGAAAACCAAACCTCTATTTGTTCAGGGCAAACAATCATTAGTGTGCATTCTGTTTCTTGAAGCAAACATGTCCCTATGATACAGCACCAGACTCAACTGGGAAGCTAGTTAAAAATGCAGATATCCAGCCCTCAGCCCCAGAAATTCCCACTCAGTATGTTTGCAACTGGGCCCAGGAGTCAGCACTTTTAACAAACATCCCAGGTAATTTTTATGCACAATACCCTGACTTAGCTCACAGCAAAGGAAAGGATTGAGGGAAGCCAGTCTTCTGGGGCAACACAAATCAACAGTGTGTGTCCCACCTGTCTGCCTGCTCTTAAGCCTGTTGTACTTGAGCCCCAGGTTCAGAGTATGAGGGAAATAAAACAGCTTCCATCCAAGATAAGGGGCAAGTCGAAGAGGCTCTCGTGTCTGGGGTTGACCTCACATGGTCGTCTCAGGTGGCTGGTGAATGTGAGTCTCCAGAGGACATTTACCCTTCACCCCAACCACCACTGTCTGCAGTCAGAACCTCTGGGCCTCGGGGAGGGCTGGCAGAGGGGAAGGGAGGAGGCCTGGGGAGGCTGCAAGGCCAGAGCAGACTTGGTCTCCACTAGTCACAGCTTGAGGCAAGAGGAAAAGGACTAGACAAGCCCCAACTACAGAAGGCCAAGCTCGGGACCCCAGCAGAGCTGCCTGAAAATGCAGATTCCTGGCTCCAGGCCACCACACCTACAGTATCAGGCTCCCTGGAAGTGGGGCCCAGGAATCTGCATTCTTGGCAAGCTGCCTAGGTGATTCTGACACCCACCAACGTTGGAGCACCACGCCTAGAGATGGCTGGGATTTATTCGGGGCCCCTTGCACCTTCACTCCCTGGGACTTTGGGGTCAGCCAGAGCTGCCTTTGAATCCCAGCTCTGACACTTACGAAGCCTGTGGTCACGGGGCATTCCTTAACTCTGATCCAGATGTCTGGACCAGGGGAATATTCATAGTACAGGCCCTGCAGGGGGGAGTTGGCAGGATCAGATGAGATCATAAATACAGGGCACTCAGCGTGATGCTTGAGAGATACACGATGAGCACTCACAAATGTGAATCACTTGTATGTTATTATCGATGTTATTATCCCTGTCTTGGTGCCTCCTCTCCCAGGTGGGCCCCACAGGTGCCCCAGGTCATCTAGGCTACAGGTGGATCAACCATACAAGTTCTCTTTTCTCCACTTGCTAGTTCAGGAAAGGGGCGTCTGAGACAATGACTCCGTTTAGTTTGTTAATGCCTGGATGCTGTGGTCATGTTTTAGACCAAGGAAGGAGTGTCTTGAGTTGGCACAGGGAAGGCTCACCCCAGGGATGGAGGGGCTGCTGGGATGGACCATGGAGCCCATGCAACTCGGCACCTTCTGCACCGGGCGGGGACCCCGGACCGCAGCTCAGGGCAGCAGAGGAAGAGAAAGGTGAGGCCCAGGGAAGGCATCGCAAGGCTACCTCTCCCAAGATGATGGAGCAGAGAGGGCTTGGGGCGGGCCCTGGGTGCCCAGAGCTGAGAAACCAGCCTGGGTTCCCCTACGTCTCACCCAGGGCACTGGAAACGGTTTACAGTGAGGAATGAGTAGAATAGTCAAAAGAAAACAGGGCCCCCTATACCATTTGCCAAAAGTCCATAGACTTTGATGCTTACCTACCTGAATATGGCTTTCTTTAAACCCATACATTGGACTTGGAGTAAAAACTGATATTCAGTTTATTAAAGAGTAAGTATATTCTTGAGATATATACTAGCAAAAACCAATGAGAGCTTGATTAGGAAGAGCTAAATAGATACCCTGCTGGGGTGCACAGCAACCCTATCAAAGGGGCCTTATATAAGCGAGAGGATCTGCGCTATAGCTGACCTTGACAGTGGGCAGCCCTTTCTCCAGCTGCTGGGTCTGAAGCAGGGACTGAGACCTGGACACGGGCTGGGTGGCCTGTCCTCCCAGGCCCCCGCCCTGCTCTCTCCTGTAGCCTCGCTAGCATTGGTCCAGACTGTAAGGAAGTGAACGCCCCATGGGAGGTGCGAATTTGCCTCCTCCACCCTGGACCCTCAGCAGATGGAGCGGGCCAGGCAGGCTCATGCCAGTTGAGTGAGAGCCAGCACCGCGTCACCTTTCTACACCGGCCGTGTGTTAGCAAAGATGTCTCTCCACTCGGACCAGTCCGGAAGGGACTGGTTTGGTCTGAAGCACTGCAGTGAAATGCTGAATCATTTTGAAATAGCTGCTTGCAGAAAACAAACCACAGAGGCTATTCAAATGCTCAAAGAATTTTTGAGCACTTGGTTATAAGACCGGAGCAGCATTGAAATCACTTCTTACCAATCCGGACCTGAAGGAACAGCGCTGAGCACACTTGGTGTTTCTTTCATTTGTCCTGAGATAGCGTGGCCGTTCCTAACTTTAAACTGTAGAGATGCTTATGCTACCTGAAGTACTGAGATGTCTCCTAATGATGAGAATGGAATGTCCCTCTGTAGCGTCTGCAAACTGTCCGGGGCACCCAGTGTGTCCCGGTGAGTGGGAGTGGTCAGGGTCCTGGGGGATCTGTGGGCTGGGGGCTTCTGCAGGAGGGGCCTGACCCCCACTTCTTCCCCTGACCACCAGGGCCCGACACGGTGAAGCGCACAGTAGGTACTTAATGACTACTCATGACTGACCTATGGCGAGTAATCATTACATTAATATTATCATAGATAGACAGTGTCTCATTCATTTCCAAGGAGACACTTAGTAACCACAAGTCTGAAGAGAGATGAATTCTGTGCCTCATTGAGTTTTTTAACTGTCTCCATAAAACAACTCTTTCTCCATCTCCGCCCCTTGTGAAGATGGTGACCAGATCTACCTGTCCCTGGAGGTTTCCCCACCAACCTCTTAGAGTCCACACCTGGGCGTGAGCTGGGTGCTCCCCTCAGCCATCCGGTGATTTGCTCTGTGCCCCCGTCCCCCTCCTACGCCTCGCCCCCGCCCACCATCCACGTCTCTCCAGCCTTCTAAGGCCCTCTAAAATCTTCCTTCCCTTCCTCTTTCCTGATCCTTCCAACCAGAGGGAACGTCCTCCCTCCTCTGAATCCCCACGTGCCCCTGGGAATCTATACACCATCCTCACTCTCCCTCATTCATTCATTCATCCATCTCCCACTCACCCCGCCAGCAGCTGCTCCACGCTGAGCACTGTGGGTCATGAGCCCCTGGAGGAGAGAAACTGTGACTTATCCATCATTAAACTTTCCAGGCCTGGCTCAGTGCCTGGTTTACAGTAGGTTTTCCAAAATCGCTTTCTGGATTAAAATTGAATGGAATACAGGAGCGGTTGTGTTTACCAAGACAACACTTTAAAACAATGTTCATCAAAATAACTAATCATTACTTCCATGTTTCAGGGGTAAAATCAAAGGGGGGAGCCCTGGCCGTTTAGGATGCATTATTCCCTTTCCAGAAACCCTGCTTGTGAGGTCCTCTTGCCTCCCGCCCTGGGCGGCCCCGGTCTCCAGCCCCCGGGGCTAACTTCTCTGTCACCCACAGGCAGTCTTTAGCCTCTGGGCCTGGGAAGCTGGGCCGAGGCCAGCCCTGCAGGCAGCGAGGGAAGCCCACCCATTTTGCATCTGTGCAAAGCAAAGTGCTAGCAGCAATATTCGTCTTAATTTTCTCTTTAAACCCTTGAGTTGCATTATAGCTTCCATTGTGCTGGTGACAGACAAATGCCTTGCAATAAATCAAAGTTAGGGTGACTGATACACTAAACACCTTTGCTTAATGATGTGATTGTTTCTTATCTGCAAAGTAATGTCACTTATGGCTTTGCCATTTATAGTCAATGTAGTGTTAGACCATTTTATGTCCCTGATGCCTCTGTGGCCAGCCCATTAGCTGTGATTATGGACCAGAGGGGACACAGCCACGGAAAGCTTGGAGGGAGAAGGCTTCGGAGTGTTACAGCATCGCCACCCTTGAAAACCCGCTCCTGGTACACACTCTGCCTCCACTTTCTCCCAGGCTCGGGTGCGTAATAAGGCAGCAGCCGACATTGCCCATTTGTGTTCCACCTGTGTCAGTACTGAGCATCTTCGGGACAGCATGGTAGACATTAAATGTTAAAAACACAACGAAAAGCAAGGGGCCGCCTCCCTCTCTGGTGCAGTCCCCAGCCCAGCAGGGCTCAGGCAGGTGCAAAGAACAGGGAAGGACCAGCCGTGCGGGCAGGTCTCCCGTCGGGCTGGCCTGACTCTGCCATTATTCATTATTTGCTCGGCGTTGCCCAAGCTACTCTCTTTGATCAGGGTATCAGTGGGGAGAGCAGAGTCCACCTGGGTCTCCCTCCTCCACTCTGTCCTTGCAGTGAGAGATTTCTCCTCCAACTTCAAAGGCGGACCCCAGGGTGGGACCAGGGCCCGGGCTCCTGGGCAGCCGCCCACTCCCCCCACGCCAAGCTCCCAGCCTGGAGCCTCTGCACAGGCCCTGCAGCCTTCCTACCTCCTTAGGCTCCAGGTCCAGACAGCACTGATCCCGGAATCCCTGGCTACTCTAGGGAGAAGGGCAGGAGAAGCTAGCAGCCTGTTGGAAGCATTGGAGAAATCCTAAGATGTTGGATACCTGGGGGACAGCTGTGGGTGTTCAAAGCCATGCCAGGCCCTTCCCCACGGCCCATGGATGCCACTGACCTAGGAGCAGTGCATTCATTTGACAAGTAGTGACAATAGCGGGTAGAACTGTGTCTCCAAAAAGATACATCCAAATCCTAACCCCCGGTACCCGTGAATGTGGCTTTGTTTGGAAATGGGATCTTTGCAGATGTGGTGGAGTTCAGATGAGGTCACACTGCGTTAGGGTGGACCCTAATGCAATGGCTTGTCTCCTACACAAAGAGGGAGATGTGAGAGACGGAGACGCACAGACACACCACACAGTGGCCGGAAAGACGGCCACACGATGCTGGATGCAGAGATTGGAGGGCTGTGTCTACGAGTCTGGGATGACGGGGATTGCCGGAAGCCGCCGGAAGCCACCAGAAGCTGGGAGAAGGGCTGGGAACAGATGCTCCCTTGGAGCCTCCAGAAGGAACCCACGCTGCTGACACCTTGATTTTGAACTTCTGGCCTCCAGAACTCTAAGAGAATAAATTTTCTGTTGTTTGTAGCCTCCCAGTTGGTAATACATTGTTATGGCAGCCACAGGAAACTAACACAGGGACCAAGGGTCTGCACTGGGCAGTTCAATGAAATGGTGGAGCCTCATGCACTGGCCACGCCTGCCCTCAGGGGCTTCCACTCAGAGGTGGAAGGGCTTCTGAGAATTTGGGTGTCAGACACAGGGGGTTAAAATATAGTCCTTGTAGCTAAAAAAAAAAAAACCAACATTGTCTGCTGTGAATGTGTATTTATGGTGTTGTGTTTTATGTGTTTGTCTTGGACTCCTGTGTGCACCATACCATTAATTTTCCTTCGATGTTTTGAAAAGAATGATCTCTGTGTTTCTCTCGGCTAAACATGACCAGCAATGGTGCGCTCAACCCATCCAGCCAAGCACATCTCCTGAGCGCGTGGAGTTTGGCTCACTCACTGCCGTCCTGTCCTCAGTGCCCACCACCGGGGATGTGAACCACTCCTCAGAGTTTAACCACTCGTTCTGCTGTTTAACGCATGTCAGGATGCGTTTGGACACAAGGCAGAGGAACCTGCTAGAAGCGGCTCCATGATGAAGCCCCTGACTGTTCCCCACAGGAGGAAGCAGGTGAAGCTGGTCTAGGGGTAGGGATCAGAGCTCAGCCCCATCCACGGGGACGCTGGGTCCCTACCCTTCCTTTTAGCATGCTCAGATGGCAGGTCCCTGGCTGGGCTCCCTGCACCCCAAGGTGGCTGCTATAAAGAGAGGGAGGGAAGGAGCTGGTGACGTGACTGTCACAGACATACTTCATTTCAGATTAGAGATCATCATTTCACAATAAATACAAAATTATAACATATTAAGGAAAATTCAGGGAAATAATGCAGAGAATTATTGTGGAGAGTATCATCTATATTATCCATAATGATAATAAAACAGAATTTTATAAATGACAGATGCAGAAATCACTCATCATCATCAAAATTACCTTGAGGAAAGCCAACATGGCTTCTGGTCCAGGGTCCAGGGTGTCTTTTGTTAAGCAAGGCCCCACCCCCAAGACTCAGAGGTAGCTGCGCGTCCAGGTGCAGCAGGTGGAAGGGCACGTGGGCAACGTGGAAAACCAGCAGGGATGAGCCGGATTCACACTGTGCCAACACCGCTTGAAAAAGGAAATCTATAGGACCTCCGTATCCCCCTTACAAAAATCGCAAATGCTACGAACTGTTAAACCTTTAAACCAAATGTGATGTTTCAGAGGTCTGACACTAACAGGAACATTTTAATTAAAAAGTAGGAAGTAAAAAGTAGGTAGGAAGGCTTGTAAAATTCTCTGAAGTCAAAAAGATGTTTTAAACATGCAGGGACACTTTGGGGGCAGAAAAAAAGGGAGTTTTGCAATAGTAACAGCTCTGTTCCGTTTTAATATTTTTGAATGTAGAGGCGTTTTTTAATCCCGTTCCAGAGAAAGCAAGATTTATCGCTGATTATGTAGTGGTAACAAATGGTGAGGGAAGCGCTGTAAACACTGCTCCAGCCCGCATTTTATTTTTTGGTGCTATCTTTCCACCTCTGGTTGAAAATAGGAAAAAATTAAATATGATTGCAAGGGACTGCTTTATGTTTACTCAAGAGGGCTTGAGGTGGAGCAGTCCCGTAACAGACCCATTTTTCAAAGGGGGACGCCAGGGCACGTTCATTCTTCTAAGTATCCTCAGTGCTAAGCTCACCATTAGGGTGGTTTTTTTCAGTTCGGACCCAAATTAGCCAGCGTTATTAAAGAGTTTCAGTTATTTGGCTAAGAAACGGCTCCCTTTAGAATGAATGCTCTTTCTTCAACCTTTCAGCGTCAGTTATCTTTTGAAAGCAACTTGACCTGGAAGCAGGCAACTAAAGTTGTGGGGACTGTTAATGACAGTTTTATTGGGCATTACGGTTCACATTTTGAGGTCTGTATATAATTGATCTTTCTCCCCTACACGAGAAACACAGCAATAAGCTGGTTGCGGTGCCACATTATAGATATAGAGAAATAATAATGATGTCACCTTGAGATTCAAAGATCGTGGAATAGTAATAGTCTCCTAGCTCATTTCTCCCAACTGTGATGACCTCTCCAATACTAAATCTTAACAGTCTCAGCATTATTTTTGAATTATTCATGCTAGCCCTTTCCCTCACTACAAAATCAAGGAAAATGAATGCATCATGCTCTGTCAGCTCCACAGGTATTTTGGTTGAAAATATAACATGTTATTTGGTATCACAAAAAAAAGGGAACCGGCGTACAAGCAGCCATGCTTACCTTGAACAGAAGCACACACACAAACAAAACACACAGAAGAAATCATTTGTGAAGAAAAAGAGTGAGTCATACTCCCATCAATTTGGAATCAATTATTGGCTAGTCATGTCTGGGTTATCTGGAGGGTGAGATGTCTATGACTTTTACTTAAAAGCGCATAATAAGAGTAGCTTCTAGGGAGGCATGGATTGGGAGTTTGGGGTTTGCAGATGCAAACTATTATATATAGAATGGATAGACAACAAGGTCCTCCTGTAGAGCACAGGGAACTATATTTAATATCCTGTGATAAACCATCATGGAAAAGAATATAAAAAAGAATATCTATATCTGAGTCACTTTGCTGTACAGCAGAAATTAACACAACACTGTAAATCAACTATACTTCAATTTTTAAAAAAAGTAGATTCTATCTGCCATCCACCCCCTTATTACACTAATAACTAAGTAACATTAAGAAATTTGTCGCTCTCTATGCTGGCCAGTTTCAGCCAATGCTAAACTTAAAGCTTTTGCTTTTAAAATATCAAATCAGCATATATTTCTTATTTTAATTCAAATTACGTAGAGACAGCAGCTTGGCAACTCTCCTAGTCTAGCCAGCCTAGAAAATACGGGAACGCTACCGTTTTATTCCAGTGATGGATCTCATAAAAAGCGCACGTGGGAATAAAATAAAATGCATGTAAATGTAAACCCAGGCAGGTACCCTGATCCATCTGTAGCTCTTGACCTTTAAGTTCATGATGAAAAACAAATGTCAAGCTTTCAGAAGACAGGAGGATCCCCGGCTTTGCTGGGTGGTGTTCACTGTCGCACAGACTGTATTAATTTAGTATGGCATCAATAACCTTGAAATCAGGACCTCGCACGAAAAACCCAGGTTTATGTTTATTCAGAAACCAAAGGAAAAAGGCAACTTTATTTAAAGGAGCCTCGGTGGCGAGTGGGCGGGTGCCGCTCACACTCCGGATTTTTGGAGCTGCTTTGCTGGCTTCCATGGCAACAGATACTTAAGAGGATGAGGACCCAGAGATGTTCCTTAAAGGGTCTTAACGTTTTCCGTATAATTCTAATTATAGGTGTGATTTGCTCGTTGGGCTAAGTAGAAACACCTGGAGAAAAATCATGGTCCGTGACTCCCCTGCCTCAGCCTGCACTGCAGAGCCCGGGATGAGACAAAGCCCTCTTTTGCGGGGCAACAGAAGCTTAGTTCTCATTAGCAAAATACATTTTTTTTTCCTGATAAAGAAAGAAATAGAAATCATCCGTTCTCCTCACTGGACTCTAAACAGAAGGCATTCCGTATGATGAAACAGTGGCGATTCTTCCACACAGCAGGCTGTGCATGGTTCCTGCTGGTGAGAGAGCCTCTGTCACCTCCTCCTACCTGCCCTGTGGTCAGGTGAGTCGCAGGCCTGGTGGAATTACACAGTGTGTTCACAGCCGTCATGGACCGAAATACCTTCAGTGTAGATTTCATTTAAGTATGTTCCATGGTATTCCAATTCTCGAAGACTTCTTCTTGGCAAAAGAACTGGTATTTTGTCTTTTCCATTGCTATCAATTTCTCAGTCAAAAAAAGAAAAGCAAGATTACAAGTTTCCCTTCTCTCTCCTGGGAAGAACAGCCAGCCCATCCTGAGTTAGGGCTTCCCTGCCCGGGGAAAAGTTAAATGCTTCTCTCCATGTTTCAGATGTTGTCTGAATTCAAGCCCCACTCAGCCTTTGGCTGGAAAAGCCCAGTAGTTGGGGTTCGGGGGTGGCGTGGTGGGCAGAGTCCTGCCCCAAGGAGAGATGAAAGGGTTCTGCTTACCTGGGGCTGGATAAGGGGGAGTGGCTGGACCTCTGGCTCGTTTTGCACCCTCGGGCCTGGGGAAGGAGATGATCTCAGAGATGGGTGGTGGAGATCGGCCCCTGCCCCTTGCAATGGCCTGGAGGTAAACTCAGGTTGTCCCAGTACCTTTGCATTTCAGATAAATGATACAGATAACATTGGGAGTATATTTATACTAAAAATCTTGTTGTTTATCTGAAATGCAAATTTACCTGGGCATCCGTGATTTTTATTTGCTAAATCTGGAAATGCTAGGAGGCCACAGCAGGAGCTGAGATGGGGTGGCTGCCTGGGGCCTGAGCCTGAGCACCTTGGCTCTGCCCTGGCTGGGAAAGTCCTCAGGCGAGCTTTCTCCCAAATTCTAGCCTTTCTCTACCCCAAGTGATCTGGCAAGCAAGGTCTAAGGGTCTTCTTCCCCCGGCTGTTCCACTTCTCAAGACCAGGGGCTCTCTGCTCCTTCGAAGGCTAAATCTCCATTCCGGGGTCTGGCAGAACAGAAAGGGCAGTGGCCTGATGCTCAGACCAGGCACCCACCTGGGCTCTTTCCTGGAAACCTACAAGATCCAAGGCAACATGTTCATGTTCTCTGGGTCTTCCAGTCTTTCCTTGCCCCAGAGGGGTCTGGACTAGCCCAGGGCTTTGAAAACAACACTCCACAGAGCCCCAGAAGCCCTCAAACCACTCTCTTCAAAAATAACCAGCCCAGCGATGCCTGTGTCTGTTCATATGTGGGACTTCAGATTCTGTCTGAATACAGGGCTCTTCTGCTCCCAGGATTGTTGGATCCCAGTGGACTAAGGGATGCCAAATACCCACCTGGTTCCTTCTACTTGCATTGATCTCAGTTCCTCACTGAAGAACACGTTGTTGCTCCCTCTTACTCCTTCAATAAACATGTATTAAGCATCAGCGTATGCTAGGACACCCCAATGAATAAAGCAAACAAAAATCTTTGCCCCTGTGGAGATTATCTTCAAGTGGGAATCAATTGTCAGAAAACACAGGTGATGACTAGGTCACTGGTGGAGTCCTTTAGGAGGCGAAACTGGCCACGAGGAAGAATCAGAGCAGGTTTAGGTGGATGGGTAGTTCAGGAAGAAGTGGATACAGAGGGGACTATGCAACTGAAAGCAGGGTGCCCAGGCAGAGCCTCCTTAGGAAGGTGGTATTTGAGCTGAGACTTGAAGGAGGTGAGAGCTAGCCAAGGTGCTGGAGGGAACAGCATTCAGACAGAGGGAACAGCCAGTGTTGGAGCAGGAGGGTAGAGGCAGGGCGTGGAAGGGGAAGGAGAGGAGTGGGGCAGGAGAGGGAGCACAGAGAGGGTTCTGAGCTCAAGAGCAACTGGCTGCCTTAAAGGTCCATCTGGCTGCCGGGCTGGGAACCGGCTGCAGGGAAAGAGGGAGGAGAGGAGGCCATAAGGCCGGTTCCCAGCGACCAGCAGCAGATGATGGCAGAGATGGCAGGAGACTTGGGCTGACCCTGGATGTACCTGAAGCTCCCACCAACAGGTGTCCTTGCCACAATAAATGAGAGGACTGGGGGAGGACGCCCAGACACCTTCCCTGCAACCAGAGGGTAGCGCTGCCCTCGCCTAGTCCTGGAGCCAGAGCGCAGCCGGAGGGCCCCAGGCCCCACGTCTAAATATTAGGAAGTCTAAATCGAGCTAGCAAAGTATTTTCTATCCTCCTGCTTTTGTGATGATGGAATAGAAAAATATGTGAAAAGTTAGGGTTCTTATGTGACTGAAAGTTGGCAGCATGTCACTGACGGCACTTAAGGCTTACTGCACAGTCTGGAGGTCCTATTCATGGGCTAGCAAATGTTTGAATAAGTGAAAAAATAAAGACATCTATAGTTCATAAATTAGCATGAACTTTTTCCATAAAACTTACTTTTCTTGCCTCACTTCAGTATAATCATGAATTAAGTTGTATGACCAAGATTTTCACATAATTTGTCTTCTAGTACCATTAATGAAATGAAGAACCAAGAACTAAGTTGTATTCAAGTGTATGAAATTCAAATGTATTTTTGTCAAAAATATAAACTGAATGTAAAAAAATAAATTACTTTTCATGATTTCAAAATTTATTTTGCTTCTAAAAATTCAAAATTAGCTATTAAAATTAAGAGGCAAAACACATTTGAATTAAATTTAAAGTTAAAATTTTAATTTTCATTTCTGAAAGTTTAGTTAGACATATGAAATATTTTGATAAAAATAAAACTATCTGTGGCTCTCCTGGTCATCGTCCATCCAGTTGTCAAAGTAGAGGCACGTTCTTTCACGTCACCGTAGGTTATACCTAGACTTACATATATGCAAATTTGAGACTGTGAATTGTCTAATGTTGCCATCCATGCTCCTTAGCAACCAGATACCACTGTGACGAGTGCCATGCTCATCTGTAAGTAAGTCTGGAATCACAAATCAAATGTGAACACAAGTAAGAAAATGGACACTGGGTAGTACTGGGGAGTGATACTTCGTTATGCTAGAATCTATTGCATTCCTGCTTAAAGAAGGATTTAGCAAGTTAATGCATCGTTTTTGGTCTTATTGAAGCTCTTTGATGCTCGAATCCTGCCAACACTCAGCAGCAGTGTCTGTCTCCAACATCGGCTGGGGCTCCACCACATACCTCCCTGGCACTCAGACTACGACTAGGACAGATAGTGTGGGGATCTTGGGGTCTAAATGGTATCAGACTTGAGCGAATGTTTGTGGAGGTGGGGGTCCTACCCAACCAGATCGAAGCCCTGGATCACACATGTTCTTGAGAAAGTGATGTGTATGTGTGTGTGCATGCTCACTTCTGCACATGCACGCTTAGTATGGGGACCCTCTAAGTAAGGAGCCCCCTGAAGTGTCCCTTTGGTCCAGGTCTGTAGGCAGCACCACTTGAAGGATAGACTTGCCATCACCTAAGATGGGGAAGCTGTGGATGAAGTAGCTTGTTGGGGGGGGGGGGTGGCGGGTAGGAGGGTGCCAAGATCAGGAATTTGGGTTTGAAAATGTTGAGTTGGAGATGCCTTTTAATTACCCAGAGGAGAGTGTGTAAGCAGCTGTATGAATGAGTCTGGATTTTGTTAGAGAGACAGAGACTGGGAGAGAGCTGGGCTGGACCAGTGAGCCACTGCATGTGGATACTCTGTGATGCCCCATGACTGGACAGGACCAACCAGGGAGAGAGTATAGACACAGAAGAAGAAGGCCTGAATCCTGGGGCACGTGACATCTAGAGCTGGGGACAACACACAATAGGATGTTCATCATTAAAAATAAAACAGAAATAACAAGCGTTGGTGAGGGTGTGGAGAAGTTGGAACACATATGCACTGTTGGTATGAATGTAAAATGGTGCAGCCGCTATGGAAAATAGTATGGCGGTTGCTCAAAAAATTAAAAATAGAATTACCATAAGATGAAGCAATTCCACTTCTGAGTATGCACCCAGTAGGACTAAAAGCAGTGACTCAAAGAGAGATTTCTACACCCAAGTTCACAGCAGTACTATTCACAATAGCCAAAAAGTGGAAACAACCCAATGTCTGTCAGCAGACGAATGAAAAAACAAACTGTGGCAAATGCATCCAATGGAATATTATTCAGCCTTAAACAGGAAGGAACTTCTGACACAGTCTACAACATGGATGAACCTCGAGGACATTACTCTAAGTGAAATGTCAATTACAAGAGGACAAACATCGTATGTTTCTACTCAAACGAGATACTCGCTTTTCGAAAGTTCACATTATGCCAGTTTGCCCTTATGAAAGACCTGCACCAGTACCTGCTTTTGCTTACCTAAAGAATTCCAAAGAAAATTTTCACTGTTACGAAAAAAGGTGAAAAGTGGAAAGAGAATTCACCATTTATTTTTGCAGCAGCTGTTGTAAAGGCAGTTCACCTCAGGCAGGGAGAGGGGGGCCCCACCAAGCTCCTTCCTGGGGACCACACTCAGCATCTCAACATCAAGGCGCCAGAGCTTTGGACTGTGTCTGTGAGCATCTGTGCTTTACCTCCATTTATTCTGTGCATCCCTTAGCAAAATGTGTCCTAAGGTCATTGCTTCTTCGCTTAACATCATTTTGGTTTCTGACAGGTTTTATAGGAAGGCTCTGCTTTCAGATAGCGGGGGAAACCTGTACTTAAGTTAGTGAAATTCATAGAGACAGAAAGCAGAATGGTGGTTGAGGGGCTGGGGGAGGGTGGATGGGGAGTTTTTGTTAAATTGGAACAGAGTTTTTGTTTTGCAAGATGGAAAGAGTTCTGAAGATGGAAGGCAGAGGCAGGTGCACAATAATGTACACTAACACCACCGAACTGGACACTTCAACATGGTTAAAATGGTAAATTTATGTTATGTATATTTTACCAAAATTTTTAAAATTAAAAACAGAAAGAAAGAGAGTTTGTTTAAGAAGAATTGGGGACAAGATGAGAGACCATTAACAGAGACAGAGGAGGGACCAGTGATGCCCCTTTGGCCCAGTTCCCAGGTCTGTGGTACAGTGGTGGTCTGTCCGGCTCAGAGCATCCCATGGTGTAGCAGGCTGTGGGGTCTCACGTATTTGTGGGACGCAGTGATGTTTCCATCCTACTGTTCTAAGCTGGTCTCACTTACTGCTGGTCACTGTCTTTTCTTAGGTTGCTTCCACACTGGGACCTAGGTAACTGTCCCTTGCACCCCCAACTTCCTCCTCAGCCAATGGACTTTGCACACCTCACCTGTCTTCCTTCCTTTACCCCACTCCCTTGTTATTCCAACTCTTGTGTCCAAATAATCCTAAACATCACTTTCTCGTGCCACCTTCACGTTTCAGATCTGCCATCAGCTTTTTGCCAGACAGATGGCAGATGACTTTTCCAAAACGAATGGCGAAGGAACGGACGATGGATCCAGAAAATGAACCAGGGAGGGTCTTCTTGTTCCTTGCTCCTCTCAGGTCTGCTTTCACCATCACCTGCCCACAGTGGGTGCTCCGTTTGTAGAAGAAAGAGAAGAAGGAAGAACAGAAGGACGTGGGAGAAGAGGACAAGAGTGCTGGTCAAGAGATGCAGGCTCTCGCTCCGAAATAATAAGAAGCACAGCAAGCATTTCTTAAGAGGTTAAAACTCCACACATTGCAATACTGAACAGTGGCTTTTAACGTAAGACCATGAGGCTGCAAGAAAACGCATGCCTTCCTACACTGTTCGGGGAGTGTCAGTGACTACACTTGTGGCATCTGTATTACCCACGGGGACCTCTCTAAGAAATAGCCCAAGAACTGAGTTTCCATACAGGGGCTCAGGTTATGTGGTCTGAGTGATTGGTGATGGAGGAGTGAGTTAACAAACCAACACATTTGGTTAAATACCAGCGTGTGATGGTTAATATTATATTTCCACTTGACTGGGCCGCAGGGCTCCCAGATGTTTGGTTAAATATTATTCTGGGGGTGTGTGTGAAGGTGTTACTGGATGAGATTAGCATTTGAGTCACTAGATTGAGTAAAGCAGATGGTCCTCCCCATCGAGGGTGGGACTCATCCAAACTGTGGAAGGTCTGAATAGGACAAAAGGCTGAGGAAGAGAGAATTCCTGTCTCTGCCTGACCGTCTTCCAGCTGGGCTATTGGTCTTCTGCCTTCGGACTCAGACTCAGGCCAGAACTACACACCACGGGCTCTCTGGGGTCTCCAGGCTGCTGACTGCACGTCCCGGGATTTCTCAGCCTCTAAAGTCTCATGAGCCAATTTTACACACACACACAGCGTCATTGTAACTGGTGGGGGTCTTGTGTTGTTGTGGTGGTTGGCATTAATTTCCCCGTTATCATAATGTTCGAATTTTGATTGAGAAAAAGAGGCACGTCCTCAGTGACCACATTCTGACATGTTTTAAACTGAAGAGTTGCTTGTGCCACCGTCACTGTCCGAGCTCTACATGCTCACTGCCCAGGGACTTTCATCGTCATGGTCAAGGTGGTGTCAGGCTGGCAGAGCAAAATCATTGCTATTTGACTTTCAACTGTGAAATTTTGCAGTAATATTATGAGTTGTTCCCCTTAACAATTGTCTGGCTTACAGACTCCTGGGAAGGTGAGAATGATTTAGAGTTTATGGGGAGCAGTGTAGTTTCATCATAAAAACAGTGCTGCTGTGAAGGCCAGGGGGGCGCTGACAGCTTGTGTTCTCTTCTCCCATTCTGATTTTCCTTATTTTCAGCCTGACATCTTTTTTTTTTAAATAGATTTGCTTTGAGTTTTTGCACATCTACAAGATCCATGTGAAAACTTGATGGTTGGAGAGTGGAAATGATTTTATGGTTGGGAAAGATTGCCCACAGATTTTTGTGAAAGCAGTGGTTTCTGATTCTGCATTCAGAAAGAGCTGCAGTCTTCATATTAATAAGCTTGAAAAGAAATAGATGAAGTCAAAACATAGGATGCAGAGGTGGAGAGCCTGTTTCTGTGACACTGTCAGCGGCTTAGAGAGGTCTTCCTAAGGATTCCTCTCTCAAATGGCAGCTTTAATCTGTATTGGCGTTATGGGCAGTGGAGTGATAGCAGAGACCAGTTCCAATAAAAAAATCCCCCCATTGCATGATTGAGCTGTCATTTTCAGATGGAGGGTTGATTTCATAATAAAATTTTTTGACATGAGAATAAATTAGGGCCAATAATCACTGTATTACTACAGCTATTGTATACATATTTTCCCCACAGATTTGATAAGAAAAACATCTTTTTAAAACACTAGCTGTGGGACTTCCCTGGTGGCTCAGTGGTTAAGAATCCGCCTGCCAATTCAGGGGACACGGGTTCAAGCCCTGGTCTGGGAAGATCCCACATGCCGCGGAGCAGCTAAGCCTGTGCGCCACAACTACTGAGCCTGCGCTCTAGAGCCCGCGAGCCACAACTACTGAGCCTGTGTGCTGCAACTACTGAAGCCCATGTGCTTAGAGCCCGTGCTCTGCAACAAGAGAAGCCACCGCAATGAGAAGCACATGCACCGCAACGAAGAGTAGCCCCTGCTCGCCACAACTAGAGAAAGCCCGCACGCAGCAGTGAAGACCCAACGCGGCCAAAAATAAAAAGGTAAAAATAAATAAATAGATAAGTAAAACACTAGCTATTCTTTGAGGTCTTTCCCCGGAAGGCTGCCCTTGCTCATTGGAATGAACTGGCTGCTGTCCCTGCCCCCTGGGTTTCGGAGAGCCAGTCCCGTCCTACGTGGGATATAAGCAAGAAACCCTAGACTTACCTCCCACCTCCTCCTCCATCTCAAGAGCCTCCGCTGGCTCCCCAGCCCACCCCCACCCCGACCACTGCATTGCGCCCAGCGCTTGCTTGACCCCCTGATCCCTGCCTACACCCCTCGCCCCCGTCTCCACTTCCATTCGGGATGGATTTTCCCCTCTCCATGCCTCCCCGATCCCAGCCCATTTTGCTCCATTTTGAGTCCTGTCTCCATCAGGAAACTTCTGAGACCCTCTCAACCCATGAAGTCTAGTTCTCTGTTCTTCAGTAGAATTATGGGCTCATGGGGTTCATTTGTTCATTTGTTTGTTTGCCCATCAGATGTTTATTAAGCCCCTTAGGAATCAGGCACTATTCTAGGTGCCGAGCACACGTGGGTGAACAAGTCACAGCCTTGCACTTTCAGAGGACACAGCCTGGGTGGGAGTGGGGAGGGAGACACACCGTCATGACAATGAGTTGTCTTGCTTTGGGGTTTGGCTGGAGCCCTGAGTCCTCTGTGGATGCTTGGCAGGTAAACTTGCCGAGGAAGCCTAAGGCAAGGCTGGGCAGGGCCTGGAATCTTGGTGGCACTGAGGTTCCATCAGATTGACCTTGTGCACATGTACCAGGGCTGTGAAAGGAAAACTGGTGGCAGAGACCAGGTAGAGCCTCCTGTAGTCATCCAGGTATGAGATGGTCCAGATTTAGATGAAGGCCCTGGTGGTAGGGCTGGAGAAAAGGACAGCCTTAGTACTTCTTCTTATATTTATTCAGAAAGAAACCACAGCTGGTATCAGAACAGAAGTGGATTTCTATTAGAGTTTGTATTTTCAATTTTGTCTAAAAATAAAAATGACTATTATCCATCTATTTGTTCGTTTATGTAATCAATTAATTAATTCTTACTATTTATTGCCACCTGGTATGTGCCTAGGCTAGCGAGACCCAAACATCAAAAAGACAAGTCCTGATCCCAACAAATTTATGTCTAGTTGCAGAGATAATCACATTGCACTTCGATGTCTGCAAAGAGAAGCTTGCATCACATGCCAAGGCCCGTGCGGCATGGGGTGGGGATTGCACTTCGATGTCTGCAAAGAGAAGCTTGCATCACATGCCAAGGCCCGTGCGGCATGGGGTGGGGATTGCAATTCGATGTCTGCAAAGAGAAGCTTGCATCACATGCCAAGGCCCGTGCGGCATGGGGTGGGGATTGCAATTCGATGTCTGCAAAGAGAAGCTTGCATCACATGCCAAGGCCCGTGCGGCATGGGGTGGGGATTGCACTTCGATGTCTGCAAAGAGAAGCTTGCATCACATGCCAAGGCCCGTGCGGCATGGGGTGGGGATTGCACTTCGATGTCTGCAAAGAGAAGCTTGCATCACATGCCAAGGCCCGTGCGGCATGGGGTGGGGATTGCACTTCGATGTCTGCAAAGAGAAGCTTGCATCACATGCCAAGGCCCGTGCGGCATGGGGTGGGGATTGCACTTCGATGTCTGCAAAGAGAAGCTTGCATCACATGCCAAGGCCCGTGCGGCATGGGGTGGGGATTGCACTTCGATGTCTGCAAAGAGAAGCTTGCATCACATGCCAAGGCCCGTGCGGCATGGGGTGGGGAGGCTTCCGGTGACACTTCACAGAGACCTGGCACTCCAGAGGAAGGGCAGTTTTGGTGAGATGCAAAAGAGACCACTGGATAACCAGGCCTGGAGTCAGGACAGGGGAGAAAACTGGCTCTTGAAGTTCTTATGAGAAAAATCGATGATTGATATGAAAGCATTTTTTTTAATTTATTAATTTTATTTATTAATTTTTTGGCTGCATCGGATCTTCGTTGTTGTGCATGGGCTTTCTCTAGTTGCGGAGAGCGGGGGCCATGCTTCCTTGGGGTGTGCGTGTTTCTCATTGCGGTGGCTTCTCTTGTTGCGGAGTATGGGTTCTAGGTACACGGGCTTCAGTAGTTGTGGCGCACGGGCTCAGTTGTTCCGCGGCATGTGGGATCTTCCCAGACCAGGGCTTGAACCTGTGTCCCCTGCATTGGCAGGTGGATTCTTAACCTCTGCGCCACCAGGGAAGCCCCATGAAAGCATTTTGAACAGCTATAACTGTGTCATCCTTCCCCAGGGAAGCCAGTAACTGAAGGCCCTGGCGCGGTGAGGGGGATATTGTTGTAGCACTTCCACTCACACTATCACATTCAGTGGCAAACCTTCAGTGAGTGAGGTATTATTATCTCCATTTTACAGACAGTAAGACTGAGGCTTTGTGCAGGTAAGGAACTTGGAGAAGGCAGCAGAGCCAGGAAACACAGGAACTAGGATGAATGCCCGGGTCTCCAGATTCCTCGCTGGAGCACATCCCGGGAAATGATGCTGCCACTTTCGTCTTCTCATGCCACCAAAACAAACTAAGGAATTTAATTATTTAAAGGTTATTTTTGGCTCCTTAACAAACACCAGTGGAAGCCTCTGTTGGCAGAACTGGGCTCAAAGGAAACTGCAGTTCATCAGTTAGAATCACTGGACAAAGAATTCAGGGACAGCGTGAAAACATGGGTGTAACCATTGACCCTGGGTGGGGAGGGAGGGAACTCCCTCCAAGTGCCCACTTTTTCTTCTGTGCACCATGATGTCATCCGTGAAAATCCTTTACAGTTTCTCACTCGGTCTTCTAATGCTGAGCATCTGTGCTTTGCTTTTCACAGCAGTATCAGAGAACAATTCATGATGTCCACTTACTGGTACCATTTTTGAAGTATTTTCTGTTACTGATCATCTTTGAGGTGGAACGACATAAGCGCACACGTGGACCTTTTAGTGATAAGCTTCAGAACCAGAATTGGCCTTTTGATAAATGCTTTCTGGTAGTCGTCTTTAAGGAGGTAATTTTTCAAACTTGAGAGAGAGGGAGAAATAGGTTTCTAATTTTTCAGGTAGCTAATGAGGAAAATAGATAATTTAATAAATCTATTTTGGTCCATATTAAACATATCTACTTGGTTCTGGTATTAAATCAACCTTCCTTTGATTGGTAGTGGAGGTGTTTTCGTTTGGAGGATTGGATTATTTCTGAATTCTACGTATTATACTAAGTTGAATACCATACTATAAAATCCATTCCAACTTTTATGGATGTCCCTGCCCCCTCCAGGGGCTTCTTTAGGCCTTTGGTTTCTTGGGGAAGAGTCATTTATTCCCTGCCACGATGCCCACGGTGCTGGCACACTACAGCAAAGAAAATAAGCCACAAAAGTCAAGTTCCTATTGCGGAATAGTATCAACTTACATGATTTTCTTAAAACAATGAAAAATGTTAGCCTATGACATCCTAGGGAAGGCTAGAAGATTTTTGCGTATCTAATCAAAATGTTACCATCCCAGCAACATATTTGTAGTATGACCTTTGTCAGCTGCCTCATAGGGAAGAAATCCTTTCAAAAAGGCAGAAGTTTCCAGCAAAGCATCACAGGCGGGAAGAAATCCTCCAAAAGAAACTGCATTTTCAACAAAAGAGCCTCAAACAGCTGAGGCTGCACTCGGGAGTCACCAGGACCCTCCTGCCATTGTCTTAAACTGTCAAAGTTTGACTCCTTTTGGATTTTCAAACAATGCAAAAGAGATACTTTCATAAACAGTGTTGTAAATGACAGCATATCTAATTCCTTGGCTTTTGAACACTGAGTTGAGTATAACACAGGGGCCGGCGGAGAATTTCTTCCGAAGCCATAAAGCAATCTAGAAGGTAAGTTGCCAAGCTGTTGACACAGGGAATGGAAATGGAAATTCTCCAGGAGTCTCCTAGACGCTCCTCCTCCGCTCTGCTGGCCTGATGCTTGCTGATTGGTGCCATATATCTCGATGTTAGTATCCCATTTCAGAAATGTTCTGACATTATCTATTTGGAAGTTTGAAAAATAGGATAAACCCCCAATGCATTTGAGCACACATCTCAACACAGCAATCACAGTACCCATCTCCGCTGATGCAAGATGCAGGCTTGAACCCAATGCTGATAGCGGCATTTCTAAGTCGATGCGAAGCTGAAAATCCTTTTGTGGCTAACAAGGTTAGAAGAGCCTGGCTCCCGCCTTCCTGAGCACCACGCCACCCCGTCCTCAGCCCTCCCCGGTGCTCAGCACGCAGGGGGCTTGGGCTGTAGAATATGTATGAAGGAACAGGTAATCAGGAAAGATGAGCTGGGAGAAAAGTTTTAGATAGCAGAACCGAAAGAAAATGAAACAATGAGGATCTGAAAAATGCAATGAAGTAGAGGTTTAGCCATTAAAAATGATTGCACGTCTCTGAAAGAGAGCAGAAATAAAATGGCTGGAATTTGTTTACTTCTTGAAAGATTCAGGCTCCATTCACAAATGGCAAAGCTCATTGAATCCAAAGTGGCCTTTCACATTCCTATCATCTGGAGATTCCATTAATCTAGGAGCCCATTATACTTCGGAATTAGCCCATGGACTCCCGAGGACGGGGCGACAAAACAACTGCAAGACTCATGATTCCCAAATCTCATATTTAGACTTCTTCCAAATTTATTTTTATCACACAAGCATGGGTAGATGCCAAAGTGAACACTCAGTTACTATTTCTGGCTCGTTAATAATCAAGTTGCATGTTTCCAATCATCGACATTCTCAAGTGCTACAAATAAAAATCAAATCTGTAAGATGGAGCCTATTCAGGGAAGTCATATCTGCTATTCCTTTCTCAGACCAAGAAAGACAAGTTTTTAATCAGCAGTCAACTCTGCAGTCTTTGGAGTTGGTTTAAACTAAGTCAGCAACTCTGATTCTTTTATTTGAAGAACAAATAGCAGGATAAAATTCCAAAGCCCTAGAAATACACCATCATGACTTGCCACAAAAAGATTTTAAATTCCTCAATTCAAAAATGCTAACAGAGTCTTTCCTCTGTCTCTCTCTTTCACTCTCCCCCTTCCTCCCTCCCTCCCTCCTCTCTCTCTCCTCTTTCCTTTTTTCTCCTCGCCCCGCCCCCATCCTGTATTCCTAGGAATTGGGAATATCCTTAGGAATATTGATCCTTGGGGATCAATTAGTCGGGGCAAGCCCTGGCTCTGCCATTTCATAGCTGAGTGGTTTTGGACAAGTAACTTGACCTCTTTAAGCCTCACTTTCCTCACTATAAAATGGATGTAATGATACTCGTCTCACAAATTGATGAATTCTTAAAAGGATAACACATGTAAGAAAAGGTAGCACGGTATCTGCGGGACCCTTGTAATGCTCAAGCCTCTTGGTTACAAATGACAGAAATGCAACGCAAACTTGTTTATTCAAACAAAAGAATTCATTGCCACACAGAAATGAGAAGTCCAAGGGTGTCTACCTTCAGATCTGGCTGGATCCAGGGGTTCAACGGTGTGGTCTGGGCCATTTCTCTTTATCTCAATAGGACCCCTTCCTCGCAAAGATGGCCACAATGGCGCCAGAGCCCCAGGATCTGTGCTTGGTGCCCCAGCAGGAAATAACTGAACATCTACCCAGGCAAGAACCTGAGTGGTCCAGCAGGATGCCTGATGGGAGATTTGCCACATACAATGGAGACAGTAGAGCTTGAAGGAGAAAGCCAGAAATGCCCCCCCCAATGAAGCTCGGTGAATGCAATTCTCATTCTTGTACTGCTTCTGCAAGTCAAAGACACAGTAAACCAGGGTGTAAACAATTCTAACACTCATTGCTGTGTGACCTTGGCAAACTACTCAACCACTCTGTTTCCTCATTTACAAGACTGTGATAATGATATTATCCACCTTATATGGTTATTGTGAGAATTCAAAAAGGTGATGAACATCAAGTACCCAGCCCAGGGAGTGCTACTTAAGCCATCAATAATATTCAGCTGTTATTATTGTTCTATTCATTTCTATGAGTCCTATCTTGCTAGGGCTTGAGTAATTTAATGAATCCAATAAAGTGCTAATGAAGATTAATCCCTAAGACAAATAACTGAGGCCCAATTTGCAGTGCTTTGCTTGGCCTTGTGGGGTGGGGGGCGTCCAACTCTAGGAGAGCATCCTGGGCTGGTACCAAGTGGTCTCCCCTGTACAGCCTCGTGAAACAGGTCCCCTTGTCCACAGACTTTGTAGAAGGCACCACTGCACACAGTCCCATCCCTCTGGGCACTTACTTAGTGGCTGAGGCCACCTCTACTGCCAAGGAGGCGATGGGGCTGCAGGAAGCCCTGCCCCTCCCCCACTCCTCCCCCTCCGACCCACAGGCATAGCTAGTGATGAACAGCTGTGAAGACTGAAGAGACAGCATGTAAGCGTGACGTGCAGGGCCCCGGGGCCCGGCACACAGTGGGTGGCCCATCCCTGTGAACAGGCAGGGTACAAGCTTGGTGGCTCCCTACCTCATGGCAATCCTGCCCTTATCACATCTGTTCTCCTGACCACACAGGTGCATGTACCCCCTGGGATGTTACCACATTCCCCCAGCCACCGTGAGTGGTCCAGAGTTTGTCATAATTACCTGTGTTGGGCCAATCAGAGCTCTTCCCTGGGATATTTTTTCCCAGGGGAAGCTGGGAGAGAGAATTTGTTTCATCTCTGGGGAAGCAGAGCTGAAAGGATGTAATGCTGAGTCATGGGTAGAGACGTGGGTCATGCCTGGAGCTGAAGAAGAGAGGAGAGCTGGCCTCGTCTCTGCTGTCCTGGAGCCCTCCTTCCTCCAATTCTCTGAGCTGGACTGGCTGACCTCCTAATAAAAGCCTTTTGGACTTGGCTTCCCCATTTGCATCAGAAAGAGCCCGGACAACTGGCAAAGGCCTCTCCCTGGGGAGTGACCCGCTCCAGCTTCACAACTTTCCTCCCTCCAGCACCAGGAATGAGAACCCTGTCTATTCCTGTCCAGCACCCTCTTGGACCAAGGAGGGCTTCATGTCCAGTGGCTGTTGGTGAGACGGATGGAGGGACCACTGTCAGGACCTCACTCTCTGTCATTCCCGACTCTGCAGATTAAGCTCGGTCATCTCATGCTAAAGAAAAAGGGACAATGGGACAGACAGCCTCCTGCACCATCCTTACCACACGAATTTTGCCACTCACGTGGTTAAGACACTTCCCATTTTTGCCTCGTGTTACTTTAAATCAATAGCTCAGCGCACGGGGGCTAAGTTGAAGAAGTTCCCCTCAGAGGGAATACACCAGCCTTCCTTCTTCAGATTAGTATTTTGGAGGCTGAGACAGAACACTTGGTATGGCTGTTTTTCCTATCTGAATTCTCATTTGTAGTTTCCCAGGCAGACGTGAATGAGGACAAATCACAATCTCAGTCTCAAAATCCCCACGTCTCTTGCTTTAATTTCCAAGTCACAAAAACCCAGGCACGTCTGGCTCATCCCAGAAGGACAGAGGTGGGGGGAGACCCGCTTCCTCCTGGTGGCCCAGGTGCACACTCGCCAGCACTTCACACCACTTAAAAGATTCTGCCCAAACTGCCAACAATGTGTTACAAACAAAGCCCTTCCCGAAAATGGATCAAAAACACTTTGTAATGAGTGAAGGAGCCAGTTTCAAAAGGGCCGACATCTAACAGAATCCCGGGCCCTGAGTGACCCACGCTCAGATGGCCCAACGTGGGGTGGGAAAACTCCCCCCCAAAGTGTTTCCATTTGCAGAAGTAGTTCTCTAAGCAACGTTTCCAAACACATATACATCGGCAGGGCTGACTTGTATTCACTCATTTGTATATACTACGTCCATTTCCTGGATATTTAATCATCCAAAGGTGCCACATTTGGGAAGGAAGAGGGTATATAAGACTCGGGATGGTCTTTGTGCAACAATTACTGGACAACTGGATCCAAATTCCACAAAAATCAGTGGTCCTTTCCCTGCGGGGCACGGGGCGCGGGGCGCGGGGCGCGGGGCGGGTGGGCAATGAACACCCTGCCATTCACTCCCTTTCAGACCTTTCCTTACAGCAGCAGCAGGTACCCTGGCTGTTCAACAAGGCTGCTCCGCGTGGGGACACCCACAGCCCAGGGCCAGGCACACAGGCGACCCTGCTGCAGGGAGGGGCCTTGCTGTGCACCCCCTGACTGCCCCAGCCACCGTTCCAGACTGCAAACCCCGTTTCCTTGTCTGTGTACACCACTCAACTGTGAGTGCCCTGGGGGCTGCAACAAGTCCCATTAGACGCAGCGTCTCCAGCCCTGTAGCAAGCACCCCAGCTGAACTAGGTCTCAGGAAGGGTCTTGAATGAAGGTCTTCAGACTGCCTCTGGGAGAGCCCTCCCCGACCCAAGGTGAGCCTGAAGGGTGCCAGGTGTCAACAGAAGCACCCGGGGTTCCTGGGCAGAAGGGCTTCCCGCCTCTTTGTAGGAATGCAAGAGCTAAGCATGCACAACCTTCCAGGTGAGGCTGCAGCACCCTGCCTTCCCCACCCCCACACACCCGACGCCCCACACGAGGGTGGAGCCCAAAGGTCCCACCCCGCCGCCCTCAGCTTCTCTCACCCACTCTTAGAAGACCTTCCTGCACTGCAGCCACATCACAATGGCTCCAGCTAGACTGGGCACTAGTGCAGAGCAGAGTGTAATCAGAGACAACCAGAGCCCACCCCGGGTCCTGAGGGTCCCCTCTTCCCTCCACCAGGATGCTCTGCGCCCCTGTCCTCGCATGCAGGCTGCGCCACCCAGGTCCAGGGCGCTGACTCTGGCCAGCTCTTGGCTCCAACCTTTACAGGAACGCTGGGGCTGAGAAAATCAATTGTGTTGACAGGCGAAGCTCTCCACTGGAGATGCTACCCTAAAAGAAAACCCTATGTAAAACCCTTAAAGTGGCAAGCTCTGTAGTCTTTCTTTTGTTACAAGACTCACACTTTTGTCCGGAGTTTGGGGCTTTCAAACCACACAAGGTTTTATGTGATCGTTATACAATCCCTTCTTTTCCCAAAGGCAGGATAGTAAGGATTAAGTTTGACTACTGAAGACAGCTTTGTTGTAAACGGTCTCTAATGTCACAAAAGTAGCTTGGAAAGAGAGGCTTATTAAACAACTTTCTTGGGTTGCAAATCATTGGAAGCAATCACATGTCGTGTTCATTTGTTTAACCTGAAAGGTATCCATTTGTATGTTTAAAGAAATGATGCAAATGAACACAGTTCCCAGTACCCACAAGAAATCTGGCTTATCTTAAAGGACATTCGGGGAGGCCCGTGAAGAAATCAGAGAGACGTTGAGCATAGGCTCCTGGGGGGTTTTCCACCTCTTTTGTAAAAAGTCATTCATGGGAACCTGTGTCGGGAGGAGAGTGGGTATGATTTATTAATCTGAGGATGGAAAACCCCAAAGGAACTTCATCCATCTAGTGCAATGCTGTCATCCTACAAAGAGAGGTCAGGTGGACTGCACAGTGAGACCGCATCCCATGTCTCCTGACCCCGTGTTCTTTACACACCAGGATAGCCCCCTGATTGGGAGCCATCCTTGTGTTGCTTAACCAACAGGAAGTGCATGCAGCTGAGGATCAGGTGCGATGGGACGAGGGAATGAGGCATAGGGCATAGCTTTTGAGAAAATGTTTTGATTTTTGAAAATTATCATCAAGAAGGAAAGAACTTCCCAGCAAGTGCAGGGAATGCAGACTTTAGCTCTGCTCACGGGGGAGTTCGAGATAAAACACGCTGGAGTCTTAGTCTGTGGCTGGGCAGGGGCGGTGGCCTTTCCGCTGTCCCCCTTGTGGCCCCAAGTTCCCCACTTGGCTCCTCTCCCTGGAGCCCCTGTGAAGGCAGCTGCAGCATCTCTCAGCCTCCCCAGCAGGGAGTCCTGTTCAGCAGAGCCAGGTGCGTGCATCTCCCCAGGGAGTCCTGTTCAGCAGAGTCAGGTGCGTGCGTCTCCCCTGGGTGCTGCACTCTCCCCTCTCTCTCACCCATCTTTCCCAACGCCACATAATCCACCTAACCAGTCACCAAGATGGTCTTTCTTTCCTAGGGTGGGAATCAGAGATGCTAACAATAACTTAGGAATTCACATTAAAATACTAGTCAGATAAAAGGAAAAGTAGGATTTAGGTATTAATTGTAAAACTACATCACAGTACACTTGTCAGGGTATCAGTAAGCATCTCGATTCAATGTTTGCGTTATTTTCTCTTTTCAGTTCTGTTGGGATCCCAGTTCTGATTGGGTCCTGGTAGTAACAGGTTATAAGAGGACAGGTGTGTTCTTGTCATTTAATGTTTACTACCTACATGTACATGCCCTACATAGAGTAGATTACTATAAAGATCCTTCATAGATGATGATTTTTGAGGATTAGAGAAGTTGAATAAACTTCCTAAAGTTTCACAGTGAGCTAATAGAAAAGACCAGAACAAACAGCAAAGGTGCTTCACTTCGCCTGCCATGCATCTTAACTTAAATGCTTATGGCTGTCTGGAGCAGTGCTGAGGAGGATTCTGAGGCTGTGTCCAGGCTCACTGGAGAAAAAGTGCATTAATTTGATCACCACGCTGTACCCAGGGCCGAGTTCTTTTCCATGAGCAGCCGTTCAAACATGTCTCAGCCGAGGTGTGGCCTGGGGGCTGGGGGCCTTGGGAGGATCCACGATGTGGCCCACGTAAAGTGACCAGGGCTCTTCACAAAGCAAACACTGCTGAGGTCCTCTGAGTGAACTTTCATTGACGACGTTGATGTGTTGGGAAAGGCAAGTCCCAAGTGCCGATGTATGAATTTTGGCCAGATCCCAATAGAGGAGTCGTACATCCTGGGAAGGCAAAGATTCTGCTCCCATTAAGGCAATGGAACCTAGGAGGCCCATAGCATGGTGGCTCAGAACACGTGGGCCTGGGAGTGCCAATGGGTGTGTGACTGCCCTGAAAGTTCAAGGGATGATTCCACCCGCCGGGGTCCTTAGTCAATCAGGTTGGATAGAATGCGTATAGTTTCCTAGAGCTGCTGTGGGAAGTACCACAACTGGTGGCTTGAAACAACAGACGTGTATTGGAGTTCACAGTTCTGGAGGCCGGAAGTCTGACATCAGCGTGCCCACAGGGCTATATGCTCCATGTGGAGGCCCTGGGGAAGAATGTGTCCCACGCCTCTTTTCCAGCTTCTGGTGGCCCCAGGTGTTCCTTCGCTTGCAGAAGGATCACTTCCATTCTCCATCGGCACATGGAGTTCTCCCCGTGGTCTCTGTCTTCTCGTGGCCTTCTGCTTGTAAGGAGATGAGTCATACTGGATTAGGAGCCCACCCTAATGACCTTATTTTAACCCGTTGCCTCTGTAAAAAGACCCTATCTCCAAATAAGGTCACATTCAGAGTACTGGGGGGCTAGGATATCAGCGTATCTCTTTTGTGGGACATAATTCAACCCATAATAATGTCCACACAACACCAAGCAGTGCCAGGCACACGTGTGCTCACTGAACAGCCACTGAGACTGGGCGAGTCTAGGTCTTGGTGATCAGGCAGCATCTGAGAGGCCATGGATGGCGAAAGACCCGTCACAAACACTAGAGGCTAACCCCAAGACCCTCTACTGTGTATAGAGCCCAGATGTTGTCCTGCTGAGCTCTGCGTGGTCTCTGCCCTCCGGAAGCGGCCGCAGGGAGAGTAGCAGGCGGGAACCAGCAACTAGGTTACTGGGTGCACCAGACGCCGAGCCTCCAGACCCGCCCTCGCCTCCACACCTGCCCTGCTACAGGGCAGAGGGCGCTCGCCAAGTGCTACGGTGCTGACAGTTGGTAAACAGAGGGGGCGGGAAGGGCGCGGCCCAGCTCGTGCGGGTAGGAAGGGCTTGCAAAGGAACGCAGGGCCCTGGCGCCGAGGCCGGAGAGGGCCGGGCCGGGTCGGGCCAGGGTCCTGCAAAAGACGCGCCAGGCAGCGCCACACGTCCAGCGAACCTGCGCAGACCGGGGTGGACCCCGGCGCCGCCGCACTGGGCATGCTCCGACCTGGGCGAGCGTGCGCCGGCGGGGAGGCGGTGCCCATCCTCGGCCCCGCCCCACTAGCCTAGGCCCCGCCCCCGCGCGTCTGGCCCCGCGGCCCTCACATCCAGGTCCCTTCCCACTCTGGGCCCCGCCCCCGAACCTCGGCTCGGCCCCGCCTCTGCGCCTCCCGGCCGCGCTTCCGCCACGTCCCGGTGCGTGTGGGCCCCGGGAGCCGTACGTCAGGCCCCGCCCACAAACCTCGGCCCCGCCCCCGCGCCACGGACTTGCCCGGGCTTCACGCGCTTACTCAGCTCTGCGCGTCCCTGCGCTTGCAGCTCCACTCGGTCGGCGTTTTGGGCAGCGCGGTGAGTGTCTGGGTTGCCTTTCTCCCGCCAAAGTTCGGGGCTCTCCCTGGGGAGAGCAGGCGTCTGGAGCCCTTGGGGCAGTCCAGCCCCCAGTGGTCTTCTGAGCGCTCCCCACCCCACCTTGCCATCGTGGTGGGGCCCGCTCTGACCATCCCCCCAGCTGACCCTTGTGGGTCTCAAGTGTGACCAGGTATGCCCAGGTGTAGCCAGCCTTCTCCCAGCCTGTGGGTTCCTTGGCCAAGTTGGATGACAGTGGCCTGGCCTGGCCTGGGAGTTGTGGCCACTTCCGCTGAACCTCTAGTTGGTCAACACCTTCGACGCCCTCCTGCCCTGCACTGCTGACCAGCGCCAAGGGGGCCGCTCCTCTGCCTTCTGTTTCCAGGAAGCTTCCAGAAGCCCGTAGTCCGGGCCTGCCTAGCAGCAGGCCCTTAGCAGACCCCTTGTGCAGAACCCCCCATGGCCTCATGCTTGAGACAGGGTGAGACGAGGGCCGCGTTCTGGCGTCCTCATCATGTTGGTATACATTACGCCCTAATCGCCTTCGTAAACAGCAACACGTAAACAAGGGGAGTGTGAGAGCCGCTTACCCTGGGCGCCGTAATTCCCAAGTCGGTGATAACGCTGTAGAGCAGTTCTAAGTGGTATTCCTCACTCCCTGGGCTCATCGTTTCCTGAATCTCAGAATGGTGTTTGTTCTCTGTGCCTCAGCTCAGTAGCTGACCTTGTTCTGGAAGCACATTTTGTATCTGTGAGCACAGCTTTTGCTTGTTTGAGTGGATGGTCATCAAGCAGGGGGGGACTGATTTGTCCGGATAGGGGTCACCGCAGCTGTTAGCAGCAGAACACGAAGCTGTAGAACACGAAAAGCTAAGGATTAGACCGGCCAGTTAACCATGAGCCCTTAAAGTAGCTAAGCCAGGCCCTCCTCTACATCTCCCCAGCCCGAGACCTGATGGGGTGCGGGGTGGTGTTGCTTTCATGAGTCCCCGGTGGAGAAAACACTCAGGTGAAAAGGACACAAGGAAGCTTAGCCCGCCATGGGGGTAAACAACTTTAAGAAAATGATGTCAGGGCTGCCCTTTCCATTCCATCCCCCACCCCCAGCTGGTGGTTAATATCGAGTTAACTCGGACCTTATCCCATGAGACAGTTCACGCCAGGTGCGCCCTTGCTCAGGTCCAGAGCCTGCAAGTTGCAAAGGAGAGCTGGCCTTGTGCTGGCAGGCGTTTCATTTCTGCTTGGGTTCTTGTTTTGAGTTAGGATTTGAGTGGGAGAGTGGTGTCTGTTACAGTCTGGGGCTGGGTGAACCAGGCCTCAAGGGCAGAACTACACTAAGGTACTTTTCTAGGTGAATATTCTTTTCATTAAAATAAATCTGTATTATACAAAGTAGATTTAACTAATGTCATTAGATGCTGCTTTAAAAAGGCCTCACTGTTGGAGAGCAAGGTTTAAAGAAATAAAGCCCCAGGTGTGGACACGGTGGTTAACATCTTGCTCGTGTTCAGCTGCGGCGGTTCTTAAACCTCTTTTCCTCTGTTTTGGTCTTGCTTGGGTTATCAGTCGAGCCTCACCTGGGCCTTATCTTCCACTCAGACCTGCTCTTCCACGGTTTCCCTTACAGATGTCTCACTCAGGGACCATCCATCCTTCCTTCAGGGAAGGAGGCGGAAGGAGGGCCTGAGGAGGAACGCGACTTCCCTGGCGTTCCTGTGGACTTTCTCTTCCAGGCCTCTTCTCTTGCTTTCTCAGGAACCCCAAACAGTTTACTCTTCTTATTATTTTTAATAAAATAAACTTGCTAGATTGCCTTTATTCTTATTTTGCAGAGGACAGACATTTAGAAGCCAGTGATTCAAACCAAGACTCTTGTATTTCAACTCCCCGTTTTTGGGCATCAATGCCCTTTTCAGTTTTGTAGTGTATTCTCCTTGGTAGGAAAAGAAGGAAGCAGAACAGTGCTTTCTGAATTCTCTTTTCCCATAGTCATCTGTTAACATTGTTGCCAGGTTTGTTTTCACACTTGGCTCTGACCCCACCTCTCTCCATGGCCCAAGGGTGAAGTTCCTCTTCTAGACCCACTTTCCTTGAGGTTTTTGACATCCTGTGTCGTCTCTGAGGCTCCTGGTCCCTGAAAGGCCCTGAGCTCCTTTGGCTCCTGTCACAGTCCTCCCAGACCCTCTGTTTCCTGGGTAGTTTCTGGTAGTTTCTGAAAGAGGTTGGGGTCTTATCACAGAATATTATTTAAAGGAAACCTGAAGATTTAAACATCAAAGACGTATAAACTATAATATAATACCATTGGGTGAGAGTGGCCTTTTCATAAATGAACCAATCCATTGCCCATTCTTGGTTTGAAAGTGTGTGTGGTTTATCTGGGAGGGGGAGGGAGGTTTGACTGTGCAGGATGGCTTGTCTCCCCTTGGCTGACCTCAGTTTTCCCATCCCGTTAGCTCTGGAGGCCTTTCTTGGGCATAGGTAGATGAAAGTTGGACATCCACTGTTAGAGGCAAAATACTGCGAGATGTGTGTTCTGTGGCATTTGGGTAACTGCTGCATTATCTGCTGGTCAGTGGGAAGAAATAGTCTAGTTTTCTTTTAAATTTTCTTTAAAAAATTAACAGTAATAAAGAGCTTATCAAGGAGGGCCGCAGGGCTTGGGGAAACCATGTAAAGAATATATGGTGGCTTCCCTGGTGTCGCAGTGGTTAAGAATCTGCCTGCCAATGCAAGGGACACGTGTTTGAGCCCTGGCCCGGGAAGATCCCACGTGCCGCGGAGCAACTAAGCCCGTGCGCCACAACTACTGAGCCTGCGCTCTAGAGCCCGCGAGCCACAACTACTGAGCTCACGTGCCACAGCTACTGAAGCCTGCGCACCTGGAGCCTGTGCTCCGCAACAAGAGAAGCCGTGACAGTGAGAAAACCCGTGCACCGCAACAAAGACCCGACACAGCCAAAAATAAATAAATAAATTTATTAAAAATAAAGAGTATATGGGGTACAGTGAATGACCTACTCCTTTATATCACTGTTAAAATGAATTGCCTAAGAAGAGGAATAAGTCATTTTTGTGACCTTTTGTAAACTTCGAAGGAATCAACGTGGTTTTGGCAGACGTGGCTTCCGTGTAAATTGGTCACAGACAGTGTCTTGCCAGAGTGCTCGAAATCCCTGGCAGTTAAGCCCGGCTGTGGCCGCCATCCTCCTGAGGTCTGCTCCAGCTAAACAACTAAATAAACAGGCTGCCCCGGGGCCGCTGACACGGCAGTGGCATCCTTGGCCACGTGCTAAATGCTGACACTTGTTTCTGATACCACAGGTGGTTTTCAGTTCGACTGGGGGCTTAGCAGAGGAGTGGGGGTCTCCAGGCCTCGTGTCCCCTGGTCCCCTCCCCCTCCCCCAACCTGGAGTCAACTCATTTGGCCTGTGATGCAGCTGTGATAAAAACCAGTTAAAAATTCGACAGAAACCTTTTCTTGGGGTTGTTCAACTTGTCCTGTGTGTGTGTGTGTAACTGTGAAAGGAATTGTGAGCTATAAACGCCTAGTGCATTCACCCTCTTCCTTGGAAAATTTTCTCGTTAGAATAATTTCCTACCTGTAACACTTGTGAAGTCAGCAGAGTATCTAACCCGAGGTCTGTTGCCCATTCCCAGAAGCCTGCGGGTGAGACTGAACGTGCGGTCCACCAATGGCGGGACTCGTAAAAGCCGGCACTTGTCAAATCTGTTTGTTTTTATTATAGACATCGATCTGCCAGCTGCAGTAATGCATTTATGGACAGTTTTCTGCAAGCGCAGCGCTGGTGGCAGTTTTTACTGACAAATTGAGTCATGTGGATGATAGTTTAGAAAACTCTCACTTTATTGACAGATTGGGCAATTCCAGCCCTGGATGCTCAGGTTTCTGGATGGATGGAGAGAGTGAATTGAATCTCAGGGCAAAATATGGGATGGGACATTTTAATGTTGAACTTTAATAAGTAACTGGTAGGTATTTCTCATTTGTTTTTACCCCCCAAAAAAGGACTAAAAGTAGGGGCCGAGGGTGTCCCCTTCGGATCTGGCCCACTTGTCGGTGTTATAAGAGCCACCACGGAAACGCGGGCCCCGTTGCTCTCCTTGAAGTGGGATACTCGCGAGCTATAGCAGAACAGTTTCTCAGAAGGTGGTCTGAACCCTGCTGGTGTCAGAATTACTGAGTGTGCTGGTGAAAAGGAAGATTATAGCGCCACTTGCCAGACCTACTGGGTCAGAATCTGGGGACTTGTGTCTTTGCAAGCGCTCCAGGGGACCGTAATGTTTGAGCATCTCCAGGGCAGGCTTAGGGTTGCCTGAGGAGAGCTCTCCAATCCACACAAGCTCCGAGTTCCCGTCCCACGTGGGTCCGTCCTCAGCCGGTGTTGTTGTTCTAAGGCGCCTGTGCTTATGGATCTGTGTATGGTTTTGTAACTCCTCAGAGACACGTGAATCTCTTCGAGTTGCAAACCCGACATGTTATCCCCGCGTTATAGTTTTCGGTCTTGTGGTTATGACAGAACGTGCAGATGTTACCAAAACTTTGGCGTTAGTTTTACAAACAAACGTTAAGCATGGACAGCCATGTTATATTTCATGCCCATCTCTCCCTTTGAATGGCTGGTCTTGCTTTTTCTCTCTCTGGGTAGAAGCATTTTCATGGTGTCAGGTAAGGGTTAACTCTCATATATGCAACCAAATACATTTTGGGGAAGCTGAACTGAGTTTTTATTTATGAGGTGCCCGTTGTGGGAGGGATTCTGGTGATGCCGTTTACTAGCTGGGTGCTTTGGGCAGCTGTAAACCCCTAGCTGCCTCCTCAGCTGTGGGATGGCAGTGATCACACTTACTCTATCTGGATAAGCGTAAGCACAGAAGGTAATAGATGACTATTTTGTGAAGTATGAAGCACTGCCTAGATAGAAATTTTAATTTGGAACCATAGTCTCATAGAAGGATGAGACTAACTGGAAAAAGGGTGAGGAACTGACCAGGATCCTTGTTTTCCCTCCAGTACAGTCAGTATCCTTGTTTCTCTTCAGTCCAGTTAGCATCCTTGTTTTCCCCTCATCCAGCCAGCATCCTTGTCCCTATACCCCACCCCATCCAATCAGCATCCTAGTTTTACAGATTTAACACTATCCACGCCCTCATTTGGGGTGGTATACGCAGGGTTAAGGTTCCAGCCTCTGGGAACAAGACGGACTCAGTTTGGACCTGGCTCCTTAATTACTATCTGTGATCTCAAGTGAAGTCACTTAACCTTTACCGAGCCTTCGTTTCTCCAAAAATCAGGAAAACAGCATTGCTGTTCACAGGGCTATTGTGAGCTACTGGGAGAGAATCCCATTTGGGGAATTGACCCGGGCCCCCCCATGGTGAGCCCTGAATAATAATAATGATAGTTGACATTTGTTAACTCAGTCACAAAACTGTTTCTGGTGGAGGCAAGACTAGGGACGGGGTCTCAGTTGGGCTCCACCTCCCGTGACTGTGATTCCATGTGGCGCAGACCTTCGTTTCGCCTGGAGCATCATGAAGCCTAGGGCTGACTTGCCAGGTCTCTGAAATGCCTTTTGTCTCTAAGGAGGTGCTTTGCCCAGCTGCCTGTTTCTAGTTTTTTACAATGGATGATTTGGGAGCCACTGAAGTGTCTGGTCTCAAGGAGCTTCCCGCTCGGGTGGCAGAGTTCTGTGTCCAGGTGTGCCATGCTGATGGCCAGCTTGTGCTGGGTGGGCCTAGAGCGGGCACGTAGGCTTAGCACGTATGTGTTCCCAGTCCCGAGTCACTTGTCTCTGGGAGGCCTGACCTTAATCGTCGGTTGAATTGAAAGAACTTCCTGGAGGACCCGACACTATGGCAGTGGCCAGGAACCAGCAGCGACACCAGCATATGACAGTGTTTTCCTGTGTGAGAGGGAGTCGCAGTAGTGAGGGGTAATGTGGTCCAGTAGGTGAGCTTTGTCAGAATTAGAAGATCTGAAATAATTTTTGTGTGTATGTGGAAATGGGCCTTATTTCGGGGTCTCTTTTACCCTCATATCACTCAGGTTCAGCCTGGTAGAGTTACATTCCAGGAGGTTCTGGTCAGTGCAGTAATGATACTGCTGATACTAACATTTATTGAAGGCCTTGCTGGAGGCTTTACCCAGTCTGTCCTAGGGAATTCTCGAGGTCGCCTGCTGAGGGGGACACTCAGGGTCTTTGTTTGCATGTGAGGAGGCTGCCTGGGAGTGAGCGACCTGCACAAACCACTGGGGTAGGAGTTTTCAGCCCGGGTTTATTTGTCACTAGCGCCGGCTTTCCCCACGCACCATGCGTGCCACCTTTGGTGGGGAAGCAGGGACACTGTCAGAAGTCCTTTGGGGACGAGAAGTGGCGTAAAGAAATGCATTACCTGTATGTTCGGTTATGCTTTCTGGACACCAGTGTGGGCGAGCATGGTCCTCTGCATTGCGGGAAAAGCAGCGCACCCAACCCTGTCCCTGGCTGAAGGGGCCCCGCCCCCTCCTGGTGTGCAGCCTGCCCCAGGGGAGGGCCGAGCGCAAGGGGTACGGTGCCGGCGAGGCTGTCCCGTGTGTGGTGGCCCTTCGTGCAGGCGGCCAGGGACGCCCCGTGCCTCGCCGGGGGCGGCAGGCTGGTGGTGCGGATACCGGAGGAGGGGCGTCCGCGTGCTGGGCTCTGTTTTAGGACCCGAGGCACAGCCCTCGCCGGGTCCCTGCCACCTGCTCCTGTCGCGGTGGGAAGGCTGGGCGGAGCACCTGTGCGGAGGTGGTAAGGCTTCCCCAGGGGACCTGAGCAGCGGGAGTGTGGACGCCAGGATGCGGCCGGGGACCTGTCAGCGGCTCCGGTGGGGCATTGGGATGTGTGAGGGTCCAGACAGGAAGCCTGCAAACCTCGAGTGCTGCGCTGGGGCGCTCGGTGGGTGCAGGACGGCGGGCCGGCAGCGCTTCCGGTGCACGCTGCCTGGGCTGACCTGCACGGGGCTGGGCGAGGGGGAGGAAGGAGGAGGGGGCGGAGGGGGAGGTGGCAGCAGGCAGCCTGGCGTGAGCAGTCACACCTGGGGAGGTGCTGTCACGTGGGGCTGCGGGCCGTCCGGGGGCTTTCCGGTGGGGAGCATGGGGGTGAGGGTGGGAGCAGGCAGTTCTGGGAGAGGCCTGAGTTAGGGACTCCTCTGTGAATGAGAAAGGAGCCAGTGTCTGGTCTGCGGGCTTTTTTTTTTTTTTTTTTTTTTTTTTTTGCGTTACGCGGGCCTCTGACTGTTGCGGCCTCTCCCATTGCGGAGCACAGGCTCCGGACGCGCAGGCTCAGCGGCCATGGCTCACGGGCCCAGCCGCTCCGCGGCATGTGGGATCCTCCCGGACCGGGGCACAAACCCGTGTCCCCTGCATCGGCAGGCGGACTCTCAACCACTGCGCCACCAGGGAAGCCCTGGTCTGTGGGCTTTTAATTCCCGTAAAAGCAGTCCTCCGGGAGGGCTTGTGGGGAGACCCTGGCTTGAGCGGGAGTCACCCCTCTCTGCCGGGCCTGGCATTTGGGTTCCGAAGCGGGGAGACTGGCTTGTTGTGCCGCTTCATTCAGGCAGGAGTGGCAGCGGGAGGCGGGAGGCTCAGGAACAGGCCTCCGCAGCCCCAGCCCGCGCCCCGCGGGGTTACCTGCGCCTTCCTGCAGGTAGTCTCAGGATCTTTACGGGAAAACTGTCAAGTTTTGGGTGTACAGGCACATCACAACGAACGTTACCAATAAAGCGTGTGCTGCTTCTCAGATGCACGCCTCGAAACGCTGGGCTGGCCGAGCAATGGCGCACCCGCCTTGAGGGACAAGAGGCGGCGGCTGGGGAGGGAGGCCCTGGTGGTCCCTGGTGGTCCCCGATGGTCCCCAGTGGTCCCGGTGGGCGAGGGCGAGGGGGGCGGGGGACAGTGCCCACTGCCCGACTCGCCCCGAAGTGTCCATGTGCCGTGCTTGTTGCCTGGCTTCACCACGACAGCAGGGACGGTGTTGGGGCGCAGGGAACTGGAGGAGAACCTGTGGTCCCGAGCGGGCGTCCCAGGAGTGGGCGGCGACCCTTCCCTGTGAGGCTTTTCACACTCCAGTGGAAGTTCCTAGAATAAAGGGCGAGGCACAGAAATGATGTATTTCCAAAAGTTGGTGAATTTAGCCAGCTATTCCACGAAAAGCCCATGTGTGCTCTTCTCTATTGTGCAGAAGAATCTGTTTCAGTCACCACTGTGTTATCATCAGATTCAGCTGTCGAGTCAGATGCATGGCCAGTCGAGGCGGCTGCTTGCTGACTGCCGGGCCCGTACCGACGTGGGACCATCAGTCTGCAGGCCGCCCTGGGCGCAGGTGCTGGTGGGAAGGAGGCCAGCCCGTGGGGCGGGTCACCAGAGGGAGGCCGCGCCAGGCAAGTGGCTTTCGAAATTTGTTGCAGGAGCCGTTACTTAGAACCAAAATGCCGGTTCTAACATTAAGTAAATATTCCTAAAATTCAACACCCTCTTGGCCACGATCGACCACCGTTGTGGTCGCCTTCTCCCTCCAGGAGGACAGGCTCCCAGAGAGCAGTGCGTTCTGTCTGTCCTGGGTGACCAGCAGTTTACTGGGACGCAGGACTTTCAGGGCTGACGCTGGGGGGGTGGGTCCCCCCAGACACGCTCAGTCCTGGGTCGGGGATGACATCCTCGCTGTCGCCCCACCACTGGCTGGATGGACTTGGGCCCTGAGTCACAATCACTAGTTTTCTTTTTCTTTTTTTCCCTAATAAAGTATGGGCTTTAAAGACTTTCTCTTAGATTTTTTTTTAATTTGTTTATTTTTGCCATGAGTGTAATGAGAACATTTCCCAGAGCCTCTGTTATTTCCCTCTGGACTGAGTTCCCCGTTGCTGTCCTCGTAGCATTCTCTGGACTGTTTGTCAGGCCAGAAAAGCCTCCAGAGGTTATGGTTCTGATGTCCTCAGTGATGTTCTCTTCTGTATGTTGAGGTTTCTTGCTCGGAAACCCTCACTGGGCCTGAGGTGCTTTCGCTCTTTGCCGCTATCATGACGATCCAGGCAAGATGGATTCTGGGAAAGGTTAGTTAGATACCCTTTTGTATTGTCCAGAAATAAGTGTTTCCAGTGGTTTCAGACTTGGAAGCAGCTATTTCGTGTGCTTCAGTCATGCCCTGGCGTTCACGTGGCAACTCCCAACTACTTATTGGAAATCCGTGTCGTGACTGCGCGGGTGCCTGCTCTGTTGTGATGGTCGGGTGCTCACTACTGCCCTGCGCTTGGTCAGCAGGACTCAGAACGGCGGGCCACTGCCTCCAGGCCGCCCGGAGCTTCCCTTGTCTGGAGGGTCACCTGCTGGAGACCGCGCGCGTACCGTCTCTGCATGGGGCCAGGCCAGCTCTGTTCAGCTCTCGGATTCGAGGCTGCCTCTTGGGGTGCAGAACAAAGTCCATGTGGGCTCTGGGTTTAGACGGTGAGAACTTTCCCATCGCATATCCCTCCACAGCTGATGGAGGAGCTGCCTGGCCCCAGCCTCAGCGACCTCGGTTGCTTTTGCCTCGTGCGCCCCACATAGTCTCCCTGCTCTGTCCCTGAGGAGTGCCTACCCCACCCGCAAGGGCGCTGTGAGCTCAGCAGTCAGGCAGACACAAACAGGAGCGTGCCCCTTCCTCCTCCTGTTGCAGGCAGGGGTCTAGAGGTGCTCCAAGGTGACCCCTCTTTCCTACGCAGGTCCCGAATGAAATGAGCCTGTGAGGCTCATGTTGACGCCACTTTCAGCCCCACGGCTTCCACATTTGTTCCGGCACCTTCTCTAGATACCTGTGCATCAGCTCTTTGCTCTCAGAGGCCCCAGAGCACCCCCTACTCTCACCTAGGGATCCTTCTCTGATTCAGTCCAAACATAGACACTCTGTGCTCCCAAGCTGTCTCTGAATCCTTCTCCTGTTGCAGCCCTCTTGGGAGCCTCTTCAGCCCCCATAATGTCTCCTCACACTTACACTCGGGTTTCTGCTTTACTTGTATTGTTTTTGTCTCTTCATGCTGGCTTTCTGAATTGGAAACTCTCCATGGCCTGGTGTGGGGCTCACACGTGATGGAAGGCCCAGCAAAGGCTGCAGAACGCAGGTTGCTATGGACTGAACGTGCCCCCTGAAATTCATATGTTGAAGCCTAACCCCCAATGTGACTGTATTTGGAGATGGGGCCTTTAGAAGGTAATTAAGCATAAATGAGGTTTTAAGGTGGGGCCCTAATCCACCTTAGGGTTGGTGGCCTTATAAGAAAAGGAGGGAGAGATCTTTAGTATGTGAAGGTAGAGGAAGCAGGTGGCTGCCTGCAAGCCGGGAAGAAAGGCCTCCCCAGAAACGCAGTCAGCTGGAACCTTGGTCTTGGACTAGCCAGCCTCCAGAGCTGTGAGAAAATTAACTTCTGTCCTTTAAGCCATTTGGTGTGTGATATTCTGTTATAGCAACCCAAGCTGACCAATAGAAGGTGAGGTGCAGACTAAAGTTATTTCAGAAGCACAGAGCTCGTGAGGGGTTTATGTATGAAGTTGGAATTTGGAGATAAAGATAACTGTAATCAGACAGTGCTCAAAAACAGCACTGAGGGCTTCCCTGGTGGCGCAGTGATTGAGAGTCCGCCTGCCGATGCAGGGGACACAGGTTCGTGCCCCGGTCCGGGAAGATCCCACGTGCCGAGGAGCAGCTAGTCCTGTGAGCCATGGCCGCTGAGCCTGCGCGTCCGGAGCCTGTGCTCCGCAACGGGAGAGGCCACAACAGTGAGAGGCACGTGTACCGCAAAAAAAAAAACAGAACAAACAAAAACACCCAGCACTGTTCTCAGGCTTAGCTCTTAGCACCCCAGAAGGTGTATAGGAGTAAACGAAAACAGAATGAACAGAAACCTAAGGCTTATTATCAGGGTCCTCAGAGGTTGCAGAAAGGAGATTTGGCAGGTGGGCCAAGAGACACCCAGAGGGCCAGGGCACCATAGACAGGCCTGGTGTTGTCCTGGCACTGGGTGGACGTGCTGGAAAGCTGTTGAGGCCCCAGGCCCTGAGGGAAATGGGGAGGAGGGGAGGAGATGTGGGCCTGAGTAAACACTGGCGGACGGGGCCTCTTAAGCATGAGGAGGGGTTACGGAGCCAGCCTGTAGCCTCCACTTGTCACCTGGGAGTTTCTGTTGGTTGATTTTTTTTTTTTTTCCCTCTTGATATTGGTCAGTTCATTCTCTACTCCTTTCTGGATCAAGGAGCAGCATGGGGTCATTTGTTGGACACTAGTAGGAACTCTAAGTACTGTGCAGTTTGCTACTTTTCATGCTAAGATGTCTCTGAGGATTTTTGGACGTCTCTCTTGAGTTGGGAACTTAGCAAGACACTTCTCACTGGAAGCTTGCTGGCCCACACGTGCACCAAATTGGCCTACATTACATCTGTGGCCACTGATGGGGAGATATGATAAAGACAGGAGGTTCACATTTACTTCTGCCCAAGTCACCAGTTCTCCATGTGTCGCGCTTCGTATTGTACCTCTGCAGAATGTATCCGATACGTGGGTATTTTGGGGATTGTTGCAAAGAAAACTCAAGTTGTAAACTTTCACCTAATGGATCTTGCCATTTCTGAGCTCTGACCCTCTGTGCCCTTACCGTGTGGCCACCACCATGCCCTAGAATCCTCTTTGGGGGACCCAGCAGTGGCAGGGAGGGGTGTTGTGGTCCAGGCAGGAGAGGCTGGAGTCCTGGGTGAGGTTGTGTTCTGTGCTTTGTATCGTGCTGTTAACATTTGAAATGTGGATTTGTATTCTCAGTTATGTTTTATTTATTTGTTTATCAGCATAGCTATGTTTGTTTAATTCCATACTGAGAGTCTAAGAATACAATTGACCTTGAGGCCCATCTTATGATGTAATTATTAGTGATTGATTCTGTTTATCCTTGAAATCAATAAGAGGGGCGTAATGGTGCGGTGTGCAGTTGGGCTCTATTTCTTATATTTTCGTAAACGTGATTCTGTGACAACAGAAGTATTGGTTTGTTACCAGAACAGATTTGATGAATCTCAAGCATAAGATTAGTTTTATACAGTTATTGTGGTGTGTTGTGTTCCTTACATGACATATGTTAGCGTGGCAAGTGCCACTAAGGTCTCCCACCACCAGTGGTCAGGGTGGGGATGTGCAGTGATTGATCTCCCTGGGAGTGCTCTAATGTGAAGACAATTCAGGCTGTTTGAAGTATATTTTACAAGTGTGCCCTGGGCCTTTGGGATGTTATATTGAAAAACCCAATTGTACAGTTACCATGGGAACCCAATTAGAATAGATTGCTTGATTTTTTTTGTGGGGGGGGGCGGGGGTGTCTTTCATCTTGACCAAAAATCCAGTGTGTTTTAAATGTTTTCATATTCCCACACTGACTTGCTACACCAAAGGATTGTTTCTTCCTCCCCTCCTCTTGTTTCCAGCTTTAAGCCGAAATAGGGATAAGTTCTCTAGGGTGCTTTATGAGGAAGTCTCCTAGAGGGACTTAATCAGATTTGTGTGGAAACTTTTGTGCAGGTCGTGGTCGAGGTGGTAGTGAGCATTTATTGTAAAAAGATGGGAAAGTGGGTGTTTTCCTGTGACAGCACACGGGGCCCTCATGTCCCTCTGGTCGTGCTCTGGATGCCAGATGGGGATACAGGTGTGCACCTCTTTTCTTCCCCAGCTTTGCAGGTGCGGGATTGGGTCCTGAAAGGCCCTGGGTTTCCGGGACGGAGATAGCAGGTGGGGTAGGGCAGGGCGAGGTCTCAGGACTCTTCCCTCCACGCCTGTGTTCCTTTCACTGTTTGGGCTCAGAGACTTTTTGCACTCTAAAAACTTATAAGAGATTCTAGAGTGATATATCAAAACAACACGGAAAGTTAACATTGAAAATTTTAAAAAATATTTATTCATTTAAGCAACAGTAAACATTTAAATACAAATAACACATTTTAAATGAGAAGTAACTATATTTTACATAAAAAAACAATTAGTGAGGTGAGTGGTCTTGGTCTACCTTTTTTTAAACGTTTTAAATGACTGGATGGGTAGAAGGCAGCTAGATTCTCGTAGCTGCTTTTGAGTTCAATCTATTGCAATAGGTTGTTTTTTGGCTTCACACCAATAAGTAACTGGAAAAGGGAGAGACACTTAATAGCCTCTTCAACTAACTGTGGATAGTCTTCTTTGACACCACATCAGAACTTGACAGGTGGTAGTTTCTCGAAGGTTCATGCAGTGTGGAGTGTGAGCCCTGAGTGTGAACTTTCTATTCTCCATTACACGAAAATCCACTGTGTAGCTTGTACTTTGATTTTTGTAACAGCATTCATTGGTCCTTTGGAAAATTTTGGTTTGCTGAATGATACAGATCTTCCAAATGTTGACATGTTTCATAATACAGTATTAAAAATCTGTCATGTCGCCACCTTTCTCCTTAGAAAAGCCTTAGAGCTGGAGGTTGTCAAGCCATGCTGGTGGATACAAGTTTCCCAAAGTTCTGACCATCAGCTTGAAAGCTCTCATTTTATCATTAACAACAAATACTGTCAGTTGTGTTACAGTGACAGCCTCACTTTGCTTATTTGTTTATTTTTTAATGTGGTATGGATTTACTCTCGCTCAGACGAAGTCCAGCGAGTCCAGCCCGCAGCCGTGCCACTCAGTGACTCAGGGATCCAGTCCGTGCTGGACACGGCCATCACTGTTTGAGCTTGTCCAGAGGCAGCTCATCTCCTCTGTACCAGGTCCCCGTCCCTAACAGTCAATCCGGTCAGTGGGTGGCTCTGGACAGGATGTCTGGAAACCGGAAGGTGCCTCCCCTCACCCTCGGGGCTGCCCTGCCGCTGGGCCAGCGCCGCCTTCTGCACCGGGCCTGGGAGGCCGGCACCCGGGGCCCAGGATTCTTCTGGGGGCCCCCGGACGTGTTTCAACTTCTCTTAAAATCAGAAGAAAACATGAACACAGCTGTCCCTTGGTTCCTGGGGTTGGGGGGAGTGGCTCCAGGTGCCCCGGCGGTGCCCAGACCCCCTGTTTATTTTTGAGAAAATATCTGAATAACCGTAGGCTATTAGTCATTCACACGTGTAAAGCTTTTGTCTCATGAAACGGTCGCCAGTTCCTCTCAAATCTGTAATAATCATAAGAGTGCCCCCCCACCCCCAGACAACCATCGTTCTTGTTTTGCAGCAGAAGTGCCCTGTTGTACTTGCCGTTTGGGCACAGAAGGGCCGAGATTGAATAAAGGTCACAAGTTTGATTTTGATAGTTTCATCAGGACATTCTTAAATTTTTTTTTTTTTTTTTTTTTTTTTTTTAACGGTGAGTTTATGGTGGGGAAGGATAGGACGAAACCCTGTATAGTTTGGTGCTGCTGTCTCGGTTTTCGGCAGTTTTACTCACCATTGCTTTTGTATCATCGTCTTTCACCAGTTAAGTGTGATGTTTGCTGTATTTTTTTTTTGCAGTGCACGGGCCTCTCACTGTTGTGGCCTCTCCCGTTGCGGAGCACAGGCTCCGGACGCGCAGGCTCAGCAGCCATGGCTCACGGGCCCAGCCGCTCTGTGGCATGTGGGATCTTCCCGGACTGGGGCATGAACCCGTGTCCCCCGCATCGGCAGGCGGACTCTCAACCACTGCGCCACTAGGGAAGCCCTGCTGTATGTTTTTGTAGGTGCCTCTTATCAGATTGAGGAAGTTCTTCTCTCTCGTGTTATTGCTGTGGTGAGTTATACACACTGGTTTCCCTATGTTAAACCAACTTTGCATTCCTGGGTAACCCCCACCTGGGCTTGATGTATTCTTATTTTCATGTATTGCTGGGTTCAGTTTAATATTTCTGAGGATTTGTGTGTCTGGGCATATGGGATATTGATCTGTAGGTTTCTTTTCTCCACATGTCTTTCTGGTTTGGTGTTAGGGCGATCCTACTCATAAAACAAGGCCTTTTATTTTCTGGAATAGTTTATGTAATCTTAGTATTGTTTCCTCTTTAAATGTTTAACAGGGTTTACCAGTGAAGCCATTTTGGTGTGGAGTTTTGTATATGGGATGGATATTAACTACGAATTCAGTTTCTTTAGTAGATAGAGGGTTATTAAAGTCATTTATTTCTCCTTTAGTGATTTTTGATAATTTGTGTTTTCCAAGGAATTTGGCCGTTTCATCTAAGTTGTTGAATTTATTGGTCTAAAGTTATTTTAATTTTCTTTTATTGTCCTTTTAATGTTTGTGGGACTTTAAATCATGCCATTGTATTTATTGCTGATATTGGTAATCGTCTTTTCTCTCTTTTTTTCCCCTAATTGGTCTGACTAGAGGTTTATCAATTTATTTTTCAAAGATCCAGCTTTTGTTACCATTGATTTTTCTCTCTTTTTTTCCCCTTTTACTGACTTCTGCTCTTATCTTTATTTTCCCTTCTTTCTGCTTACTTTGGGTTTAGTTTGCTTTTTTTGTAGTTTAAGGTGGAAGCTGGAGTCCTTTTGTCTTTCTCATATTAATATCCAGTGCTAAAAATTCTCTCTAAGCACTGCTTTGGCTGCATCCCACAGATTGCTGTGTCAGGGTTTCGTTTTCATTCAGTGTGATGTGTTTTCCAATTTCCCTTGTGATTTCTTCATTAATGCATGGGTTATTTAGAAGTGTGTCATTCCATTGCCAAATATTTGGGGACTTTCCCGATACCACTCTGTTATTGATCTCCAGTTTACTTACCTTGTGGTCAGAGGACATACTTCTTATGACTTCAGTCCTCCTAAGTTTATTGAGAGTTGTTTTATGGCCCAGAATGCGATCTATCTTGGTGAATGATTGCGTGTACTTGGAAAGAGTGTATATTCTGTGGCTTTTGTGTGGAGTGCTCTTGTAAATGGTAATTGGGTCAGGTTTGTTGCTGATGTTCAAGTGCTGTATCTTCTTATTGCTTTTCTGCTTCCCTGTTCTATAAATTACAAGAAAGGAGTGTTGAAATCCCCAGCGATACTGGAGATTTGTCTGTTTCCCCTTATATTCTCTCTTCTTGCCTCTTACATTCTCTGTTCTTGCTTCATCTGTTTCAAACTCTTTTATTAGGTGCATGCATATTTAGAATTTTTATGTCCTCTTGGTGATTGACCCCTTTATTCTTTTTTTAAAAATTTATTTAATTTATTTTTGGCTGTATTGGGTCTTCGTTTTTTGTGCCTGTACCTTCTCTAGGTGCTACTCTTCGTTGCGGGGTGCGGGCTTCGTGGGCTTCTCATTGCAGTGGCTTCTCTTGTTGCGGAGCACAGGCTCCAGGTGCGTGGGCTTCAGTAGTTATGGCACATGGGCTCTAGAGCCCAGGCTTAGTAGTTGTGGTGCATGGGCTTAGTTGCTCCGCAGCATGTGGGATCTTCCCAGACCAGGGCTTGAACCCGTGTCCCCTGCAATAGCTGGCGGATTCTTAATCACTGCGCCACCAGGGAAGCCCCAACCCCTTTATTCTTAATGGCCTTTAGTCTTAGTAATTTCCTTCTTTTGAAATTAGGTGTTTGATATTATGATAGCCACTCCAGCTTTCTTTTCATTACTGTTTCTATGGTAAATGTTCTCCCATTCTTTTACATTTTATCTGTTTTGTCTTTACATTTAACACGTTTCTTGTAGACAGCATACTAATCGTATGTGACAGTGTCTTTTTAACACTGAAGTATTCAGACCATTTACATGTTGTGTAATCACGAGTGTGGTTGGTTTCAAGTGCACCATCATCATATTTGTTTTCTCTTTGTCCCAGTTGTTCTTTCACTCTTCCCCCCCCCCATTTTCCTGCCTTTATTCAGACTATTTGAATATATTTTTTAAATGATTTCAATTTACCATTTATCTACATTATTGGCTGTCCCTCTCCTCTCTCTCTCTTTTAAGTTGTTGCTCTGGGGTGTGTAATAGTCATATTTAGCTCTTCATAGTCTGCATTCACATCGTATAGCTCATTGTCACATACAGTGTAAGAACTTTATATCAGTGTACTTCAACTTCTCTCATTCCATTTTTTTGTTATATTCATTTAGCATGTTTTTTTCTACATACGTTATAAACTCCAAAATATACTTTCAGTATTTTTGTTTTAGGCAGTCAGTTATCTTTTAAAGAGATTAAAAATAGGAAAAAACCCCAGCCTTTATATTTATTTGCCTATTTACCATTTCTTATGCTCTTCATTCCTTTGTGTAAATCTGAATTTCCATCTGGTATCATTTTTTATGACTAAGGAACTTGCACCAATGTTTCTCAGTTGCAGGTCGGCTAGTATATTAATCGTCTCTTTTTTTTTGGTAAAAGGCTTTATTTCACTTTCATTCTTGAAAGGTATTGCTACTTATAGAATTCTAGCTTGTTGTTTTCCCCGCTTTCCATGCTTTAAACGTGTTGTTCCGTTGTGTCCTGCCTTGCATGATTTCTGATGATCAGTTTTGCTGTCCTTAATTTTGTTCCTCTGTATGTAATCTTTCCCGCCCCACTCCCTTCTGACCACTTCTCAGGTTTTTGTCTTTATCACTTGTTTTCAGCAATTTGTTTATGATTTACCTTGGTTTACTTTTCTTTATGTTTCTTCTGCTTTGATTTCATTGAGTTTCTTGCAACAGTGCATATAGGCTTTTCATCAGATGTGAAGAAATAGTTCATATTTCTTCAAATGATTTTCTGGCTTTTTCTGAAACTCCAATTGCATGTGTGTTAGACTGTTTAATATTGTCCCACATTTTACTGATGCTCTATTCATTTTCTACAGTCTTTTTTTCTTTCTCCTCCTGGATAGTTTAAAAAATGTTGTATCTTCATTGTCACTCATTTTTTCCCCCTTCTGCTGTATCTAATTTGTTAATCACATCATGTGAGTTTTCACTTTAGATACTGTATTTTACACGTATGTTACATTTGGTCTCTTTTATATCTTCTAGTTCTTTCATTATGTTTATGTTTTCTTCTATTTTTTTGAACATATGGGACATATTTATAATAGCTATTTTAACCAGACAGGCTGGCTTCAGAGCACAGGATATTTAGTGCATGGATTTGCTGACAGCTGTTTTGGCTGACAAAAGGCTTTTCTGTTTGTTTTCTCATTCTTACCTGTATTTAGGTCGTTGTGGTGGCCAGAGGACCATGTGTTAGGAAAGAAAGTTAAATATGGCAGGGAACCTAGGCTAAGGCCAGCTTATGCAGGTCCAAATGAATTCTGAAGTAGAGTCTGCAGGCAGCCATGGTGAAAAGGGAAGTGGGGTGTTACCAGACACTCATTGTGTAATTAGTAAGTGAATATCATCTTTCAGGGGAGAGAAACCTTTTCCTGTGGAGGAATTTGTCCAGGAGTTTTAGATAAGGGATGGTAAGCAATTTAATATTGGCTGTTTTTTAAACAAATGCAGGCATGGTTTTTGCATGACTGTTTTGTTGTGAATCCTCAACAGAAGTCGGGTGTATCACGTTATTCAGGGAACTAAGAATGATGGTCCCAGTGGGTAGTATTCCAGGCCCTCCTTGACTCAGGTGGAGGCTGTAAGGGAGAAGCATGAATACAGGGGGAGCTTCTGAGATGGAGTTTGTGTCACCCAGGAGTTCAGTGGAAGCAGGGGCAGCTGCAGGGTCGCCGTCAGAGCCGTCCCTCCTGGTCCTGCTCTGACTTCTGTCGGTGCAAGAGGTGCTGGGGGAGAGTGGACGCCAGGACTCTGGGTGTGAGCTGCTGGGCTGTTCCTCGTCTGATCTGGAGCGAAGTACTTCGGGTGTCTGTGCCCACCTTCCCCTGTTGAGCCCCTCCTGCCACTGGCCACCCATGGTTCTTGCTCCTCCCAATGGCCCTGCCGTCTGGACTCTGGTGACCCCTCATCTTCCCAGTGTCCCCAAGGCCTAAAGGTGGGAGCAGCCAAGTCTCGAGTGGGCCAACCCTCTCGTGCTGGCTTCGTGGTTCTCCTGTTCCCTGTGTGCCAGCCCGTTTCCTGTGCTTAAAGGGGCTGCAGTGTTTTCTGCTTAAGCTAGATCCAGGTCAAGGCTGGCAGTGACACACAGGTGAGTGACACGTAGGTGTTTGGTGACGTTGGTAGAAACAAGTAGAGTTTCTGTTAAGAAATTTAAAGCACTCTGTTTGTAGTTTTACTCCGAAGGAAGACGATTCCAGCTCCATATAGAGAGAACAGAACTGGGAAGTCGGAAAATCAAGGGCATCTTGAATTCAGCCGATTTTCCTCTCGTGGTTGTTGCAGCTTTAAACGTGTGGCCTCACTGGAAGGTACTCTGCCGAGGGCTGACATTCTGGCAGTTCATGCGGCCTGAGAAGAGACCAGACAGAAGAAGAGTGTATTTCCCCCTGCGCGAATTCACAGCCGCTGCGGTTGCATCTCTGGCCAGCCTGGACCTTCATCACTGAAATTCAATAGTGTTGACGGCATTAACCCCCTGCATTGCTGTCTGCCTGGCCACTTAGAGAGCTAGGCGGCTCTGCATTTGAAAAATGAACCAACTCGGGCTGTCCTTTGTCCCAGGTTTCTGGGTGGCTCATGTGAACCGCTCAACACAATGGTTTAATCTGTGCTTTTCCCACAGCCATGTGCACGCCTGGGAAAATAAGAATACGTGCGTTTATCACTTTGCTGTACACCTGAAGCTAACGCAACATTGTTAATCAACTATACGCCAATATAAAAAAAAATACCTGTGTTCACATAAGTGTGCGAGAACATGGGGGTTGCTTAGGGGGTGTGCGTGTGCTCTCACGGGTGTCACGTGAGCATAGGGAACTCGTGGCCGTGACTGCTGTGATGTTGCCAGATGCGTCCCGGAACTGGGCAGGGTGCCTTCTGTGTGAATGCCCACAGTGCCCCTATGACGCCACATGTCTGGAGTTGCTATGGAACCAAAGGGCGGGAAGTGTGTTCACTCACAGGTTTGGAGTTACATATAAATTTCAGTCTGTACATACAGACATACATAGTATGCTGGTATCCAGCGGGAGTCTCCAATGGCAGACTAATCTGTTTTTCAGTCTCAGTTGATGGATTTAAGTTTTGAAAGTTTCTGTTAGCATAACGTTCAGCCTCTAGAAGAAGTCTTCGTTGCTATTTTCCAATCACCAGGTAAACACTTCCAGGTTTTGTCAGTTTTCCATATTATGGAATTTTGACTTCAGTTCTTTGCTGTATTAATTTGATCTTCCCTGCTCTTCTGATGCAGATGTTTTTTTCTTTGTTCCTTTTTCCTTTCCCTCCCTCTTTGTTCTTTCCTTTTTTTTCTTTTTAAAATTTTGTGTTGTTTGATACATACTAAAGAGTATATGAGATATGTGTGTAAGCTATGAGGTAGAAATAGCTATGAAGTAAAAATAATGATCAGGACACCTGTCAACCGCTAATTTCAGTGAAATTTATCTGTGTGCTTCCTCTCCTGTCCCGACCCCGGCTTCCCTAGCCTCCCCATCCCAGAGTTATCACTGTTCTGAATGTTGTGTTTCTCATTCTCTTGCTTTTTAAATGTGTACAGTCTTACCGTCTGTCTACTCCTCAACAAAATCTCATTTTGTATGACTTGTTTTGACCTTTATTAAGAAGGATATTCTGTCATCTGAGCATTCTGAGACTTGCTTTCTTCCACTCAGAATCATGTTTCTGAATTTTGTCTGAGTTGCTTGCTGCGTGTCGCTGTGGTCCATCGTCTGTACATGATAGCGCTTCATTGTGTGACGACACCGCTGTTTGTTATACTTTTCTGTTCCTCCGTCACCGGGCATTGGAATTGTCCCGGGTTTTGGCTGTCACCCCCTGCCGCTCTGATGGCTCTGTATGCTGTTCCTGTGCACATTGGTCACAGGTTCTCCTTGGTGTACACTCAAGGGGACAGTTACTGCACTGTCATCCTTCAACGTTTTGAGACAATGATACATGTTTTGTAAAAATGGTTGGAAGAGTTGATGCACGTTCTTTCCAAAACTTGGAATTTACTTAATAGTTGCTAACCTACTGGATAGGAAAGAGCATCTCATTGTGATCTTAATTTACATTTGTCTTATTACCAGTGAGGCCAAGCATCTTGTCATGTTGCATTCATGATTCCTCTTTTACAGAATGCCTCTTCATACCCATTTTGCCTATATTTCTATTGGGTTGTCCTCTTCTTATTGATTATAGGAGTATTTTATATATTGTGGATCCTAATCCTTTGTCAGTTCCATGGCTGCAGTTTTATCCTCCTAGTATGTAGCCTAACTTTTCATTTTCTTTATGGTGCCTTCTGATTTACAAGGGTTCTTAGTTTTCATATAGTTGAACGTAATCGAATTTATGATTCTTTTCACGTAGAGTTCTATTTCGGTATCAATACCACATTGTATTAATTACCATAGCTTTAGGCTGACTCTTAGCATTAAGGGGTAAGTCCTCACAGCTTGCTTGTCCATACAAATTTCGGAATCACCTTGTCAAATTCTTTGAAAAAGCCTTTGGTGTTTCGGTCGGAGGCACTTGGATCTATAGGTAATGTGAGGAGAATAACATCTTTATAAGACAAGTCTTCCTCTTCAGGAATATGCTCTCTATGTATCCATTTATTTAAGTGGTCCTTAGTGTCTCTCAGTTGGTAATAGTCTTTTTTCATGAAGAGCTTATCCATCTTTTGTAATGCTTTCCCCAGGTCCTTATTGTTTCCTTGTTTCTGTTGCTATTATAAATAGTATCTTTTTTTAGGATTAGATTTTCTTTGTCATTGGTATTTGGAAATACTGTTGACTTTTGTGTGCTCATCTTATATCTAGTTTCCTTGCTGAATTCTCTTTTAAATTTTAATATACTCTATGTATATTCTTTGATTTTTTTTTTTTTTTTTTTTTTTCTGGTACGCGGGCCTCTCACTGTTGCGGCCTCTCCCGTTGCGGAGCACAGGCTCCGGACGCGCAGGCTCAGTGGCCATGGCTCACGGGCCCAGCCGCTCCGCGGCATGTGGGATCCTCCCGGACTGGGGCACGAACCCGCGTCCCCTGCATCGGCAGGCGGACTCCCAACCACTGCGCCACCAGGGCAGCCCGTATTCTTTGATTTTCTACGTGGACAGTCATGTCGCCTATGAATGAGAATTTTACTTCTTTCCTTTTACTTTGTTAACTGTTTATTTCTCTTCTTGTCGTGTGCTGGATAGGGCCTCCGGTCCTACGTTAAGTAAGGATATGGTGATAATTGATATACTTACATATTGTAGAGAGAAAGCTGCTAATTTTTCACCACCAGAAGTGATGCTTGCTGTAGGCTTTTAGTAGAAAGGAAGTTTCCTTTGAGAAATTTTTTAAAGTCATCAATGGGCATTGCACTATGTAAATATAAGGAGTTAGCGCACGTGATTATGGAGGGGGAGAACTCGTAGGACCTGCTGTCTGCAAGCTGGAGACCCAGGAGGGCGGATGGTGTTAAGTCTCTGTGTGAAGGGAGGAGAGGACCAAGGTCTCAGCTGGGGGAAGGGCAGAAAGGGCAGATTCCCCTTCCTCCACCTTTTCTTTTCCTGGTCAGGCCCTCAGTGGATTGGGTGAGGCCCACCTCACTGAGGAGGGACAGTATCAGTCCACTGATTCAAATGCTAAAATCTCAACCCAGAAACACCCTCACGGACACATCCAGAAACAGTGTTTAACCAATTGTCTGGACACCCTGTGACCCAGTCAAGTTGGCACGTGAAATTAAATATCACATGTGTATTGACCACACTTCGTTTATCATCCATCCATCTGTCCGTGGACACAGGTTGTCCACCTCTTGGCTATTGGGAATAGCGCTGCTATGAATATGGATATGCAAATATCTCTTCATGTCCCTGCTTTCAGTTCTTTCGCATAGCTACCCACAGATGGAATTGCTGGATCTTATGGCAATTCTGATTTCTTGAGAAACCTCCTTCCTGTTTTCCATAGCTGCTGCACCATTTTCCATTCCCACGAACAGTGCACAAGGGTTCCAGTTTTTTTCACAGTGTCACCCATACTTGTCACTGTTTTTCTTTGACAGTAGCCATCCTAATGGGTATGAGGTGTACATTGTCTAGTAGTAATAATTATAAAATAATTGTAGATGTAGTTGAGTTTAATTTTACCATTTGCTTTTTGTCTCCTGTTTGTCCCATATCTTTTTTGTTTTTTTAATTTATTCTTCATTTTGCTCTCTTTCGGATTAAAAAGATTTTTAATCTTCGTTTTTCTTCTCTGTTAACTTTTTAGTTATACATACTTAGACTTTTCTTCTAGTGATCAACCTAGAGATCACACTATGAATTCTTGACTTACTGTAGTTTACCTGAAATTGATACTTTACCACTTCCGGAACAGTTACTTTACAAAACTTTATTCTGTTTACCTTGGACCCAGCTTTTATGCTGTTGTATTTTGATTCTATGTATACTTTAAAAGCAATAATCAGTATTATTATTGTTACTGGTGTTTTAAATATTCATGTAGATTTATCACACGCTTATCTTTTTTGGTACCTTTGTGGCTTTCTTCATTTCCGTGCTTCCATCTGGGATGACGTACTTCTTGAAGACCTCTTAAATTTTTTTTTATTTTAATGCTAGTTGACTGGCAATGGATTGAATTTATTTTATTCTACTTTTTAATTTCTTTTAGATTTTTATTGGAGTTTAGTTGATTTACAGTGTTGTGTTAGTTTCAGCAAAATGAATCAGTTATGCATATATCCACTCTTTTTCAGATTCTTTTCCCATATAGGGCATTACAGAGTATTGAGTAGAGTTCCCTGTGCTATATAGAAGGTTCTTATTAGTTATCTGTTTTATATATAGTATTGTGTATATCTCAGTCCCAGTCTTCCAATTTATCCCTCCCCACTCCTTACCCCCTGGGAACCATAAGTTTGTTTTCTACATCTGTAACTCTGTTTACATTTTGAAGATAAATTCATTTGTACCCTTTTTCTAGATTCCACATATATGCGATATCATATGATACTTGTTTTTCTCTGTCTGATTTAACTTCACGCAGTATAACAATCTCTAGGTCCATCCATGTTGCTGCAGATAGCGTTATTTCATTCTTTTCCATTATATGTATGTACCACATCTTCTTTATCCATTCCTCTGTTGATGGACATTTAGGTTGCCTCCGTGTCTTGGCTATTGTAAACAGTGCTGCAATGAACATTGGGGGTGCATGTATCTTTTTGAATTATGGTTTCCTTCAGATACATGCCCAGGAGTGAGATTGCAGGATCATACGGTAGCTCTATTTTCAGTTTTTTAAGGAACCTCCATACTGTTCTCCATAGTGGCTGTACCAGTTGACGTTCCCAGCAACAGTGTAGGAGGGTTCCTTTCTTTCCACACCCTCTCCAGCATTTATTGTTTGTAGATTTTTTGATGATGGCCATTCTGACTATTGTGAGGTGGTACCTCATGGTGGTTTTGATTTGCATTCTCTCTAATGATTAGTGATGTTGAGCATCCTTTCATGTGCTTTTTAACCATCTGTATGTCTCCTTTGGAGAAAAGTCTATTTAGATCCCCTGCCCATTTTTTGATTGGGTTGTCTCCATTTTAAAATCATAACTTAGCAGTTATTGATTGTTGAGTTGGTATTTTGTTTCATCAGTTTAAACAAGTCATTTCATTTTCTCCTGGTCTCTAAAGTCTCTGTGGAAAGTCAGCTGTCAGCCTTGTCCTTGCCCCTTCGGAGGAGTGGGAGTTTATCCCTCTGGCTGCTTTTAAGACTTTCTCTCTGGTTTTTCATTTCTCTGTGATTTGAAACTAATTAACTGTGTGTGGTTAGTTGTGAGTTTTCTTCATATTTATTCTGTTTGAAATTTGCTGAGCTTCTTGAGTCTCTGGGTTGGTATCTGTTATTTGTTTTGGAAAATTCTCGACTCATGTCTTCATCTATTTCTCTTCTTCATCTGCTCTCCTTTCCTTCTGGGATTGAATTATAGGCGTTGGTCTTGTTTACCGTGTTCTCAAGCTCTAATGCTCTTGTTTCTTTCCATACCTTTTTTCTCTTTCTGTACCATGGTTTGTATACTCTCTGTTGACCTTCCTGTAGATCAGAAATCCTGTTTCCTGCTCTGTTCCATCTACTATTAATCCTATCGAGTGAGTTCTGAATTTCAAATTTTGTGTTTTCAGTTCTGGAATGTCCATTTCACATTTTAATAATGTATTTCAGTTCAGTATTTAAAATTTCCACTGCCCCATTTATTTTGTCTGTCTTTTCCTCTTATTTTTAAACAAAGCAATCATAATTAAAGTTGTTGTCTGCTAACACCAATATCTTGGACATCCATTCTTCTGCTCGTGTTTTCTGTTTTCCCTTCCCTTGACTGTGTAGTACGCACATGCACACACGTATGCACGTATGTGCACGCACACATCACGTGCACGCACACATCACATGCACACTCACACGAGATAATTTCTCTACGTGGAATAATCCCAGTTTTGTGTTTGGCTCGTTCACCTGACCTTTTATCATAAGTGCTTATCCGTGTTATTTCTAGAGAAGACACGGTATTCCATTATAAAGATGTAACATTCTTTCGTTGTTAGGTATTTAGGGCAATTCCATGTCTGAGGCCCCGTTCTAAAGAATTAATTAAAATTTTGTGCACAAAGATGTTTAATGCGGTCTTTTTGAGAACTCAGCCAAATAGGGAAGTCTTCCTAAGTCTTAGTTGGAGAAATTCTTAACCCTCTTAGCCTCTTGAGTTTAGGGACGACATCTTATCATTTTGGATCCAGTAGCATTACGGTCAGTTATTCATGTCTTCATTCAAAGCATCGCCCACCTGCTGTGGGTGAGAGCCTCACGGGTGGGGATGTGCTGGGTGTGTTTCTGACTCTGAACTGAACAGACAGGACCCCGACCCTGTGGAGCTTGGGCTCACATTGGGCGTAGTGACGGAGGTGCTCAGGGGCCAACCACGTGCTCGGCGGTCGGCCTCCTGGTTTATCAGCGAGTCGACTCATTACCTCCTGGGTCTCAGTTGCTCTAATGTGACAGCGACAGGGTTGGTCAGCACTGCCGACAGAGCATTTGGCAGTGATAGAATACACCTGTGCTGTCCAGTGTGGAGGCCACCGGTCACATGTGGCTGCTGGGCACTTAGAATGTGACCAGTGCAACTTAGGAACTGAATTTTAAATTTTATTATATTCTAATTAATTTAAATTTAAACCAGTGGCCCCATGTGGCTAATAGCTACTGTGTTGGACAGTCCTGCTCTAGATGGATTAACTGTTTGTTTAATGGTATTTAGTGGTCTTCAGAATCTATTCTGATTCTGACATTTGGTTTCCTTGTTTTTATTTTTTTGTAATTTATCACTAGCGCTTTGAGCATTAAAATCTCCTTTTTTGTGAACAGATTACATATTTTTCCCTCTCTGTGCTGTTTTAATAGGGACATCACCTCCACGGGGAGAGGAATTTGCCTGAAAAGGACACTAAAAAATATAAAGTAGGCCGAATCAGAGAAGGAAAAAGGGTTTCACTGGAAATTAGCTTGTGTTGCAAAACCATTTAATTAAACTAAGACATTGCTGACACCACACATAGGCTGTTCTGTTGGCTCTATGGTGTTCCTCTAACCAGGTTTTGGATTTTTGTCAAAACTAAGAATTTAAATTTACAACTCAGTTTTCTGTTATAAGTAATTGCTATTTGTCAATGAGACTAATTTCTCTTTGAATTTATGGTACAGATAACGTAATTTAGAGTTACAGATCTCTTGATCCTCTGGGTGTAGGCAAAATAAATGTAGTACCTAATGCTGGAATTGGGCAGGATTTTTCTGTGAATCTTAAAATATCTGCTTTGTAAAACTGGGTTAAGTTATTTTAGAAACTATAAAGAGTCACTTGGTAATTGGGTGTTTGGGTTTATTTGTTATAATTGAGCGCTTATTAAAGTCCAGTGTGTTTTTACCCCGTGGAGCAGAAGCTTTTATAGGCCAAGTGATAAGATACATCCTCTTACACTTCGCCTGCTGATTATGACTCACAGATGATGGATGACCTCCTGAACTTTGAAATTCCTGTTTGCTTGTGGAGAACGAAAATTCTCATCTCTTGATCTGGCCTACTCCAAAATTCTGGAACCATTTTATATAATTAAACCTTACACTCTATCACGTTGTCGGGGGGGAGAAACGATAACATGGAAGTGCTCTCTGCCAGACGTGGATGGAATTTGGTCTGTCCTGGCTTATCTCTCTCCACCAGGATTCCTCCCCATTTTCTAGGCGAAGCTTCTGCACGTCGTTAAAATCACATCAGGGCTTCATCGGGATGTTAAGTTCCTGCAGAAACAGCCCTGTGTCTGGTCACAGAGAATGTAATGACGTTCCCAGAGCCTTCACGGGTCAGTTTGGTGTCTCCCTGTGTCCAGCGCTGACAGGGGTGATGCGGTGTGTCGATTCCCGGTGCCCTGGCACGGTGCCCCCTCGTGTGGCCCGATTCAGAGAACATAGGGTGACAGGGGTGGTTTGGTTGTTGGGTTTACCTTTTGATTTTATCCTTATCCTTTTGGAGAAGAGAAAAATGATCATTTATTTCTTTGGGGTCACACCATATTGCAAACAGAAAGCTCTGTTTCATAAATATTTAAGGAAGCACAAATGTCTGGAATTTGCATAGTCACTCTAAATCTTCCTCCAGCCCAGCCCGCCCCAAGCTGGTTTGATCCTCCTTAGTTCTGCACACTTGCTAGTTGCTTTTTTCATACGATCCAAAAACAAGGATGCTTTAAAATTTATGAAAGTTTAATGAATGGCCAGTGAGAAGAGAAAAACCTCTTTCATAACAAGATTAATACCTTGGCTCAAGGGACATAACATTTTAGTAAAGTCAAAATTTGTATAGTTATCCTAGCTGTGCTTTCAACCCCCGGCTTCCTTATAAAAATGTCTAAATAAAATACTGGTAGGCATCTCTGGCCATTATTTCCATCTGTGTTATGTGGCCTGACCCGGAACCCACTCAGGGTTGTGATGTCTGGGCCAGGGTCTCCCGGCTTCTGTCACGTTAGCTTGTGCAACTGTTGTAGATGATGTGCTGATGCTAGCTGTCTCTGTGGCCTAGATATTTCTGGGAGAAAATACAGGGAGAAATATCCCTGCAAATAGTGTTTTGTATTGTTTTAAATATACTCATATATATAATTGGTACCTTTTCCCCTTTTAATTACTACCCTTTAATGTAGTGGTCTTGATGTACTCCTTTTTTTCTTTTCTTTGGCTGCAGAGACCTATTGGGGTAGAGGCTATGGAGGAAATACTCTGAATGGTTTCTGATTTTAGATACGAGGTGTCTCATTTCTTAGTCTGATTTATAATGTGATAGAAAGCTGCTGGCCAGCTGACACTAATCTTAATTTATGATCTATTTAACCTTCTTATTTCCCAGCAACAACTCACATCCCCCGCCCCAGACTTGGATCTTTGTACCAACCTGTTTCAGAGGCAAACATGCAGCGTCATGGTTCTGAATCCCAGAGGTCGTGGGAGCGGTTTTCATTGAGAATGTTAGTGCATGTCTGTGGCCTTCCCCAGCCTGCAGGCAGTCAGGGGGTGATAAAGGCCCTGCACATGCCTCTCACCCTCTCTGGTTCCGTCACCCCGTTTCTCAACTGCCAGGTCTTCGGGGTCAGGATACACCCTGCGTGTACACAGTTGTCAGTGGAATAGGGGGTCTTTTTTGGCTTTTTATTTTGAATAATTTCAGCCTTGTTTCTGTACACCATCCATCTAGTTTTGCCTAGTGTTAATATCTTACACGGTCCTTGTACATAACCTTGTTCAGTTACCACAACCAGGGAATTAATGTACAAGGTATTAGCATATTAATCAGCATTAATTGGTATTGTGTAATACTATAAGCCTTGTTGGAATTCCAGCAGTTTCCCCACTCGTGTCCGTTTTCTGTTGTGCCATCCAGTTCAGGGCCCCACGTGGCATCCTTGTCTCTCTCACGTCTAGTTTGTGGCAGTCCCTCTTGCCTTGCTTTTTGTCACCTGGACACTTTTGAAGAGTACCGGTTAGTTATATAGTAGAATGTCTCTCATTTGGGTTTGTGATGTTGTCTCACGATTAGATTGAGGTTCACGCTTCTGGTAAGAAAAGCACAGAGGTGAGGGCCTTCTCAAGGCATCGCAGCATGGTGCCCACACGTCAGTTACTGGTGATGCTAACTGAGCTTGGTCACTTGGCTCAGGTGGAATTGATCGTTTCTCCGACTGTAAAGTTACTGTTCTCTCCTTTGTAATTAATAAGTATCTTGAGACATCGTGCTTCTCCTCAGGCTTCAACCAGCAGTTTTAGCATTCACTGATGTACCTTGTCTACAGCAATTACGACTGTGTTGTTTGCCTGATGGTGTGCATCTCCTTCATTTTTTCCTTCTTTCACTGCTTGGAATTCTTCTGAATGGACGAGCTGTCCCTTCTTTCCCGCTTACTTGTTTATTCAGCGAATTGTTGATGTTCGTGTGGACTCGTGGATGTTTATTTTGTACTGTGGGTTGTCGTCCAGTCCTGTCGTTGCTTATTTTGTTCGTCAGCTTCAGCTTTGGCTCTTGGGACCCCCCGAGGTTGGCTCCTGTCTTTCCGACATGTCCAGCCTTTGTGTAGCTCTTTCTTACTTCCTGGCCCCACAGTGTAACCCAAGCTTGTCTTGTATCTTCCCTGCCCCAGTCCTGGATTTGCTCATGTCTCCAGGGAGCCCACATTCCTTTTCCTGGAATGTGATAATTAGGGACCACGATCTGGGCACTGGTGTGCGTATTGCGGCTGAGGTGCTGATGCTTCTGGCCCCTCTCCGTGGGCAGAGCCAGGGCATCTGTGCAGGTACGCTGACCGCACACGCACACCATGACGCACCTGCATTTATTTCTGCATCTGTCATCTGTGTGCATATTAAAAACTGTGAGTTTGTCCTGGTACCTCCAGTTTGAATCCAACACAGCAGGTTTCAGTCTAGCCACCACCTGTCTCCGGCAGTGAGAGGCCTGGCTCTTGTGATGGGCACATACTTACATATGGGTTCTTTTAAACAAACTCTGGTGAACCCGTGCCATTGTATCGGCTGTTACTAGTGCAGGTGCCACCTGGTAGGCGAAATCCTGTTTGTGAAGGAGAGTGTTTCCTGTGCTTGCTTGGTCAAAAGGTAGTCTGCAGAATTCTTTTAACTGCTCGTGTCAGCGTGGTTAGGAATTCAGTCTTGACATTTGGACTTGAGTAGACAGAAAATGGAATCATTTTGTTTTCAAAATAGATGGCATGCTTTCAAGTAAATGGACCAGCTAATTAGCTTATTTTCAAATATTCAAATGTACGTTGAGAAGAAAGAAAACAATGAAGGTCCTCTAATATTTTCTGTGAAGAATAATTGTTACCTTTCATAGGATTCTCTATTTAGGTTATTTTTCTCTTTTGTTAACTTATTTTCTTTTAATTCCCATTTTTGAGAAATTGGTACATTTTATCTGTAAGCAACTCATGATTCTTACTTTTCTTTGTCAAAGAGAAATATTGAAAATTAATTAGATAAACATGAAACCCTCTTAAAGTTCTGGTTGTACATTACCGTGTCAGGAGTCACACAGTATTCATACTTCGAGGTGTGGACAGTCAAGGGTTTTATTAAAATACTGTATATCTTTACGAATACTGTGTTAGGTAGGATCTTACACCTGACTCATATTTCATGAATTTTTTTTTTTTTTTTTTTTTACTAGAATTGAGTTTGCTGGGGGGAAAGGACCATAAAGCTTAGCTGATAGAAATCAAACTTACCATTGTGCGTTTTCATCAGATGAAGATTGAAAATTGTTGGGCATCTTTAGGAGATGCCTGGATCTTCTAGGAAGGCGGAAGCGTGTCAGTGCCCGTGCGTGGTTCTCCACGCTCCTTCTCTGCCGTCCCGTCAAGTTCGTGCGTGATCTCCTGGAGACTGTACACCCGGAGTGGAGGCTCCTGCTCTGGTGACTCACCCAGGCCCGCAGGGGATGTTCGGTGGTATTTGTTACTGCAGAGTAGCCAAGCCTGTCCTGACTAACACAGTGTGGGATGTGTGTGTGGGTCTGGGAGGTAGTTGCCAGTCTGCAGAAGTCTAGGCTTTGGCGTGTGTTGGATTTGACCTTGAATACCAGCTGCTACTTACGTGCTGTGCCCTTGGGCTAGTTACTTACCCTCTCAATCTGTTTTCTCATCTGCAAGTAATTTGCTCTACCTTAGGTTTGCTGGGAGGAGTAAATGAGATAATATATGTAAAGCACCTGGCCCAGTGCCAGGCATATGCAGCTAATAAATTTCATTCCTACCCAGCTAGACCTTTGATAGTCCGTTGGCATGGGGTCACCCATGTAAACGTGCAGAAGTGTTCTTTTTCTGGGGTATTTGCTTTAATAAAAAGGAAATAAATGATCACATGGTTATTTTATTTTGCCCTGTAAAAACGAGTTAAAACAAGGTATGGTTAATGTTTGCCAGAGGTGTGGTGGGATGTGGTAGCTGTCTTTCCCTAAAGACAGCTGCAGCCCAGTCCTAAGGGTGTTTTTCCCCTGTGTGAAGATATGTGACTGGGGACCGGGCCACCTGCCTTCCTAAATGTCCTGAGCTCCCTGTCACCTGTAACTGACTTAGGGAAAACCGATGTGGGGACTCAAGGATTTGACTCTCCCTTTATTCTTGTCTTTAAAATCAAGTTACATTCTTTTTTTTTAAGCAATAAACTTTCAGAGAAAATGAGGCCTAGAGAACAGAGGTAGCGACAGTAATACGCTGACTAGGGAAGCAGTATGACCCACACAGGCAGCCGTACCCAAACGGAACATAAAAATGCATGCAGTCCAGAAATGCACTTTTTCTTTTCATGACTCGACTCCATGTTTCGTTTGTATTTAAAACTGAGTTGACGAATATGAATACAGATGTTCAGAGTTATGGTAACGTCATATTTGTTTATGTGCATGGACTGTATCTCACAGTTTAAAAGGGAGAGCAGTTAATGGTTTTGCCCATACTGCTTGGAATTTTTTCTTTTTCTTTTTTTTTTTTTTAAATTATCCTCTAGCTTCTATTCTTCAGGTGTGTAGCTATTTTAGTGTTATGAAGGATGATGGATGATGCTGGAAAGTTTCTTTGGAAGCACTTCTGATACTGTGCGATGCACTTGGAGGTCAGCTGCACTTGACTGATGCATGATTTATCCCGTGTCCCTGCCACTTCCCGAGATAAAGCTGCTGTTTTATCAAAAATGCCAGCAACTGTGATTTAGAATTTATAAACCTCCATTTTCAAATAATTGTTCTGATTACTCTCTGCCTTGGCAATAAAATGATAAAGGTAATTGCACACCAATGTGAGATAGCACCAAAATACAATAAAATTAACCTGAATTAGCTTGACTTGTCGATGGAGAAGTATTTTTGAAATGTAGCATTGCAGTCAGGGAGGGTGATATTATAGCTGGAAGGTGAGTTATTGCCTTAATGTAATACTCGAAATTTAAAAAAGAGACTGTTTCTGTTGAGGGCGATTGAGCTTTTGAAATTCAGTTGAAGTGAATCTTATAATTGGCAACAATAATGCACTTTGAAGGTAGTATCTTTTATTGTGTTATGCCTAGTTGCATTACTCTTATTTAGCGGTTTCTGGCTTCAGCTTTTCTAATACTCGGGTAGAAGCAGGCTTGGAATTCTGTCAGATCCAGGGGGCTCAAATGTTTTATTCTCTTTTTAGCATTGCCGCTTGTCTGAAAGTTACGGGCTTATATAAAGTATTTGACGAAATCAGTTAGCCATCAAAGGTTAAGTATTACTGTTAATTTTTTAATAAGTTTAAATAAGGTTCCTTATAAGTGTGTTTTGCTCCCCGTCTCTGCGCGTGTGTTGGGAATTTCCCACTGTAGCCTAGCGGTTTTCAGCGGCGCCTGACCCGGTGTGCCATCCCCACCTCCCGCCCCTTTAGATATACATAGTTCATAACTTTCCCTTCACAGTCCTCAAGTGAAATTCATGGGTCACACCTGTCTACATATGCTACTTAGGAAAAACGTAAAGTAAGATGTCAACAACAGGGCAGTAATTTATAAGAAAGTTTTAGGTACTCAGAACAGAAAAGCTCAGGCAGGGCTACACTAGAAGCGTGACGACATCGGCCCCCTCACAGGTGCCCTCCTGGTGGGGGGGTCTGCACCATCACACCCCACCAGGGGCAGTGGGGACCCACATTTCCAGAAGGGGGGAGTGTCCCCGTGGGCAGTGATTGCCCCCTATGGCCCTCCACCACCATTCAGACCTCTTTTGTCCAGTCTAGGCTCGTGTGAGGGGTGGGTTTTCATTTTTTTTTCTGACTTGGTAATTTGTAAGACATCCAGCAAAGACCGCGGAAGATGCTTTGGGAAAAGGCTGATTCAGGAAGTATCATAGACCTAAGCTAGCGGTGCTGCTGATTCTGGGAGGATAACTCTGGTCTGCTGTTTTCCTAAAGAGAATGCAGAATTGGGAGCAGATATGCCTAGGGAAAATACAACTAGTGGAATTTGCCCAAAAGTACAACCGGTGGGAATTTTTCCAGAAAAAATAAGAGGAATTTGGAAAATGTAAGTGAAGTAAGGGGGATTCCTGGTAGATAACGCATCTCTTGCTCTCCCTCTTCTATTTTCTAGTCCATTGATAGGCTGTATACTGTTATCTTAGCCTACTGGGCTCCCCTGGTTTAGATGAAAATGAAAACGATATCATACAAAAGGGGCTTTGTGGCTGGCCTAGCACGCATTTCTGTGTCAGAATGTAGGCCTGTCAAGTATCAAGTATCAAGCAATGTGTTGTTGTTGTTTTTTACTTTTTTTTGTGTGTGTTACGCGGGCCTCTCACTGTTGTGGCCTCTCCCGTTGCGGAGCACAGGCTCCGGACGCGCAGGCTCAGCGGCCATGGCTCACGGGCCCAGCCGCTCCGCGGCATGTGGGATCTTCCCGGACCGGGGCACGAACCCGCGTCCCCTGCATCGGCAGGCGGACTCTCAACCACTGCGCCACCAGGGAAGCCCCAAGCAATGTGTTTTAGTGTTATGTAATAAATATCATATAAAATAAAAATGGAGTATTTTGATTTCTTTAACCTCAGGCTGAAGTTTTGGTGCTATAAAATTATCATGGAGCTCAGTTACACGATGGTTCTTGGTCTTAATGTGGGCATATTGAAGCTGATTGATTGTTCACTTATTTATTGAGGTATAATTGACATACAACATTGTATTCGCTTCAGGTGTACAACATAATGGCTCGGTACTGGTATATATTGCACAATGATCACCACAGTTAAGTCTAGTTAACGCCTGTCACCGTGGTCTTTTATTTCTTTAAACATGGCTGAGTTGCTTGCTGTCTGTGGCTGGTGGATCCATTCTCTCAGCTGCTGCTGTCTGGGTTTTGCTTGCTCTCGCTTGTGGTGTCGCGTTTCCCTGCGTGCCTGTTTCTTTGATTGTACTGGACGTTACGTTGGAAAAATTTCTCCATGATTTGCTCTTAAGAGTGACATGGAGCCTGAGGTGCTTCCCAGGGGCAGCGCTGACTACACCAGGGGCCTGGGATCACTCATGTGGCCGGGACCTGAGCTCTGCCTCACCTCGCCGTGGGCTTGGGCTCGGAATTCCTAGCTGTGGGCGGTGTCCCTTCATTAGACCAGTGGTTCTAACTGGGGGCGATTTTGCACCCCCCAGCCCGGGACGTTTGCCACTGGAGACGTGTCTGGTTGTCACAGCCGAGGAGGTGCTGCTGCATCCAGTGGGTGAGGACAGGGCTGCAGGTAGACGTCCCACTGCACGTGGGCCACCCCACCGCAGGTCTGTCCCCAGTGTCAGTAGTGCCACGCCGGCACCATTCACGGAGCCTCTGAATAACGTTTTTTGTTCTTTTGGCCTGAGGTCTTTTTTTTGTTTAAATTGACACACAGCTGATTTACAATATTATATTAATTTCAGGTGTACAGCATAGCGATTCAGTCCTTTTACAGACTATACTCCACTGCAAGTCGTTACTGGATAAGGGCTGTGAACAGCTTGTATAAAGCCCGGCTGGTTCCCGTCTGCCCCTGCATCTTCCTCACTGCCTACCCTGTTGTCATCAGTGGCTTCCTGTGCCCTCGTGCAGGATTCTTGTGGGGCTACCTCGGTCTCCTTCCTTTCCTGATCCCCCCTCCCCCGCCCAGCAGCGTGTCCCAGCGTGGTGGGTGGGTTTTCTGGGAATCCCCTGCCCCTCCGTGAGGGCGGGTGAATCTCGGAGCACCCGGGTGGCACCGAGTCTCCCCCTCACTGCTTCCTGGACATCCAGCCCCAGTTGTCACGCTGCTCCAAGGGCCTCGGCCAGCCCTGACCTTCCCTCACTCATCTGCTGGACTCGCCATCTCTGTAGTTCTGTGCTCCGTGCTTTCTTTTCCCTGTGTCTTTGCACACCCTTTCGCTTCCACTCACAAATACCTTCTTAATCGACCCCTTCCGAACTCCTACCCGTCCTTCAAAGCTCTCCTCCCGTAAAGATTCTCTTGGTCCTTGAACTTGTGGTGTTAGTTTGTGCTGTACAGCAAAGTGAATCAGGTGTACGTATACATGTATCCACTCTTTTAGATTCTCTTCCAGCCTCACGTGCTGTGTCTTCCCCTGGTTGTGTTTGCTGGTGTTTTTATTGTGTTAGTTACCTGGCAGATGGAGAAACCTTTAAGGCCCCGGAAGTAAATACGGATCTGCTTTCAGTACATTTTATCTGTTAAGTTTCAGCAGCCGGGAAACAGCCTCAAGCTTGTCTTTTTCTTCCACCACAGGTTTTAGGGTTTGAATCAGAGGTAAGACGTTTACTAAACGTCCGGGTTCTAGGTGGTATGTTACATCCTTTGTAGGGTGGTGACACCTCCTGTGCAGTTTTTGTTTTGGGGGAGTCTGCTGTTTCCTCTCTCACCGGCTTGGCTTTCTGTCCCAGGAGAGGCCCTCTGCTTCTCGGGGGCCGTGGGGAGCCCGGTAGCACTGAGCCTGTGTCTCTTCCCGGCGCCTGGTCACAGCCGTTTCCTCAGGACTGATTACCTCAGGGGTGGGGTTAGACCTTGTAGGCGAAAACCCTCTTCCAGGTGACTCACCCCCGTTCAGTGGAGACCATCGATTTCAGGTGAGGAGGTGGGGGAAGCGTCTGCATGGCCTTTAGAGGGTCTGGAGGGGATGGTCAAGCTGAGAGGTTCCCGGAGGGAGGGGGTGGGGGAGAGGTGTTGTGAGGTCTGGAAAGGTAGAAGGGAGGTGAGAGGATGCCAGGTGATCTCTGCGTAAATCATGGTGCTTGCCGGGAGGTGAGCAGTACAGGTCTTATGCTCTAGAAGGAGAAGGTCCAATGGGTGCCGACCTCTCACTTGGAAAACCAGATTAAATAGACGTCTCCGGCCAGACGGCTCATCTGATTGAAGAAAGCAAAGGTAACATTTTCTGCCACAAGGAGTGTGTGTGGATATTTCTAGTTACGTATTTCAAGGAACTAATCAGTACAGTGAAATTCTGTGACATCAGGTTGTTTGTCCGGTTATTTCGGGAGAGTCGCTCGGGCAGGCTTTGGTTTGCAGAGGGAGGTGTGCGATTCCCACGTGGAGCCAGAACTCCTGTCCGCCACTCGGCTTTACGAGGGTTCTGTTTGCTTTTTCCTTTTGGGTTGAAGCTTTTGCCTTTCCTGTATGAGATGTTTATCATCGCTCCCCCAGAGTGTCTGGAATAGATACTGCCTTAAGCTGTGGGATGAAGTTTATTCTCACGATGGTTTAATTTTTCGTGTGTCCGCATAGCGTGTATGCTCTTGTTCATGGGATACACATGGCAGATCCTGCCCCGTGAGACCAACATGCAAACTCGCATCTTCCGTGCACGTCGTGTACTAGGCACTGCGCACACCTAGGACTCCCACCCTCATTTTTGTTGCCTCTTTCGCTTTTTGTTTTCCTGGCACATTTATATTTCTTTGTACTCTTGTGTTATTATTTCTGTACAAAAAGTTGTGTTTCACCAAGTAGAAAAAATTTTTACAGTAATAGCAGTTAATTATTTTAGTTCTGGGCTTCCCTGGTGGTGCAGTGGTTGAGAGTCCGCCTGCTGATGCAGGGGACATGGGTTCGTGCCCCGGTCCGGGAAGATCCCACATGCCGCGGAGCGGCTGGGCCCATGAGCCATGGCCACTGAGCCTGTGCTCCGCAACGGGAGAGGCCACAGCAGTGAGAGGCCCGCATACTGCAAAAAAATAAAAAAATATTTTAGTTCCAAGTTGTTTAAAATTGACAGAATTACTAACTCTTCAGCTCAGTTCCACTGTAGAATGATTTAGAGACACTGTAATTGCTGTTACTTTTTCTAGTTGATCCAGAGGTGACGTTAGACATGTAACTCTGCTCTGAAAGACAGTCTGTTTCTCTAATTCTTATCTGTTTGGCTTTTCCTCGGTTATGTATGATTCTGGGATGTAAAGTCTGCTTGGTTCATTGAAATCTATACGTGTATACTTAAAATTTTTTTAAATAGAAAAAGAGCTTTTTCTGTCTACCAGCTTTTGATGAAAGTGTGACACTAAAAAGTGATTGCAGAGCAGCAGTTGAGAGGAAGAGGAGCAGAGGGTCTGTGCGCCCCAGACTGGGTGCCGTTCCCGGCGGGGGGTGTGGACAGCACCCTTGGGTGCAGGGCTGGAAGGGAGCTAGAGCCCGTGCAGGCCCCCCGGTGCACGCAGAGGGCTCCCCCACACGCACGCCCTGGTGTGGCCGGGAGGCAGCCCAGGCAGCTGCCCTCAGTGGTTCTGCCCAGGGAGACCCCTTTTCCATCTCCTTGGAAGACCACAGGTGACCAAACCAGGGCTGCCAAGTGGGGTCAGCCCAGAAGAGGAAGTCTGGGTGTCACGTGCCACGGAAGTGATTCGTGGGGTCAGCCCAGAAAAGGAAATCTGGGTGTCACGTGCCACGGAAGTGATTCCTTGGTGAATATTTTTTGGATATTTCGTAGACACTAAAATATAATACAGTTGTCAAAAATGTGGCCTCGTGGGAAACTACACATCTTAGGGAAAACGCTAAAACTGAAGTGTGAGGATGGGTGATACATTGGAAGAGGTGGTACAAATTCTGTGTCATTCTCCGCGGTGCCCGTCTCAGTAGCGTGAGTTGGTGGGTGCTGGCTCCCAGGGCAGGGGCACCTCCCCGGTGCCTCTTGCATCCGGAACCCTCTGCCGGGCACGGGGTGGCTGTGGAAACTGGGGGGTGTGGGGTGCTGGAGCCTACTGCATCTCTGTGGGGCAGCCAGGGCAGCCCTGAGGGCGCTGCAGGACGCTGGTGCTGGTGGCCACGTGAGGGCCTGGAGGTGCCCTGTGGAGAATCATCTCAGCTGATGAAAATATGGCGGGCACCACGTATGCTGGGGAGGGCCCTGGAGTTGATGTGTGAGAATGGGTGAGACAGTGGGCATCTTGGAAACATGGCCGACAGATCTCAAGCTCTGTCATGAATCATAGACTTGCTGCTTATTTCAGTTAGTTTAGTCATTTTATTGATCTGTATCTCATGTGAGCCAGGGAATAATTTGAGGAGGTTTACAGACATATACATAATTTTAAAAGTGAAAAACATGTAAGATATAGATGAAGGCATTAGGCACAGGAAATAAGGGCAGGGAGATAAATAAAGCTGGTATTCCGAACAAGTGGCACAGCTTTTCTATAAAATGGCTCAAAACGGGCCAGATTTTAAGCAGTGAGCTTCTTAGTGGCCAGAGCAACGATGGGATCCAAATTAATTGCTGGTAAGCATCACTTAGGTTCTGACTTGACTATTCTAAGAAAACACGTGCACCTGGCTGTTTTTGAAAGCGAGATGGAGACCTTCTCCAGAGATATTTGGAGCTCAGTGTGAACAAAGAGCAGCAGACGTGGTTAGCGGGAGGCTCGGTGCCCCCAGAGATGGGACTAGACACCGTTTGCACGGTTCTAGAGCTGCCTGCAGCATTGGCGCCACGCGGGAGCTGGTTCAAGCAGCACCCGGGCCTGCCCCCTCCTGCCGGGTCAGCGTCCGCATCCCCCAGGCCCTGCGAACGGCTGCCCCAGAGTGATCGGGTTCGTGGGGTGAAGTCCTCCCCAGGGCTGCCTCTCTTTGTGGCATTTGGGTTTGGCTGTGGTCAGGTCAAGGATTTAAAGCGGGCTCTGTCCTGGGCGTGTGGCTGGTGAGAGAGGGCAGCAAATTTGATTTACTTGAGTGTCTGCTCTGCAGAGACAGTGTGCCAGGGCCTCGGGGGCGGCAGGAAGGAACAAGGCCTCCATTCTGCCTGACAGACCTCCAGAATGAGGGCAGCCAGGTGTCGGCAGCCACCCCCAAACTCCATTCACCGGAGCTGTCATTTGCTCAGTTGTCACAGGTTCACAGGTTTATGGGTTGCCTGTAGCGATGCTTATTAATGTTTTCTTTGTATCAACTTAGTTCTAGTGTAAACACCTGCGTCCGCCTTGTCCTAAGGAATTCCAGTGAAGACAAGTGTTTGATACATATTCATTTTATTTTTTCTGTTACATGTTAATTGAATCCATAATTCATAAACTCGTATCTAAACGAATCTCACCCAGTTCAGCACTCTAGTCAGACAGCCCCATCCGTTACCTGTTCCACGGGGCTCGGGAAAAGTCCCTTTCATGTCTTTAGCCTCGTGTTTTTCATCAGAGAAATGCATGCGCCTAATTCACAGGGCTCTTGTAAAGATGAGAGAAGCAGCATACGGAGAGCCTGGCACACAGGAAATGCAGGAGTGGCCAGGAAACGACTCGTCCTGTTATTAGATTGCGTTGTGGGTCAGTAACGCGAAAAGAAAAGAAGTTGAATTATAGTCTGTACACTTCTCAGTGTCCTACATGGAAGAAGTATGTTTGATAACTTTTATAACAAGCATTGGCGAGAATGTGGAGAAATCGGAACCCTGTGCGTTCATTGTTGGTGGGATTGTACTGGGGCAGCCGCTCTGGAAAACAGTATGGCGGCTCCTCACAAAGTTAAACATAGAATTACCGTGTGATCCAGCAGTTCCACTCCTAGGCATAGACCCAAAAGAACTGGAAGCAAGGACTCGAACTGTTATTTGTACACCGGTGTTCAGAGCAGCATCATTCAGCAGAGTCACACATTGGAAACGACCCAGATGTCCATCGAGGAATGAACAGATAAACCTCAGAATATGGTCCATCTATGCAGTGGAATGTTACTCAGCCTGAAAAAGGAAGGAAAGTCTGGCACAGGGTACAGCGTGGATGCATGTTTTAGACATTACGCTCAGTGAAACAAGCCAGATACAAGAGGACACGTACTGTGTGATTGCGCCTGTATGAGGTGCCTACTGTAGTCAGATTCACAGAGATGAAAGTGTGGTGGTTTCCAGGGGCTGGGGGAGAGGAGAGGGGACGTGGTGTTGAGTGGGTGCAGAGTTTCTGTTGCAAGTGATAAGAAGGTTTCGCGTCTGTAGTGGTGATGGTCACACAGATACTGTGAATGTGTTTGATGGAGCTGAATTGTACACTTACACACATAAAATGCTAAATACGTGTACTTTACCACAATAAAGAGAAGCACATTTGATAACTTTTAAACAGAAGGAACATTTGGGATACTGTGTCTATCACACCTGGTCACAGGCTCAGCGTGCCACCCAGGTCTCCTGGACCCACACCTTGGACACCATCCCTGGGCAGGAGGGAGGGCGGGCACCACCCAGAGCATTGCTGTCCCTGTGGGTGAGGGAGGTGGGTCTTCAGGTGGGCTCTTCGTCGGACCTTCAGGGACCACAAAAGCAATTCCAGAAACTCTCCCAGCCTTGGTGTTCCGTATAGGAAAAAAAATGAGAAGTAAAATGACCTTGTAAAGGACATCATAAAACAAGGGAAGGTGGCAATCAGTGTTTCCACCAGGATGCTTGTCATCACCCCAACAAATAAGTTTGTGTGTCGTCTTCTTCTGGACGGGGAACTTCCCAGCTCCACCGGCTCTTACCTTGTGTCCTCTTTGCAGTCAGTGTGTTCCAAATCTTGTGAATAGTCTTCTAAAAAGGGAGAAAATGGCAGTATCTTTAAAAAATCTTCGTTAAATGTTAGTTTGCGTGCTAATAGATAACGTACTTAGCATTTAAAGGAGTCGTTAATTATCAGAGCGTTTTTTATTCTGTTACAGCCTGGATTTTTCTTCTAATTCAAGTTTCCCTTGAAATTAATGTGGCAGATCGATAAGCTTTTCATCTGTGAATACTATCTGAAGAATTCAATCTGTTGTAATTTAGATAAAATGTATCAGCTAAGTTCTGTAGCACGAAGTTTTACATTTCTGCTAGTTTTTGAAATATACTGTAGAGATTTTCCTCATGGTAGTGGGAACATATGAGAGAGAGATGATTACATCAATCAATTATTTGAACAAAGATTGGGTATAGCTTACATATGATTTTGTAATAATCCCTATTTCCAAGGAAAAATATTTGCACAATACTTAGTCACTGTGTCATTTGTAGATAAATTGGTTATGCGGGCTTCCCTGGTGGCGCAGTGGTTGAGAGTCCGCCTGCCGATGCAGGGGACACGGGTTCGTGCCCCGGTCCGGGAAGATCCCACATGCCGCGGAGCGGCTGGGCCCGTGAGCCGTGGCCGCTGAGCCTGCGCGTCCGGAGCCTGTGCTCCACAACAGGAGAGGCCACAGCAGTGAGAGGCCCAAACTGGTTATGAGTTGGTCTTTGTTTTTATTGAAACATAGATTCTGTGTGTAAATGTGGATTTTATGTGTATCTTCTCCATGTGTATGACAAGTGTCTGAAATCAGTCAACTTGAGCACAAATGATTTTTCTATATTAAACATTGAATTTCATTTGAACCTAGTTTGATCCCACGCCTTCATCCTCTTTTGCCTACAGTGAGCAGAGCCCAGTAGCCAGAGACAGCCTCGTCCTGCCCCTGTCCTGTGCGGCCCGGAATTTCCTGAGCCGGGTCAGTTACTGGGGTGCCATCTGACCCTAACCTGTCCCCAGCCCACTGACACTGCCCGGCCCAGGGACAGACGGGGTTGGATCTTTGCTGGGAGTTGGGGAGGGGGGATAACTCAGGGCCAGAGGGATAAAGGGGGTTCAGAGACTTGGCTGTGCTATGGCCCGTCATCCTTTCTGGGAAGATACGTGTGCAGGGCGAACGCAAAGCCCACGCTGCTGCCTCAACCACGCGTTGGAGCCCAGGATGGAGGGGTCATGGGGGTCCCGATGTCCCCCGTGGGCGCTGAGAGCTCACAGTACAGCCGGGAGATGGTTCCACGTGGGTGAGATGTGTGTTGCAGAGGGGAAAGGATGGGAGCTTGAATGCCTGTTGGTGACCGCACTGCTGTTGTTGGCCCCGGAGCTGGGGCTGAGGAGGCGTCTCCAGGAGGACCACATATGCCTCTTTGGATGAGCCGTGCAGACGGCCTGCGGCGCGGGTGGGAGCGCACTCTTGTTACCGTACAGCTGTGGGAACGCGAGTCATTAAGCTGGCTGGTAAAAGGGAAGTTGGTGCCTTAGTAACAAGTACAGCTCCCCAGACAGGGCTTCATTTGTGGGTGAGAGAGCAGGACGGACTGTGTGTGCAGGTTCTGGATCTGGCTCGGCGGCGTGTACCCTCCAGCCTGGCCAGCATTTAAGCCAAAAGTTCGAGACCTTGACATCTCGAATCATTGTGTGAGCAGTTCGACATCAAAGGGTAAAAAGTTCAGTGTGAGAGTGGGTGAAAGCGGGTGTATCCTGCAGGACCTTTCTCTGTGAAGCAGAGTCACCTGTGCTGACCGGAGGGGCCGCTAAACGACAGATACGTTTGTCTTCCAAATAGAAGCTTGAACGTCCCGCTACCGAGAGATCCGTCGTAAGTGAGCAGAGCAAAGCAGGTGTTCCTTGATGGGTTTGTCTTCTTGCCTTTCCTTTTCTTTTCGTTCATGAGTGACGGTGGTCAGGGACAGCCTCTATTCCTGTGGCCCCGGCCGTGCTCCTGGATTGTAATGAGGGTGAAGCAGTGACTTCCTTGGCACTTACTCACTTCCGTCCCTTTTGGAAACTCAACCAGATTTTCACTCTTACTTTGATGGGTCCCTAAAATGATATACACCCCTAGCAAAGACGGAAGTAGGCCATCCGCGACAATGGGGACCTTTGAGGATTTACAAAGCATCAAGTATAGACAGCAGCTATTGGAGCGTATGGGGTTGGAACCTTTGACAGTTGAACCCCGAGTGGGGTTAGCAGCAGGACTGCAGCTGGTGCTCGTTCGCTGGTCGCCTTTCTGGTATGACCCCCACACCTCCTCCCACTTAAGGTTCACGAGGGGAGAGGATCGCTCCCGCGCCACCCTTGTGCCTGCTTCGCCTTAACGGGCAGTGCCGCCCCGGGACGCTTCCCTGTCTCTGCCTCTCCTGGCTCCTGGGCCACAGAGGCCTCCTGAGCATGTCTTTGGGTGTCCTCGGCGCTGCTTTGGTAGGTGTGTGTGGGCTCCTTCCGTTATTTCTCTGCTGCGGGCGGGCGTTGTTAGGTATGTGGGACCCTGCAAGGCCAGACGCCTAGCCTCAGAAAGGGTTCTCAGGCTCTTGTCGTGACCTTGCCCAGCTGTCTGTCCAGCGGCCGCCCGCCGCCCAGTGACACTGCTGCCTTGCCTTGTGACGACCCCCGGCTGCTCCCACACCTTTCTCCACCTCATTGTATCTTTTGGCTGCTAAGTGCCTGGCCACCACGTTGCTCTTCAGTTCACACGAGAGAGACAGGGACGGCAGGCACCGGCATGCGCACACGGACGGAGGTGGTCTGGCCGCCCCGCAGGCTGGCAGCCTGGGGTTGACTTCCCAAGGGGCCGGGAGTAGCGCTGCCTGACCCTCGGGTAGCCCCGACTGTCTCGTCAGTCCGCACGGTGTCCCCATCACAGAGGAGGAGACGGGGCCGGAGAGGTTGCCGGCTCTGCTTTGCTCTCTGCAGGCCCAGCTCTGTCCCCGGTCCCCTGGGGAAGGCGTGTTCCCCAATCTAACTTAAGCGCCGCAGCCGGGGACTGACGCTGAGTGGGATCTCCCTTCAGGTTTCCCACAAAGGTTTTCTCCAGCTTCCTAACAGGATGCATTGTTTCTGTCACCTGCAGTGAGGATGGGACCCTGTTAGGAGGATGCTGTAGCAGATGGAGCGTGATTCTGGCACGTTCCCACCTTTCCCGCCTGCCTTATGACTTCAGCCCCGAGCACCCCATTGGAGGGAGGGCCCACTCCACCCGTGGCTGCAGCAGGTTTCCTGTGCCAAGTCATCAGGCTGGAGACCACCGCGGCCACATGGTGTGACCTGGGGCAGCCCCTGGGCGCCACCCCTGGGCGTGGCTTACGCACCAGACACACTGGTGTCAGTGCCCTGGCTCCATACTTCGTTTATAACACTAGAAAACAAAGAAACCCCCTACTCTGGGAAATCTACCATCTTCCTTTTGAAAGCGTTCCACTCTGTTTACTTCTTAACGGATGAAATATGTAAAGATATCTTCTAAATTTTAAAGTACCAAACACACATGGAAAAAAGGCCAAGCGTGTATCATATCAGCTTGCGTGCTTTGTTGAGGATCATGGCTTGGCGCGTGGTCTGTTCTGCAGGGAGATCCTTCCCGATTCCTTTTATCCTGTTACTGACCGATGCTCCACCTGAGGCCGTGCTGACTGACAGGTCACTATGATGTCATCTTTCTGTAAGCCCTGGACTGCTATAAATTATGTTTTAAATGTTGTAATTAAGATTTTGAGACGACTAAACTGTCTTTGAGGGGAAGAACCTGTCCCCTTCTCCAGAGAGATAATTAATTCTTAGAGTATATGGGTTTTTGAAGAATTTACTGTAAGATAAAATACTGGTATTTTATTCTTGCATTTATTAGTATTTAATCAAATGGAAAGTGCACTTTTGGTCTGGAAATCTTGGCTTCAGCCACAGGATTAGACTGAATTATTGTTTGAAGAGTAAAAGGTATAGAATTATATGTTCAAGTTATCAAGCCACTGATAGGTTTTGGGCATAATGTAGCTAATTTAGAACATAAAATCTCTTGCCTTGGGTTAATGGTTCAGAAGCGGCGCACATGTCAGTGGCTGCTTGGCCTTGTGGTGGGGATGGCGTCTGTCCCTCCAGGAGCCTTGTGCCGTCAAGGCTGGCTCGTTCCCGGCCGCCGGAGCGTATCTGGAACACAAGGCTCTTCCATTTTGGGATACAAGTCATCAATCACACCGTGCTTCTCACCCAAGAATCGTTTACCGCAGAAACAGCGTGCAGCTGACTCTTTATTAGGGATAAAGGGGACCTAATCCTGTGGTCCTTAGTGGTGGCCAGGCTTAGCACTCCTGCAGACCAGTGGCTGGTCTTTCTAAGCCAGTACGTAAGAAATTCCAGAAGACTTTGGTAACCACATCTTGCTTGAGGTTGCGGTGTCAAAGACAAGCGGGTGAGCATGTGGGAATCAGCGTGGTCTTGTGATTTGTTCGTTAGCAGGTGGGAGAGAAGGATCCAGCACCACCAAACCTGGGACAGGCTGATAATCACTTACGTGCATTGAGGTCAGGAGGTGGCAAACTTTCCCTAAAACGGACTGGATGGTAAATAGTTCTGGCTTTGCAGGCTGTGTGGTCTCGTCACAACTACAGCTGACCCTTGAACAACATCGGGGTTAGGGGCCCCAAGCCCCCTTCCCCCTGCACCCAGTTGAAAATCTGGGTATAACTTACGGTCAGCCCTCCGTATTTGTGGTTCTGCGTCTGCGGATTCAACCACCTGAGGGTCGTGTAGTCCTATAGCATTTACTGTTGGAAAATAATCCGTGTATAAGTGGACTCTGATGGTTCAAACCTGTGTTTTTCAAGGGTCAGCTGTACTCACGAGAACTGCCGTCGACATTACAGGATGAGCCTGGCTACATTTTAGTGAAACTGTATTTATAGACTCTGAAATTTGAATTTCGTATCACATGTACGAAATTCGTATCACATTTCGTAACACATGTCATGAAGTGTTTTTCTTCGGACTTCTTCCAACCGTTTAAAAGTGCCCTGCATCCCACCAACCCCTGATCATTGTCAGGTGCTCAGGTACTCAAGCTCTTCACCCACAGGTGTCCCTGCTCTTCACTCTCAGCACTTCTTACCCTTTAGCACCTTGCTGAATTTGCAGAATACACCCAGGGAAATACTGATGAAGCTGCGAGGGGAGGAACGGGTTGCATCTGGGCCAGTGGATCCTGGCAGCCCCCTTGCTTCGGGCAGGGACGTTTCTGTAGGTCTCCCCGAAAGCCACGGTTGATTCCCATTCCAGGTGTGGGGATGCCTTCCTGGCCATTTGCCGGAGCCCTCTCTGAGGATTTCAGTGGAGCCTGTTACGGAATCTGGATCTAACTGTATTCACTGTGTGTATGAACCCGTGCAAACAGGGAGTGGGGTACTGAACCTGGAGACAGCATTATAGTGAGTCCCCCTGGTAAGCTAATTATGTCACCGACACAGAAAGCACACGTCTTTAACGTAGCGTTCCATGCGTCCACAGGTGGAAATCGTTATTAACCGGGACTTCTTTCTTGGGGCTTGACTGGGGCTTGACTGCAGACACGCCTTGCTACTTTGATCCTCCAGGGCTCTTCTGGGGTGCGGAGGATTCTGAGTCACATCTTGCTGTCAGAGAGAGAAGTGTGAGAGCTTTTCACTTCGCCAGCGACCCTGCGCGTCCTGGAAGTGTGCTCTCCTCCAGCTCTGCGGCGACCGCGGCCAGGGGCCCGTCCCCTCCCGTCCTGCTCTGCAGCGGGCGTCTCTTGGCTTTGGCTGCCCTGCCAAATTGAAGAAGGCGTTTCTCTCAGATCTTCCCACCTGTTCTCCACGTTACTGATTCTCTAAGAAAGCTAAACTGTGCCCAGCTGTAGAGGTGGATAAAGGGTGAGGTGGTTTTCTGCCGTGACGTACTGAAGCTGACGCTTCCCGAGACGCGGCAGTTTCAAGAACTGACGCTGCGTTGTGAGCACCAGCCTGCCGCCGTCTCCCGCGCCACGGCCGGCCGTCAGCGAGCAGCTCCGGACTGAGTCGGTGCCTCGAGTGCGGGAACGCTCGCAGGCTCTGAGGCGGTGCTGTGGGCAGGGTGGGCTCGGCACCCGCCCCATCTGATCCCCAGACAGGTATTTCGGTCAGTGATGGTCACACAGGCAGTTCTAACAGGGGGAGTTAAAAGTGAGGGGAAACGTGGCATGTTTCATCGTTTTTTCTTCACGGTAGATCATTCTCGGTCCTCACTGAAGTTCAGGATGCCAGGGGTGACACGGGGACGCTCTGAGATTGGGGGAGGCAGGGGTGTCAGCCTGCTGGCCGGGCCCTGCGGCGGCGGATGCGGACCCTGCGCCGCGGGGCCGGGCTCTGTGCGGGGGGCACGAGGCGCCCACGGGACTCTGGGTTCCCCGCGCCGTGGACTCGGCCGCTTTCCGCGCGCTGTCTGGAACCCCGAGGGGCGTCTAAGCGTAAAAGCGCCGGGGCGCGCCCTCGGGATTCAACCAGCAGACCCAGGCCCAGCGGTTGGCGCGCGGGGAGCTGCGCTGGGGCTTTCAGCCGCAGGTTCGGGGGCGTGTGCGCCTCCTGGGGCGGCCGCGGCCCGGTGTCGGCACACGCTGCCCTGGAGGCCAGTTCCCGTGGGGCCTCACCCCCCTGGGGGCTCTCTTTCTCCCCCAGACCGCCCAGCCGGGGGCGCCGCTCACACCTCAGGTGCCCGCAGGGGGTCGGGGGGCGCCTGGGGCCGTGGGAACGGGACCCCGGGCGCGGGAGGCCGCACAGGGTCAGCTGCGGCCGAGACCCCGGCGGTGCCGGAGCTCCGAGGCCTCAGGCCGCCTCCCTTCCCTCTTTGCGGGGACCCGGCGGCGCCGGCGGGGGTGCGAGCTGGCCAGACTCCATAGGACCGCGTTGGGCCCAGAGGCCCGGACAGCAGGCTGGGCCGGGACGAGGTGACCTGTGATGCGCGCGCTCCTCCGGAGGCAGGCGTGGCTGCAGCCCCAGCTGGCGCTTCATGTACACGCACCCCCCCCCCCCCCACCGCCTCCCGTACTGGCTGGTCGCTGTGCTCAGAGGCCCCGGCGGTTTGATGTAGGAGGGGCTGTTCTGCCGAATTAAGGTTTCTTGGCTGCTTTTCCAAATCCTGCTGCGATGGCCGAGGATGCAGAGTTCTCATCCTGCTTCTGACTGTGGGCTCCTTGTTGGAGGTCTGGGCTGCATTCATTTCTGTAACCTGCTTCCTGTCATCGTTGGTGCATCTGGTCTTCTGGCTGGTGACACATTTGCTGTTAAAGAAGAGTTCTTCCGTCACAGAGTACTCAGACGTTCCCTGTGCATTTCCGGAAGAGGAGTAGGCGGTGTAAGCTGCGCAAACAGCGCCTGAGAGCGGGGCTTCTCCCGTCTTTCACCAGAGTTCCCCTCCACCAAAGGGCGGGGCGCAGAGCGGGCAGTGACTGGTGCTTCCGGGGCCTGGGAGCCCGGCAAGTGGGAAACCTATTAACAAACTTGTGCTTTTCCTGTTTCATGCTCATTTTGGTGTAAAACTTTTCTTCCTTGAAATTAATTAGCCGGGGCGGTGTACAGCGTTTCACCTGTGGTTTCAGGTGCGTGGGCGCCTCCGTGCACCCCGAGGACGCACACTCAGGTCGGAGCTTGCTTTGACGCCGGTGTCTCGTTTCACGGAGAGTCTTTGTAGATTTGACTCTGGTCTGCAGCGCCGTGGTTAGTAGGGGAGCTTTTTTCTTCTTTTGAAGAAATAAGTGATAGTTACTAAGAAACTTCTAAGAGAACCTTTATGGGCCTTTCTGTAGAGTGTTCTGGCGTGTTCTGGTGTCATGCACCAGTTTTTGGCAAGATCCAGAGATATTTTATCTGTAAGCTGTTGGAATGGATATGGGAGCTCTAGTTACCACCTTGGTGTTGTACCTGGAAATATTTTTCAAAAATGCTTGAAGCTCCAAGAGATTTCTGGAGCATTTTGTTAAACTGTACACATGTAGGTTTGATGCACTTGTCTCTGTGTGGGATCTGTTTCCTTTACCCACACAGACATATACGGGTTTGTGTTCTGGCTGCTCCCTAATTCCTGTGTAGTTGCACAGATTCAAAACAGCCTTTGAGCTTCAGAATAGAAAAGCAGTTAAACCCTCCTGCATGGCTCATACCTTAGTTTGATAACATGAACAAAAATGAAAAGTTTGGAAAGGAAAAGTGAGTTTTAAGTATAGTTTTTAAATGGAGACAGTGCCTGTTTTTGTCTAGAAATGGTTGTTTTAAAGACCAGTGAAAGAATTTCCTTAGATGTCCCTCTAACATGGAGGCTCTGATGGGCAGGCATTTTCATGGCTGTTTTATAATGTGCTGCTCGGAGCGCGTTGTTTAGGTGACTGGTGAACGCTGAGCGCTGTAACAAGATGCACGTGCGGTGGCCGTTCTCCATCTTGGCCCTGACTCCCCTGCCCTTGTTGTGATGGGTATTCTTCAGGACCAGAGCGTCGTTAATCAGGAAGGTGCTCACAGATGCCATGTCCTGGAAGTCTGTGTGTAAGCTCAGAATGGGCAGAGCACAGTATTTATGGGATCCCTGTAGAAGCAGTTTTTAACTTGGAAGTCTAGTTGTGACACTGTAACGCAGAATTTCTTCTCCCTTTGTGTGTGCACGTAGCTGGGTTCACCAAAATTTAGCAGCAAACGAGAATCATTTCCCTTCCATGTCAGGGCCGTAACAGAAGGCTTTGGAATGGTTCTTTTTTTAATTAGTAAACTTTATTTTTTAGAGCAGTTTTAGGTTCACAGCAGAGTTACACAGAGAGTTCCCATATACCTCCTGCCCCCCCCCCCACGTGTGCCCCTCCCCACTGCCAACGTCCCCTACCAGAAGGAGGTAAACCTTTGTTCGTTGTTTACATCAGGGTTCCCTCTTGATGGTGTACTGTCCGTGGGTTTTGAAAATGTATAATGTCGTGCCTCCACCACCGCCATATCCTACAGAATAGTTTTACTGCCCTGAAAGTCCTCTGTGCTCTACTTACCCATCCCTCGCTCCCCCCAACCCTGGTAACCACTGATTTTTTTTTTTTTTTTTTACTGTCTCCATATAATTGGAATCATAGAGTACATAGGCTTTTCAGATTGGCTTCTTTCTTTTAGTAAAATATGCATTTAAGTTTCTTCCGTGTCTTTTCGTGACTTGATACCTCAGTTCTTTTTAGCAATGAATTAATACTCCATTGTCTGGATGTGCCGCAGTTTATTTAGCTATTCACCTAGTGAAGGGCATGTTGATTGCTTCCACGTTTTAGCCATTGTGAATACAGCTCCCGTAAACGTCCATTTGCAGGTTTTCGTGTAGACGTGAAGTGATGTTTTTGCACAACTTCTGGATCCATTCTAAGTTTGATATACCAGATGGCAGTGCCTGTATTTTGTTTGGCAAAATCATTTCAACCAGTTGAACCCTTCTTGGTTGTTAGGGCATAATAAACTGAGGCATACTTATAGCTGCCCTTTGTTGAATGTGACCTGGTGAAATTCTGCTGGGGAGGCCCTGGCCTAGTGGCAGTGGGAGCCGGGTCTCGGCCGCTGGCCTTGCTTCTCCCCATCATTTTCCTTCTTGACTTGTACGCCTGCTGGGGGTCAATCCCATCCACTTTCTTCTCCCCCCTCTCTTTGCCAGGTTTATTAAGAGGTGATGGGTGTGAAGTATTTTGTCTTCTAGGGGTTTGACACACGTTTTTCTCCTAATGAGGATAATCCCTCGCACCTGATCCTTATTAGATGGGCTGATGTTGAGGAATGAAGACAAAGGTGCTTCTCTGATGCTTTTTTCTTATTCTCTGATGCTTTTTTCTTACTCTCTGTTCAGCAGGGTGATTGTAAAACTAGTTTTCATTTCACGATGACTTTGTTGATGTCAGGAGGAGCCGCAGATAGGTTGCTCCCCTTCCCTTGATCAGTGCTCGTGATGCCAGCGAGCTTGCACTTCACACACGCAGCTGATGGCAACATGGAGATGCCCGAGATGGGGCCGCCGTGGGGGAGGCCTGAGCTCAGCTGTGGGCCACATGCCGTTGACCTTGGGGAGATGACAATAGCAAACATCTGGGTACCTTGTTTGTACACTGCTTGTAAGAAAGCAGACGATTTCTTTTTTTAGCCCCTTTCTGGTCATTTTTCATTGCCTAAGATACCGATACTAGAGATGGGTAAAAGTGCAAAGGAGCAGGACTGTGAAGACGATTCTGGAAGGACAGGTTTTAGACAGGCGTGGCCGGCCTGGAAAACTACAGGCTAAGGAGAAAGAAGACGGGTTGTTTCTGGGTTTCTTGCTTTTGGTATAGTGGGAACTCGGCCCCTGGCGCCAACCGCTTAATTCAGAACATTAAACACCATTCATGTTAAAAGAGAGATGAAACGGAATTCACTTCACTTTTGCAGAGGTCTCCAAATAGCCGTGAAAAATCGATTCTTTTTCCTGCCACCAATTAATGTCGGCTTGCCGCTTTGCGGCTTTAGGTAGCTGCCACAGTGATGATGCAGGGAGCTGGGCCTGCCAGGCCGCCGGGCTGGGGGGGCACAGGGTGTGTGCCACATGAGAGCGGGAAATGGGGAGCCTGGCTGTTTAATCTGTGTCCTAAATGCGGCCGTGGTGCTGTCCCCCAGAAAGCCGTGGGCCCGGTTGTCCCTGCAGCTCGGGGACTCAGCTAAGAACGTGGTTTCGCACCATGTAAGCTTGCTCCCTGCTGCTCGCGGGAAGCAGTCAAAGAGCTGGCTTGTTGCAGCCTCCGCAGGACCCTGTGGGCTAGTTCTAAACTCCCAAACATGTGGGTTTGGCACATTGGAAACTGGTTTGTTGGGCTTTTGACGGTTGGCTTCCTCCCGGTCCTCCGACGGGGCTCCCGAGGCCTCTGCCGCAGGGTGGTCCCGTGGCCTCCAGTTGGCCGCTTCAGGATTGCTGGTTCCAGGACAGCCCCTATTTTATGCAACTGTAAACGTGGTGCTTAGGAGTAATGGATGGTTGGCTTGTAAAACTTTTCCCTCCTCTTTCTGGCTTGGAAACCAGCACGGCATGCTATTAGCTGGAGCAGATTCTGTTATTGAGCCCCAGAACCTGTGCAGACATCATAACCCTGTCTTCATGGGTGTGGTTACAGCGTCCCAGACCCAGCATCCCCTTCTCTGCCCGTGATGTTCTTGGGGTCGTTGGTGCTACCATTTGCCCTCCTGCCCCTACAGTGGCACTCACCGCTCCAGCAGCTGCCACAGCGGGCTCCTCTCAGACGTGGGTCCTCTCCCTCCTGTGGCTGCTGCCTCCTTCAGTTCACAGACACCCTGTGCTCCCTCTAGCACCAGGACCTTAGCACGTGCAGACCTGCCTGCCAGGGGCACTCCTCTCCTTCACCCTGCCCCCAGAAAACTCCAACTTGCCTTTTTGTGTAGGCACCTCTTCCAGGAAGCCTCAGGTCATCAAACCCCAGCTGTGGGCTCTCGTTAATCCTGGAGTTCTCCTGCTGAGTCATCACATCAGGTGTAATTGATTCGGATGATTAGCTCATTTATTCAACAGGTATTTACTGAGCACCTATGATGCATTCTGAGTGCTAGCATATAGCAAAAATCAGGACAACCTCAAGTTGAAGAAAACAGGAAATCCTCAGAACACTGGCTTGAAACAAGCAGGACTTTCTTTTTCTTGCACAAGTAGAAGTCTAGCAACAGACAGCACTGGTGTGGTAGTGGCTCACGGTGTCAGCGCCAGGGGCTCTCCAGTCTCTTGCTTTTGCCTCGTGTTCACCAGATGACTGCCACAGCTCCAGGCATCACATCTGCAGTGTCAGGGAAGGAGGAAAGGGGAGGAGATGGTGCCAGCCACAGAAGAATTTTTCTTTTTTTTTTTAATCAAAACAAGACCTCTCGGCAGACTTCTTCTTACTCATTGGCCAGAGCTGTCACGTAACATTTGCTACTGTATTGGAGCTTACTTTCTAGTGAAGGTGACGCATGGCAAATAAAAGAAATCTAGTGTGATCTCATGTGCCATAAGTGCTGTAAAGGAAAGAACAGGAAAGAACGGATAGAGGAGACGGACTGCTTTAGGAAGATTTCTCTGAGACGGTGATGTTTGAGCAGGGTTGTGAGTTAAGTGACAGAGGCCACTGTGCCAGAACGTGAAGGGGAGGCATTTCAAGAAGAGTGAGTGGCAGGTGCAAAGGCCTTGAGGCAAGAGCAACATCTGTGTGTTTGAGGAGCTGTAAAAGTAGGGTGAATCGGGGGTCCTGGTCAGAGACCAGGTCAGGCAGGAAGGGAGGGCCCCAAGTTGTTGGGGGGCTGCAAGGACTTGTGATGGATGGGAGAGAAGGAGACGCGATTTCTTTCGTGTGTCGTTTTACTCCACCCTTTCTTTTTTTAAAAGTCAAAAAAATTCCAGACCTCCGAGTTTTTATTTTATGCAGAAGAGTATCAACAGCCCTTTGTTTTGCACGTGTGAGCTTGAGACAGTGCTAAATGTAGAACATTTGCTATCATCACCTGTGTTTTATATTATACTGAATTTTAATACAGTTTTTTATCCTTGTGAAAGGGATTCAGGTTTACTGTGGAAAACTTAGAAAATGCAGGTAGAAAGATGCAGGTAAATATTTCAAATCATTCTGCCATATCTCTATTGAGTTTCTAAGACAAACTTCTACTTTGGAATAATTTTGGACCTATAGAAAAGTTGCAAAGATTGCTCAGTGTGATTTGCTTTTTGTGGGTGATTTTCCTCCCCCAGTAGACCACGGTTGTCTCGTTACAGTTTCAGGCACCTGAGCCTGGTGGCTCATGCGTAAGGGGCACCCGGGTATTTATTAAACATTTATTTATTATTATTTATTTATGGCTCATTATTTAGTCTCCCTTCTGCCTCACACTGGTTGAGCTCATCCTTATGCCTCGGTGGACCGTTTCCACGGTCTCCTTCACGACTCCCACCCTCTGTTCCCACCTATTCGTTACACAGCTGCCAGAGGGAGCCTTTGAAAAGGCAAACCTGGTGGATTTCCCCCTTGTTTGAAGCCCTGGGGCTTCTCAGGGACAAAGCCAGACACGAAACTGACCCCGTGGAGGCTGTGCGTCTCCACCACGCTTCTTTCCGCGGCCCCTGGGCCTCGTCCCCTGCCTCCCAGGCTCTGCTGCTGGCTGTCTGCCTCAGCCTGCCTCCCACGTGCGTCTTCTCTTCTGGCCCCTTGTTATAAGTCAGCTCTCTGGGTAGATGTCGTTTTCTCCAGACATTTTTAGCTGCTCTCCTGCAGCGTGTGGCCCTGCTCCCCTGTGGCAGCCCCCCTCCCTGCCCAGCAGCAGTGCCCTGGTGAGTCCTGTGAGGCTGTCGGGAGCCTGCTTGGCCCTGGACTTGGGGCTGGGGCCGTGGATGTTGTAGAGTCCACAGTGAGCAGGTGTCTCTACTGGGCCTCGTTGCCTTCGTGGTCCACTTGGGGCTCCCAGTCATGGCCTTCTCTGGGCTGGTGTAAGTTGATGAAACTCCTGGGGAGAGTTCATCTTTGGAGCCTGGTGGTCGGTTGGCTTCTGGAGTGGAGCGTGGGGATGTCGCTGTGGGAGGGTGTCAGGCGGGTCTGTCACACTCCTAGGGCTCAGGATTCCACCAGCATCTTTGTGCAGCCATCGTGCACGGCAGCCCCGTGTGTGTTTGGAATCGCTGCTTTCCAGACGGTGCCTCCCACCAGCCTGTGCTGAGGCGCTCTCCCTCCCTGACGCACTCACCTGCTGTGGAAGCCTCGCTCTTCTTGCCCCGTTTCAGCCCCTGTGGGTCCCTCCTGGTGTCTGTGACACCCCCGTCTTGTCTGCAGGCATCCCCCCACCTCCTCGCCAGGCCTGCCAGCTCTGCGGGACCTGCAGCACACCTGCTGTTTCAGCCTGGGCTTCTCGTCAACATACACACCACGCCAAATGGCCCAGCGCTTCTGTCCTGGGGGCACATTATCCATAACATCGTAGGATGCAGTATTCCGCTGATTTTTACCTTTGCTCGTGGAAGGACTCTGTGCTGAATGCCCTGGCTGTCGACAGGAAAGAAAGTCGTGCACAGGTTTCTGTGGAGTCTCAAACGCCATTTCTGGCTGGGTTGGTATAAAATTATGTGAAAATTGCAGCTTTTCTTTTTCTGGCAAAGTAGCCGTTGGTGGGTTATGGTGCATTATGTTTGACTAGCAGTGGCTCTGCTAATGGGCTTAAAAACCCAGAGGCGCTGGTGAAAGTACAGCTCAGCCAGGCCGAGTCCAGGAGGAGCTGGGCCGCGAGTACCAGGCCCGAGTCTTAGGGGAGGTGGTTCCGGGGAATCTTCACCTTCAGGAAAATGGAAGTGGGTTTGATTTCCATTCTGTTTAACCGATGAGGAAGTCTAAAGCGCTCACCTCCTCAGACTTCACATGACTAAACGACTAGCTGGGTGGATTGGCTAGAAGTGGCACGTGCCCCTTGTTCAGAACGCAGCTTTTGAGCTTGAGTTATTCCTGTTAAGGGCTGATGGCTCTTTGTTGGTTCCTGGCGTGGTTTGTGATTGACTCACCATGTTCTGTGGAGGCCAGCGGAGCTGCTGCTCAGTACGAGGGGGCAGCCTGCACTTGGGGCATGAGTTTAGACCGGTGGTCCAGGGCCAGTGCCGTGTTGCCGGGCGGTGCCTGCTGGTGCTGGGCACCGGGGGCAGCACGGCGGCTTCAGGCCGAGCTTCAGTGTCCTCTTGGTCCCACGCAGAGATGCAGGAGCTGGAGTGTGAGGTTGTTCCTTGGTCCGGAGGCAGCCCTTCCAGCTATGCCGGGGTCGGCTGGCTGCCCTTCTCCTGCAGTCTAGGCCAGTGGCCTCCGAAGTTCGGCCAATCCAGGCTGTGCTCAGAGCCCGGCTCCTGGGACGGCTTGGTGGCGTGCAAGGCCCTTCTCCTGGAGAAGCGAGGGGCCTGAGCTCTCCGGAGACCTGCTCGTCCTCCCATGTGGCAGAAATCCTCGTGCCCCTGCGCCCCCGGTCACCTTCATTGCCCTACCCCTGACCTGCCCTGCGCACCCGATGTGTCTCCCCAGCCTTTCCTCAGAGTAAGGGTGAGAGCTGGGTGTGTGCTGAGTAGGAGAGGTCCTTTCGAAGCTGCAGGAGCGCCCAGCCGCCCCGTTCACCGTTTTTCCTGTCTTCTCCAGCTGGGCCCCTCAGAACAGCCCAGGGAGACTGGTAGACTCAGGTTACTATTAGTTACTATTATTGATGAGAAAATTGAGGCCTGGGAAGAGGAGTGGACATCTAACATTCACCCTTCTCCTGGTCGGCTGTGTGCCGGTCTCACTTCTGCAGCGATGCCGGGCTGTGTGCTTGAGCGGGGCTGGCATGGACACAGCCCTCCTGGAGGCTGTCCCTTTTCCCGGCCACTCGGCACAGGTACACCCTGGCCTGGCGCCCACGCGAGCTCTAGGCACCTCCTTGGGCCTGAGTCCAAGGACAAGTGACAGGGAGCCCGGGTGGCAGGGAATTGACGGTGGCTGCAACATCCTGTTTCCCGGGGCGCCGGTGGCCCCGGCGCCTGCTGCGTGCCTGCAGTCCCTCGTTGTTCCCACAGGTGTATCCTGAGGCTTGGTGTTGGCTGTGGTTGGACTGTGGCCAGTCTTGGTTCCTACCGTTTTCTGAGCCTGCTTCTCCAGCCTTCCCAGAAGTTCTGTGAGTTATGGAACGTCTTTCAGTAAATTGCTTTTGTGCTTAAATTAGCATCAGTCTCGGAGGCTCGCCAGCACGAGTCCTGCCTGCCATGGGCTCGTGACTTGTCAGGCTCCGGATCTGAGGCCTGAGCCAGGGCCCTGAGCCTGGATCTGCTGAGAAACAGCCTTCCTCTTGATGGAGGCCTGCTCGTTCAGCTTCTGAACAGGGACTCAGGTAGGAGGCACGGGTCGGTGAACACGTTTGCTAGTGCTCGGTAAAGAAACGAAGCTGACTTCTATTGCAAGACTGCTCGGAGCTCTTAACCCGCTAAGGTGCAGGGTGTCACTCAGAAGGGGAGAGCGCGTCCAGGCTTCTCATCGTGCCAGCAGAACGCTTTCTCCGAACACACTTTGTGCTCAGAGAAATGCTCTGCTGGCCCCTTGACCCAGATGGTGGACATGCTGATGATCCGGCTCAACACACGTATGATAAACCCCTTACATGTATAATGCATTTGCCATCCGTGGGGCCCTGACTCGTGGTAGCATGGTCACCTGCCAGCAGCTCAGGGTGATGGAAAATGTCCACAGATGTGAGCGGGTGCGGGTCAGGAGTTGATTCTGGCTTCAGGAGACAGGGGGATGCACCCAGGGGGTTGGGAGAAGGGGTGGCAGTTGGCTTTTGAAGAATGTTTAGGATTTTGAAGTTGTTGGATAAGAATTTAGGGAGGAGAGCAGTGCACTCTGGGTGACAAGGTCAAAGGCCAAGGATATTGGGTTAGAATGTCAGTTGCGGCAGGGATAATGGTAATCCTAAATCCTTCGGGGATGTCAGGTCTTTACACACATTCCCGCTAACCCTTGTGCCAGCCCTATGATTTAGGTATCGTTTGTCCTACAGATAAAAGCACTTGTGTCTCAGAGTTTAGGTGACTTTCTCAAGGTGATGGGTCGTGGGTAGGAGGCCATGATCTCCCTCGGCCTGGTCTGATCCCTGTTTCCGCATGACAGAGTGGAGGGGGTGGGAAGACTCTTTTGGTTTTTATCCCTCAGGCAGTGGGGAGCCATGGTAGGAATATGAGGTGTCAGAGAGCATCTCCGATGCCGGGCAAACATCTGAGAAGGTTTCCCAGCAAAATCCTGTGTCCACTCACTGGGAACTGGAGAGCTATTCGATTCAGACCCCTGTCACTGTGCACAGAAAGGGGGATGTTGAACAGGGCAGCTCTGGAGCCCAGGGGTTAGGATGGAATCTTGGGAGTGATGCTTGCACACCATGGGGTTTGGGGAATGGTGCTTGACCTCTTCAAGGCATAGACCTGTGTGTGCCTCTGTCCTGGGGCTGTTGGGAGGTAGAGCAGGGAGTCAGCGTGTGCTGTTAGGAGCAGGTGGAAGGCACGCGGAAGGGAGGAGAACCTGCGGGGTCAGGGCGATGGGGGCGTGTTGCGGTTTCACTGTAAAGCAGTCACCAGGCCAAGTGGGGCAGACGGGACAGTCAGGGAGAGGCCAGTCCCCGGCGTCCAGGCCTGGATACTGGAACCCTCGCTGCACGTGAGGGGCGCCCACGGACTTAGGGCCGCTGGAGCGTGAAGGCAGCCGCCAGCCTGCAAACAATGAGCACGGCTGCATCCCAGGAATACTTCCCTTGCAAAAGCAGGCGCTGGGCCAGGTTTGGCGGCGGGCTGCGGTTCGCTGAGCTGCTGTAGCGCCGTCGTGTCGTCAGTAGTGATGTGGTGTTCTAGGTGAGGGTGGCTGGAGCGGGAAGACCCCGGGTGTAAAGAGGGGGCCCGAGGGCGCCCTTCCTCGGGGAGGTGGGGATTGGTGAGCGAGTCCGGGAGGATGGGCGCAAATGAATGAGAAGAGCTGAAAATGGTAGAGCCGGCGTGTAGTGCGGTGCGGGGGTGTGCGGGGTCCCAGGAGCAACGTCCAGTGGGGCTCGGGGCGGGGCTGGGTGGTAGCCCGCTCACCGACACGCTGCACAGGGGCAGAGCCCACGCGCGGTTACGGTTTTGGACAAGTTCAAGTGAAGCGTTTCCAGGACACAGAGGTCAGGAGAGCCAGGCGGCAGCCCGACTTCCAGTCCGGAGCTCGCAGGGAGGCCTTGCGGGGCTCCGGTTCCGGGGCGGCTGTGGCTGAGCGCGGAACCCTGGGAAGCGCTGGCCCGTGAGGTGGCCCGAGGGAGGTGTGCGGGAAGCAGGGCAGGCAGGAGTCGCCGGGGAGACGAGGCGGCCTGGGTGGGCTTCCCCACGGCCCTCTCTTCCGGGCTCCCCTCGAGGCCGAGGGATTTTTACAAGATGCCAGCCTGCCTAAACCTTGGTACAGGCTTTTCGCTGCTCTTAGTACATCTGTTCTTTCTTTTAAACTTCCACTGGGTTGACCAAAATTAGCATCTCTCAGAATTGTTCGCGTGGAGCGTACCTGATAGGATAGCTTTTGTACTCTGGCTTGAACACAAGCAAAGTCCGTGCGCTTCTGTGAGAGCGGGATTCCGACGCGCGGGCCCTCCGCGGCCGCTGCCGGGTCGGATCTCGCTCCGTTTCTGTAATTCATTTAATAATGCTTTAGTTTTAAACGTACTTTATTCAAAATATCCCATCCTTTGTCTTCAGTTTTTACTGAAAGTGTTGTTGGTAATTGTTTTATTTTAAATAGCTTTAGGTACTTTTTAAAAGGCACTCTTATTTCATGACTGCGTTGGTTAAAGATAAATGAGAAGAATAGGGAGATGGTAATTTAAAAAAAAATTTTTTTTAATTATCTTTGACTGCATTGGGCCTTCGTTGCTGCGTGCGGGCTTTCTCTAGTTGCGGCGAGCGGGGGCTACTCTAAGTTGCGGTGCGCGGGCTTCTCATTGCGGTGGCTTCTCTTGTTGCAGAGCACGGGCTCTAAGCGCACGGGCTTCAGTAGTTGCAGCACGCGGGCTCAGTAGTTGTGGCCCCCGGGCTCTAGAGTGCAGGCTCAGTAGTTGTGGTGCACGGGCTTAGTTGCTCTGCGGGCATGTGGGATCTTCCTGGATCAGGGCTTGAACCTGTGTCCCCTGAAGTGGCAGGCAGATTCTCAACCACTGAGCCACCAGGAGATCGTAATTTAAGGAGATGAGAGGAGAGTGAATTGTTGGTTGGCTGCTCTGGGTAATTATGGTAATCTTCTGTCTTCAAAGTGACTATGTTATAAAAATGACACATTATATGGTTAAATTCCAAAAATGGGGAAAAAACTTTGGAAGATGTTTTATGTCTTAAATAACTGGGGCTTCTGTTGTGCTTTAGAAGTGACCAAACTCTTTCACGTGTGCGTAACTTTAAAAATTGTTTCTCTTTAGGTACTTGCGAGAATGAACAAGACCTGTGAAATGAAATACAGAACGATGGACAGCCCTCTGGGGAAGATCGAGATCTCTGGCTGCGAGCAGGGTCTGCACGGGATAAAGCTGCACGGCCGGAAGATCCCAGACACTGAGTGAGTGAGAGTCCTGTGTGACACCCACTGCTTGCTTTGTTCAAAGCAACAGGGAGAATACGATCATTGCTTGTTCTCCATTGATCACAGGGTAACACGTAGCCACACGCTGCCAATCACAAAAGCTAGCATCTCTCTAAAAATGGTAGGGCCATGATCGTTCGTTTTCAGCATCTGTGCTTACTGCCCAGGAACCCTCCACCTCTGATTAACCACAGGGACATAAGCTGTAATTAGGAGCCCCAAGACGTATTAATGTATACGTTTATAGAGGTGTTGGTGGACTGTATTGAGCGCTTTGATTCTTAAGCAAGTGGGATGTGGGAATCTCTTTGGGCGTTTGGTGACAGGGAGCTGCTGCTTCCTTAATCCAGATTTTTAAATCCAGGACCAACGTTCACTGTTCATCAGTCTGCCAGGTGATGAACTTCTATGGGACTTCTGTTAATGGAATTTTTTATTAATGGACTTTTATTCCAAAGTCCTGGAATTGCTTCATCAGTAGCTCTACTGGGCCTCTTGGAGATGGTGTCCGGCTGTTGGTGTGTGTGCGCAGCAGAGGAGAAAGGGTGTGAAATCCCCTTGTTAGCATGAAGTTAGGGTATTGCCATTTCTCACGGAACACGTTTCTCTGAACGATCTCCACTATTTATTTTCTCTAATTATAAAACCATTAAAAATTCAAAGCACTCCTTAATGTTTTGTTCTGAAACGTAACATTCAGTTTCCTCCATTCATTGATTGTGAGTAGCAGTTGTATTTTAAAATTGCAGTTCTTGTTATTTCTGACAGAAGAGGGGAAAAACCACCCACTCCTTTGCTCAGCGTTTGTCTTAACGGGCTAATAAACACAGCGCCAAGGATGTTAGAAAAAGAAAATACGTAAGAAACATAAAAATTGATTTTAATGGACCGCTGTCAGAGATGGCTATAATGAGCACAAGGGCGGTAATAAATACCAGTTTTCGCCTCCTCGGTCGAGATTTTTCCTGTAGAGCTGCACGTTACAATCAATAGTCTTTTTTAAGACCAAAAAATAAGCAAACCTTTGAATTATATGAATACAGTCTTCTTGATTTCTATGAGAACCATCTGGCTGTAGTGTTCAGAAAATCACAGGCACCAAATAATTTGTAGGGAAAATGTCATTTTGTCTTTTAGCGTGTTCAGTTGCACAGTAAATCACAGAAATTATGTGTTGAATTCTTTTTTTTTGTTTTTTTTGTTTTTTTTAAAAAAAGAGCAAGTGAATTTGGAGAAGAAAAAGTAGGAGGAAAAACCCCTCTTGAAGTGCTTTAAATGTCCATTAGGAATTGTGAGAACAGAGTGAAGATGAGGCTTAGCTTTGCTTCTACTCTCTGTACTTTCTGAATCAAGTTAGGATTAGGTTCATCTGTGGAAAACAAGCTCCTCCAAGTAACAGCTTAATCAGATGCAGCCGGTTTCTCTGGAGGAGAAGCCCTGGCGGAGGAGCAGTGACGCTGGGTCTGCTGACGGGATGGTCACTGGAGTCTGGCACCCTGAGCTTTCCTCTCGGCATCTGCAGGCCAGACTCTGGGGTGCGAGCTGCCACACCCCTTCACGAGCAGCAGAGAGAGGAGAGAGAAAGGAGGGGATGCCCTCTGTTTCCAGAAGCAGCCTCCGTGTCTTCTCTCACCTTGCTGGGCACGCCGCGCGGGAAGCACGGAGCTTGGCGTGTGCGAGCTGAAGTCGGCGGTTCTGTGCGGAGCGGATTTGGCGGGGGGCGGAGGGCAACCAGCAGTCTGTTGTATATGGTTAATTTGGGGAGGGATATTTCAGAGGTAGAGAACGGCATAAAAATTATCTGTGTGAATACTCAAGAGTTAACAGTTTCTTTCATTTAAAAAAACCGAGGTGAAAATCGCATAATAAAATTCGTAGATTTTAACTGTAAAGATCAGTGAGTTTTCACAGATGTGTACGACCACACGGCCACCAGCCCAAACCAAGATATAAAACACTCTAGAAAGTTCCCTCGTGCTCCCTTTCAGTCACCCCCTCCCCGTTGGCATCCACTGTTCTGATCTCTGTCATGTTGGGTTAGTTTTGCTTGTTCTTGAGCTTGTTCTAGGTGGAGCCATACAACACGTACTTCTTTTCGTATTTAGTTCAGCGGTGTTTTCAAGGTTCACCCGTGTTGCTCCGTGTGTCAGTAAGTAGTTCATTCTTTTTTATCGAGTAGTAGTTTGTTTTAGGAATATACCACAGTTTGTTTATTCATTCTCCTGTTGATGGACATTTGAGTTGTCCAGGTTTGCGTTACTATGAACAAAACTGCTGTGAATATTCTTGTTCAGGTCTCTTTATGGACGTACGTTTTCTTTTCTCTTGAGTGAATTCCTAGGTGTGGAATTGCATGGCTGGATTGCATGTCAAATGGATGTTTAACCTCGTAAGAAATTGCCAACACGTTCCCCAAAGTTTACCATTTTACATTTCCACCAGGAACGTATGGGAGTTTCTGTTGTTCTGCCTTCTCACCGCACTTGGTGGTGGTAGTTTTTAAAGTTACAGCCGCTCTGGTGGGTATGAGGTATTATCTCTCTCACTGTGGTGGTGACCTGCCCTTTCCTGATGACTTACTTTGAACACCGTTTTCAGTAAGCTTTCATTGTGAGGCAAGTCTCTTGCCCATTTTTAGTTGGTGTTTTCTTGGTTTTTGTTGTCAGTTGGTAGTTCTGGTTATAATTTGGTGATCAGATATATGTGTTGATCGTTTTCTCACACTTGGGGACTTGTGTTTTTATTTTTCTAATAATGTCTTTTAATGAATAGAAGTTTTTAATTTTGAGGAAGACCAACTTTTTTTTTTTCCTTTCTGTTCGGCCTATTTTGTGTGTTTAAGAAATATTTGCCTACTCTAATTTCACAAATAGATTCTCTTATAAATCGTTTGAAAAACATTATAATTTTAGCTTTTTATGTTTAGATCTGTGTTCCATCACCTTGAATTACCTTGTTGTGAGGTACTCAGTTTTCTCCGCAGATATTTAGTTGTTTCAGTATCATTTGTTGTGGGGGGGAAACAATTCCTTTCTCCATGGCATCGCCTCAGTGTTCTTGCCAAAAAATCAGTCACATGGCCATACGTGTGTGGGTTATGTATGTCTGGACACTGTTGTGTTCAGCTGATCTTTTCATCTGTTCTGTGCCAGTGCTACACTGACTTGATGATGTAGCTTGGTGACAAGTGTTGAATTAATGTGAGTCTTCCAGCTCTCCACCCCCCACCACCCATTTTTTGTTGTTGTTGTTGTTTTTTTGGAAGATTGTCTTGGTTTCTAGGTCTCAGTTTTCCATATTACTTTTAGAATCGAGGTGTCAGTTTCTCCAAAAATGCCTGTGGGGATTTTGATTGGAGTTCCTTGAATCTGTGTGTCAATTTTGGGAGGGTTGACATCTTAAATTGAATTTTCCAGTTCATGACTGTGGTTTAGCTCAGCATTTGTTTAGTTTCTATTTAATTTTTCTCAGTAGTGTTTTGTAGTTTCCACTTTAAAGATCTTGGTGTGTCTTTTGTAAAGTTGATTTCTAAATACTTTGTTTTTGATGGTATTGTGAATCAGCTTAATTTTTTTTTCTTTTTAACTTTTAAACTACTGCTGCTGGTACATAACACTTGATTTTTGTATGTTGATTTTATTCTGCCGTCTTACTAAATTCACTTCTTGGTTCCAGGAATTCTTTTGCAGTTTCCTTAGGATTTTTTCTGTAGAAAATCATGATGTCTGTGAGTAAACACACTTTGCTTCTTTGTTTATGATCTTTTTGCCTTTTATTTTTTTTCTTCTGTTGCACTGGCTAGAACCTCCAATATGACGTTGAATAAAAGTCATGACAGTGGACCTCCTTCCCGTGTTCCAGTCGTAGGGGGAAGCTTCAAGTGTATCAGGGTGACTGCTGGCCTTGTTGGCTTTAATAGGCGTCCTTTCTCACACTGACAATGCTTCCTCAATCTGTTGTATTTTGTTAAATGGTTTTTCTGCATGTATCAACATGATCCTGTTTTTCTCTTTTATTCTTTAAATGTGAAGCAAGCTAATTTTTGGATTTTAAACCAATCTTGAAATGCCGCTATACTACATCATTTAATTCATGGTATAGCCTTTTTTTTTCCCTTACATATTACGGGTTGAAATTTGCTATTTCATTGAGCGTTTAAGTTCATGAAGGGTGTTCGTCTATAATTCTTTCTTTGGTGATGTCTTTGTGAGGTTTGGGCATTTGGGTTTTTCTGATTACATGAAGTGAGTTTGGAAGTGTTTCCTCCTCTACTTTCTGAAAGAGCCGCGTGGGGGAATTTTTTTCTTCCAGTTTGACGCCACCCGGATCTGGTAGGAAGGCTTCTGATTAGAACTCCCTTGTCTGATAGAAGTAGGCGCTGCCCTCACCCACCTGGAGGGGGCCCTCCCTTGCTTTGGCTTTTTGCAGGTGGAGCCATTTGCGCCCTCCAGGGCTGTCCCCTCTAGCTCTGCTGCTGTGGTGGACGGTAGCCGCGAGAGGGTTTTGAGCAGAGCATCCTAAAGACTCTGGGCCCCTGTTCTCACCCTCCTTCTTGTGAGTCCTGGCACCTTCGTTTCCTCCGAAGCCGTGCTGGTTTCTTCAGTAGATAAATTAGAAGATGACCACTGAAGTCTGTCTGTAGTGAAATTCCTTTCACACTTCCATACGAAGTAGGATTCCTGTGCGTATGGCTTCATACAGTGATCCTTGATTTCTTTTTTGTGTAAGTTACATTACTCAGCTTTCCTAAAAATAAGAGTGGAGAACATCAGTTTGGAAAGTGGTTTAATAGTCTCAGTTTTATAACTTCCTGCCGATATCAAGCTTCCCTTCACGACTGTCTTTTGCAAGAGCTTGACCGACCTCTCCCCACTCCATCTTCATGTGGCCGTGAAGCTTTGACCTCATCTTAATGCCCCACAGAATCTAAAATCTAAGCAGGAGAATATATTGGTTTTCCTAATGTTATTTTCGGGCTTGTTTAGTTTTCCATAAAGTTGATTGTAGTATCTGATTACTTGAAGATGGACTGTACAACCCTGGGTTATACTTACTATTACGGAAAACAGCAGTAGGACGTTCGGATCTGGGAAGCTAGAGAGGATTAGTTGCGTGTGCTTCACGTCTGTCAAAGATTTACCTTTGTTTTTCATTTTTAAATTTTTTCCATATAAAACTTTTTAGAAGAATGCGGAATGCAACTGAAAACGTTGTAGTCCAGCCAAAGTAAGCCATTGTAAAACTTGCTGTATCTTGAAAGACTTGAAAACGCCGCAGGCTGTACTGTGCTTGACAGGGAGCGTATGGTGTCGTGGGGGTTCGGGCAGAGTGTCGCCATTTCTGCCTCCTGGCGTCTTTCGCCTGCCAGCTCTGGTGTTGAGGGCTGGGAGAGGCACGCGGCTTAGGCCTCACCCTCCTCTGCCAGGGGGGATGGGCGTGGGCCAGGACCCTCGGGGACCTTGGGAGAGTGTCATGGCAGGGCCTCTGCGCTCTACCTGGGAGGGGGTCGCCTGCCTTGTCAGGTGCACTGCCGATTTTCGCCCCCGGAATGTGCCAAAGTCGTCACTCCACTGAAGGAAGGAAGGTGCCTTTGAGGCCTTCCTGAAGGAAAGTTGGACTCTTGACGTCGAGTTGGGTCTGTCGGTTTGAACGGATAGTGACTGATGGTTTCCGCATGCATTTGCTGCTTTCCTGTTCATCTTTAGATATTTAAAGCAAGTAAGTGGACCACCAGGAGAACGTGAGGCTGTCAGGGGCCTGTCTGGGGCCACTGACCCTGCACGGCCTGGGCCTGCCGCCTGCTGGCCCCTCGGGGACCTCAGTGCCCGTCGGTCTGCCCCTTCCCAGCTCAAGATAGTTCCTGAGATCCGCAGGTCATGAAAGCCTTCCTGGGAAACTCGTAATTTCATTCTTCCCGACAGATTGGGAAATTTGAACATAGACACAGCACTTGCTTTATTATAATTGGTCTTTCAAGGAAGAAAAGAAAGTGTTCTTACGGATAAACACCTGCAGAGGCGCTCCCAGGAAAGGGACGCCCAGAACTGCGCCGCAGGAATTTTACCTGCAGCTAGTTTAGTTGTCTCGTTGCTTTTCTTCGTTGGCTCGAAATAATGATTTGTGTTGTGTGTGCTTAAAAGTGTAATTGTTTTATTTTACAGAATGTTCCTTAAGGAGGTCTCGAGTCAAATAAGCATGTTTCTGTGAGGAAAACTTGCCAAGCTCTGTGGCTTCATAGAAGTCGTCTGTGTTTTAGAGCAAGTGCTTGGGTGCCCTGGTGAGCCCGAGGCCTGGGGGTGTTGAGGGGCCTCCCTCCCTCCCGGTTTCTGGCTCAGGCGTTGCGGTATCAGTAGCTTGTGGCGAGTTCCTCTCCTGACTTACGTGGTCAGTAACACAGACCGTGCGTGTACTTCGCTCTCAGTGTCCGTGACGAGAGAGGCGGTGGTGTCGTCGTTCAGGCTGATGGCTGGAGAGATGAGGGGGAAGCCAGGATGCTGCTCTCCAGTTGGGGCATCTCTGGGGGAGTTCCCCTGTTCCCAGGACGGGGTGGGCCCCGGTTGCAAGTCCTCCAGCCTCTGGAGTGTAAGAGCACTTTGAGAGTGAAGGAGGTAAATTGGCCAATCCCAAGCGGAGGAAGGTGGGTGTTTTTCTCCGAGGCACGTGAAGTATCCTGAAACCCTCTGCTCAGAGCGGTTACCTTCCTTTCAGAGGTGTTGGACTCTTCCCCTCTGTTCACGCCTGCTCTTGAAAGGATGGCACTGCAGCTTTCCCGGAGAAAGGGCTCTCCTGTCACCTTGGCACTGCCACAGAAAGCCTTTCCCTTTTCCCACGAGAAGGAGACGTGGGCCGTATGCTGTGTGGCCCCTGGAGGACGGGTCCCCGCAGCGCCCTCACTGGGTGCAGGGCTCCCCCAGTTACTGGGATGTAACCAGCATCCGAATTTACGCTCGCCTTGGGAAATGGTGTGCTGATGACAAGCTCTGGGCTCTATCCAGACCTTCTCCAAGGGAAGGGCCCAGCGCGTGTCAGCCTCACCCTGAGGCCCGCAGGGCCTGCCTGGACTGTGTGCTCTCGGGTGGAGGCCCGCCCAGGACCTGTGGTCTTGCAGGGGCCATTTCTGGTGGAATTGGCCAAGTCAGTGTCCCCCCTCCGTGGCCCTTTGGAGGTGCCACTGCCGTGCGACAGCCGGGCCTAGACGTGGGCAGGGCCCCCCTGCCGCCCACCTGCTCGTCCAGCTCTGTGGTCTTGTACCTCCCGTGGTGTCACCCACCCACTTGCTGGCCTCCTGTTGCCAGCCTCTTGCGGTCCTCGCCCTGGTCCCCATTCATCTAATTAACCGCGGTCGGGAAAGTTAGCTAAAGGCTCGTTCAGCTTGTGAGAGGAATGAGGTTAAATCAACTCCGAGAGAAACAGAGGAACTTAACGACAGTGTTGCAGCATCTTGGAGGTCATTTCCATTTTCTCCAGGAGTCTTTTTCCAGAAGAGGCTGGGTTGCCAGGAATCAGACAGATACCGGGTAAGTGGGGCTCCCCTTGGAAGGGCCGGGCCTTGTGTGAGGAGCTGAGTGCCGGCCGCGGCATGCGGCCCTGGGGCAGCTCCCCAACCCTGCGCTGAGGCCGCTTGGTCAGCAGAGGACTTGGGGGTGGGCGGAGGAGGCTGGTCCCAGGGTCTCGAGAGAAAGACACGAGGGGAGAGGGGGCTGTCGCCTCTCCTTCCTTTGGTTTTCACCGCTGACGGCCCCTACCGGAGCTGACCTTCCCTTCCCTGGTCCCTCCTCTCGGCCTTCTGAGCAGTTGCGGAGAGCCCTGGGATGGTTCCTGGTTGGGTTTAGTAACGAGAACTGGGGTGACTTTGGCGCTGGGTGCCTGGATGAGGGTGTCTGTAAAGTAGGATGTTCACCACTTCACGTCTAACATGAAAATTCCGGCTCGACACCTACTGTTGTAGGAGCGGAAGGGACACCGTGACGTGTCCTCGTGTGTGTTTGCCTGCCTCACGCGGACGTACAGGGTGCTCACGCGTACGTGCTGGTGTTTAAAGCTAGGCGGGTGATGCCGTGCCCCTTTCCCAGGGGACAGAGCTGATGCCGCACGAGGAGGAGCGTGGTGGCTGGGACTCAGAGCCACTTCCTCGACTCCTTCCTCTGAGCCGGGGTGCACCTCACGGCCGTCCCCCTCTCCTTTTGTGGAAACGAACTGTGGTACCTGAGACCATCGACAGACGTTTCTCACATTTTGCCCCTGGATTTTGATTTCCAGAGTTTTTATTGTTCGTGTATCTCTAATATTTTCTGGTATTTAAACCATCTGTGACTGGTGAATACTTTTCAACTTTTGTTTTTAAAATGTTAATGTCATTTAAGCTGTAAACTCTCCAAATGTATTTGGTTTGTTAAATTTATTTTCTTTAAATTGTATCAGTAATTAGATCAGCTCCTTGGTATTAATGTACAGGATGGTTCTTGAATGCTGATCAGTTTAGAATTTAAATTGAGTTAAAGGTTAAATGAGTTTAATTTTTGAATTGAACTGAACCATTGTCTTGTGTCAGATTCATCCAGAATTTTTATTTCCAGTTGCTGTATCAAGTGACAGAAGTGGGTCTTTTTGTGATAAAAACATTGAATAAATTTAGGATTAAGCTAGAGTCACTTGTTTGTTCACTCAGAACACGTGAGTGCCTGCCGTGTGACGGGCCCTGTGCCTGGGGGACGTGCATTGGGGACGGTACAGTAATGCATGTGACAGCTCCACCCCCACGGAGCTCCCGCTCAGCACAGGACGGGCCTGGGGTGGGCAGTCAAGTGTGGCGTCACGGCCCTCCACGGGGGGGCGTGTGTGAGCAGGCGTGGGGTTAAAAGGGTCGGAGGAGGAGGGGCTCAGGCCTCAGAACCGGCGGGACGTGGTGTGGTCTGGCCGCAGAACCGGTGGAGCCTGTATCGGAAGGGGACGTGGGGACCCACGGCAGGAGGAGGCGTGCTGGGAGGCCGCGGGCCCTGGCTCGGGCGACTAGCTGTCAGGGCGTACGTAGGGTGCAGGCACGCCACGAGGGGAAGAGTATCTGGAGGAACAGTTGCACGAGGGAGCTGGTCACGAAGCAGCACCAGAGAAAACTGAAGACGGGCCAGGACACGGAAGAGAGCAGGGGGAGGGTTGAGTCGGGGAGGCCGAGGACAGGGCCAGCCGGGTGTCGTGCTGCAATTGCTGTGCGCGTCTGCCCCCTCTGAGGTCCCATACTGACTTCAGGTTTCCTTCGGGCTCTGAGGTGGGCGTTCCTGGGTGCCCTGGCCTTCGTTGAACCGGCAGTTCCCACCCAGTTAATTTCAGCGTTGCCTCTGGAGTCCCGGGCGGCGGTGGTGGTTCCACATACGTCTGCAGTGGAGATGGTGCCATCCACAGTCGAGACGGGTCGTGCGTAGCATGGATGTGCCATGCAGGGCAGCCCAGCAGGGACCCAGACCCAAAAGGAGGTCGAGTTCACACCCAGGGCCTCTCGTCCCCTGTGAGCCCGTGGAGCTTTTCGCCGGGGCTGCGGTGGGACAGGAGCCAGAGAATGACGCGCGGTTCATCTCGTTTGTGAGTTCTGCAGTTTTCTTCCGTGCCCCCTGGATTGAGCCGGACTCGCAGCTACAACGCCAGGGAGTTCAGAGACGTGCTCGGCTTTCTCTCGGCCCAGTCTCTGTGTCTTGGTTTTACCTCGTCCGTGTGGGTTGCTTTCAGGCTTTTACCCACTTCTGTTCCCAGGTCTCCTCTGGTCTCGTTTGGTGTTTCCGTAAGAGCCCCAGTGTATTTATAAGCATTTCTGTGACACCCTCCCCCTCTGATCTACGCACACCGCGTATGTGCACGAATCCTTTTTAAACAAGAGGGCTTACACACTCAATATATTAAGTATTGATACACCTGCAGGTTCCGAGTGGTTCTGTGGAAGAACTCGGGTCCTCCTGGACCAGCATTTACTTTGATTTTTGGCGTCTACCGGCAGAATTGCCGTATTGCCGTATACGCTCACGTGTATTGTACGTTGGGGGGATTATAGTTTTTTTGCTGTGACTGTCTCTGATGGAATCACGTTAGGACTCTTAAAGCTGCTTCTCACGTGCCTTCTTCCGGAGGTCGGCCCCTCCCCCCCCGTGCTCACTGACCGGCACAGGTGAAGCATGTAGAGAACGCTCTTACGCTTTACTTCCCCACGTGACAGTGCGGGGCGTCCATCGCTTCTGAACGAGCAGCCGTGGAAACCTTCAGCTGGTGAAGCAGACATTCTGCTCCTTCTGTAGATGACCTCACACAGAGCCCGTGCTGGGCAGGTGGGGCTGGAGGATTCCTGGGCTGAGCACCCAGCTCGGGAGGGTGACATTTCTTCTTGTTCTGAAGAAGCTGTGTTGCTGGGAGCCGTCCCTCTGCAGCTCACGTGGGGGCGGGGTACTAGGCGAGGAATGGCCACGTGCAGATTCTGCACATTCCAACCACAGTTTTCTGCCAGGGTATTTAGGCAAGCTAAAAATGGAGTATAAACAGACTCTACTGCATACTAGAAGGATGCAGTTATAAGGAGAAGCATTTTTAAGACTTAACCCATTGCAGTAGGAAAATGTAAGCCTTGGGGTGTGACGATTCTTTTTTCGGTTCCTTTCTCAAATAGATGTCCTTGTGTGTAGTGTTTATATGTGAGTGTTACGCACGTGTGCACACACGCGTGTATAAATATATACATTCTAGACATTTCTGTCCTGCCTCTCTAACGTTGCTTCCGCTAAAAATACATACTTCTAAACCTAGGGGAAATGAAATTGTCGTTCTCGGTTATTAAAGACACCCCAGAAGTAGCCTCCCCAAAATAGTGGGTTTTCCTTCCTAAAATTCATCCGGAAAAATGCTTAGCTTTCTGATCTTTATTTTATCACGTTTAGGGCTGTTTGTTAGGGAGAGTTACTGTATAACTGAGCACTGCTTTCATTACGAAGAGCTGGGCGACTTATTTCCTCCACAGTTGCTGACCTTTTCTAGGTAAACAAAACTTCTATTGAAAATAATATGTTGAGACTCACACCTTTGTCTCCGCGAGTGATGCCGAAAGCCCCCTGCTTTCTGCTGGTCCTGTGCGCAGTCTGGCCTCACAGGCAGCTCCTGGGCGTCTGTGGGGTCGAATGGAGGGCCAGGGGCTGGCCAGGGGGCTGGGCAGAGGAGGGAGGCGTCAGCCCCCCCTTGGTTCTCAGCAAGTGGCTGGGGGTGGAGATGGGACCCGGCCAACATGTCAGACACAAGTGCAGTGGCTGTCAGGAGCCCACGTCTGTTTTTTAACTGGCTTGTTTGTTGTTTTTTGATGTTGAGTCGTATGAGCTGTTTATGTATGTTGGATATTAATCTCTGATCACTCATATCATTTGCAAATATTTTCTCCCATTCAGTAGATTGTCTCTTTGTCTTGTCGATGGTTTCCTTAAAAAAAAGGACAGAAGAACTGAGTAGACATTTTTCCAAAGAGGACATGCAGATGGCCAACAGGCACATGAAAAGATGCTGGACATCGCTAATCACCAGGGAAATGCAAATCAAAACCACAGCGAGATAGCACCTCACGCCAGTTAGAATGGCCGTCCTCGAAAAGAACACAGACAACAAATGTTGGCGAGGGTGCAGAGCAGGGGGGACCCGCCTCCACTGTCGGGGGGGAATGCAAACTGGCGGAGCCGCTGTGGAAGACAGTGTGGAGGTTTCTCAGAAAACTAAAACTAGAGCTGCCATATGACCCAGCACTTCCACTCCTGGGTGTACACCTGAGAAAAACAGAAACACTAATTTGAAAAGATACACGCACCCCAGTGTTCATAGCAGCATTATTTACAGTTACCGAGATATGGAAGCAACCTAGGTTTCCAGCAACAGATGAATGAATAAAGAAGATGTGATGTGTGTGTGTGTGTGTGCACGCACACGCACACACACATACACACACACACGTACACACACACATACACAACGCAATACTACTCAGCCGTGAAAAAGAATGAAATTTTGCCATTTGTAGCACCGTGGGTGGACTTGGTGGGCGTTATACTCAGTGAAATACGTCTGACAGAGAAAGATAAATACTGTATGATACCACTTATATGTGGAGTCTAAAAAAGACAACAAACTACTGACTATAACAGAGAAGAAGCAGAGGCACAGATGTAGAGAACAAACTAGTGGTTACCAGCGGGGAGAGGGAGGGGGAAGGGTGCTGTAAGGCTAGGAGATGAAGAGGTACAAACTATTATGTATAAAGTAACCTACAAGGTTGTGTTGTACAATGTGAGGAGTAAAGCCAATACTTTATAATAACTATAACTGGAGTGTATAACCTTTAAAAATTGCGAATCGCTATACTGTACACTTGTACATAATACTGTACATCAGCTGTGCTTCAGTTAAGAAAAGGTGGAGGCCGAGTTTGGACCGCGTGGTGCTGTGTGTGGCATTGCTGGGCGGTAGGCCTGAGGCCTGCAGACGGCCCGTGGCAGTGTTCTCCAGGACCTCCTGCTGTGCCTGTCTGGGGGAAAGCTGGAGCTGGGCTGGGCACATCTGCTTCTCTGTCCCAGCCTGCGCTCAGACCCCATCCTTCTCCACCAGGCTCTGCGGCTCTTTCTGTCTGGACGTTGGCTTCCATCAGTTTGCAGACACGCATGAACTTCTCAAGGAATTGAAGAAATGCTGGTGTTTACTTCAAATAGTAACCAAGAATCGTTCAGGCAGATGTCAGGGATTCTGGTTAACAGTTGTTAACGCGTTCTGAATGCTTCTCGGCACATTACTCTTGGGATTGACTGGGTCCCTGGGCCGTCAGAACTGTAAGGGACCTCGGGCAGCATCCAGGCCAGCCCTGTCACTTTCCAGATGGAGGAACCAGAGTCCAGGGACTGAGTGTGCTGCCGGGGCCACCGCGGCCGAGGCTCCCTCTGCTCTCCTAGCGGGCCTCGTGGGGCAGGCTCTCCCCCGGCCACGGGCCATCTCTTGTTCCCCATGTGCTTGCTGGCTGGGTGGCCGCACTTGCTTGGCTCAGTTGGTTAGCGTCTGAGAGTCAGCCTGCCCGCGGGTGCTGGTGGGGTTTGGAGGGTTGTCCCAGAGTAGGAAGCACACCCGGTGGGGAAGGACGAGGGTCGTGCTGGGGCCCTTGTTGCTGGAGCCGTGAGTCCTCTGGGAGGGGGAGATGGGGTGCGGGGGAGACCCGGGCAGGGGAGGAGGTGCGGAGCTGTCTGTGGCGGACGTGGCCCCTTCTTCCCTGCCGAGCAGAGGGGCAGACGCGGGAGCACAGGCGGCCCAAGGGCACGGCCTGCTCGCCAGTACCCACCTCATCGCGCCCTTCCTGTAATGTTTCATTTCGAAAAGTAGGAGACCGCAGCTAGTCGATTTCTTTGTTAGGATTCATTTATTAACTTGACAAGCGCGTTGAAGGAAAGAAGGGAGGGTTCTTTCTGATCTCCGCGCGTCCTGCCTGTGCCATCCTGTCCCATGGATGCACTGTTAGTGCAAGGACGGGGCTTCTGCCCATGGCTTGTTTACCCATTTCATTAACTTCTTCACTTCTACGGCCCTTCTTCCCTTCCCTTCATCATGCCAGCTCCGGGGATCCCTTATTAAAGGGATGACTAATCATGTGATAGCTTGGTTTTTGCATCTGAGTTTTCGAGAGCTCTCCAGATTCTTATTGCCTAAAGTTCCATATGCCATAGACATAATCGCGTCAGCTGTAAATTGCCTTCTGCAGAAGAACCTGACAAACAACTTTATAATTGCGTTTTTAGCCTTAGTATCCGAGGGCCAAAAGCATGTTCAAGATGTACGGAGTTCCTGAATTTAAACTGTAAGCCGTAAAATTTTCTTAAGGTCGGTCCCCGTCTGCATCTGTTATTACAGAACCCTTAAAGTTACTTTAGCATATGACGTTAGTTTGCTTGCATGGAAAGTTATCTGTGTTTGCAGACTTGAACAGTCTTGCTGGTTAAGCTGTCTAGAGATGATACACTTCTTTGTCCAAGTGTGGTCTGGGTGCTGCCTCAAGAAGAATCGCAGCCCAAGGAGAGGCCTGTTTTAAAGGGCGCCTGCTGTCATTTCTGCCCAGGGTGTGACGGGGATCATTTGAATTGACAGAACTAAAAGAGGTACAATTTTTAAAAAATCTACTCTTCAGTTTATTTACCTGATACGGAGGAGCAGAGGTATAAATTAGAGATTGTCATCATTTTGTCCCGATTTTAAGCAGGGCTGGGCCCGCTGATCGTTTCAGTGGATGGTTACCCTCTCAGGGCAGTGGAGTCACAAGGTTGTAGGTAGGGAAGGGGAGGAAATTCCCCTTTGTGCCTACATAATCAGTACTGTTTTGACCCAAGTACGTCCTCCTTCTGTAGTAAAACATACACAAGATAAAATGTATCACTTTGACCGTCTTAGGCGTACGGCTCCATGGCATTCAGCACATGTACGTTGCTGTACGGCCATCACCGCATCCAGCTCCAGAACTGCGTTCTTGCCAGACGGCGGCTCCGTACTCGTGAAGCACCAACACCTCAGCCGGCTCTGAGCCCAGCCCTGGTCCCCACCATTCTGCCTCTGTCTCTCTGCCGACACACCTTTGATACCCAGAGTTGCCGGGTTCCCCCAAGCCGAGAGAAGCCTGTCTGGAGATCCAGTCCCCTGCCGACGCAGTAAAGCTGCCTTGGCTTGGACGGCGGGTGGGCCTCCAGGCACCTTCTTCTTCCGGGCTGTGGGGCAGGTTGTGCAGTCGGCGCCCCATTGGGAGCACGGGTGCTGCAGAGCCGGTGTGGCTAGATTTTGCTGATAGGTGGGGAAGAACTTTGAAGAAATGCAAAGTTGTATATTTAATTCTGGGGAGGTATTGCTAATGAAAACCAGGACCCCAGGGCACAGAGATTGTAAGGCAGAGAGAGGCTGAAGAAGGGCGCCATCGTGAGACTGAAAGGATGCTGGGTTAATCCCAGAGCTTTCTGCACCTGGTCAACTTGTCTCTGATGCCGTCGGACTTTTCCACAGAGGAAGTGGGGGAAGGTTAGCAGGGAAGGTCGGGAAGAAGACCGCAGACAGGGCCTGGGGCGGTGGGCTGAGGAGGGCCGGGCAGCGGCCTGCAGGGGGCGCCGCGGCCGGTGGGGCAGGAGGCCTGTGTGCGGCCGCCGCTCCCGCTGGGAGCCCCCGGCCTGGCCGTTCGAGGCGGATACGGCTGCTCTTGAATTTGTGATTTTCGTGTCGTTTTAAGGGCCTTTGTTGCACACGGAGGTGCTTTCACCTGGAACACTTAACTCTTTCCCCTCTCTCTGTCTTTAGTGGATGGACTACTATTGGGTGTGCAGTGATCAAAACCAAAACATCCAACAAGCACCAGAAGATCTTCAGCGGGTACATTTAACACGCTTTAGAGACAGCTCTGAGCATTAGAATGTGGCCTGATCTTTCGCTGCCTGCCTGGAAGCCCGGCCCATGCTTCTCCCAGGAGAGCTTGCCCCTGGCCTTCTGAAAGTGACTTGCAGTCAGTCCAAGGAGGGACTGTGGTCTGAATCACAGAGGCCCGGGTGGCTGCATGTGCCTCCCACCGGGCTTGTGCTGCCCATGGGAACGATTATTAGTTTTATGTCGTGAAGCCGGGATAAGGAGAACCAAAGAACAACTTTTATCCCGTTGTTAGGTCAAAAAAGATAGCTGATTTAACGACCCTCATAATGGTTCAGTTTATTTAGTTACGAGAGCAGTGGCAACAGGAGGTCAGCTTGGCGAGTGTCCTGGCGGGGGCTCCGCACTCCCCAGATTTCCTGGGAGGACTGGACTCCCCGCTGCGGGAGACGCCCTTGGCTGTGTGACTTCTGCGGCCCGAGTGAGCTTCTGCCGTCGCCATGAGAAGAGCATGCCCCGGGCAGCCCTCTGCTCCAGGGAGGGTGAGGTGTGACGTGCCACACAGGCCCGCACCCCCAGGAGCCTGGCCCAGGCCCAGCAGTCTGCCTGCATCACTGGTGGCATCGCACGGTCCCCTAGGAGTTGCCCCAGGCTGGACCCGTGCACACCTAGTGCATTGTGCTCCGTGGTGCCTCGTTGGCCCGGGGAGCTTGCTCATCCTGTTACTGCATGGGAAGCTCCGACAGGAGGGCCGAGAGGAGGTAGAGCACCGTTATTTCTGTGAGGGAAGGGGGCAGGGGCGTCCCTACCCAAGAGAGGGTGAGGTGTGTGAGGAGAAGGGCAAGTGTGGGCTCGTCCTCACTGAAGCCTGCTGACACCTACGTGTAGATTCCAAGGAAGTGTTTGGTGCGCCTTGAGCCAAGTTACGCGCTCGCTCAGGTGAGCGTGTGAGGACTCACCTGTGCAGAGCGTGCCAGGGAGTGTCTCTCTACCTGCACCAGGTAACTGGCTTCATTTTCATGGAGAATTCTGTGTTGGGAGTGTGTCTCCTGCTCACTCTGGGGAAGCCTTGTACCCACCGTGTAAAGGCTGCCTCAGGCTGGTCCTGGTGCGGTGGGGCTGCCGGCTGAAGGAGGGAGGCTTTCTGTTGGCGTCCCCTGAGGGACTGCAGTGCAGATGCCACAGTCAAAAGGCGTGGAAGCAACGTACACCCAGAAGTCCTTCCCAGAAGGTTATTCTTCATTTCTCCCCTCATATATAACCTTTTAGTATTTTCTCGCAGCTTTTTCATTAATATATGGAAAAATATTAAAAGCCCTTGTATGTTACATCAAAAACTGTGTCAGCTGCTCTGCTTTTTTCTATTTATTAAAACTTTTCAAGCAGTAAAAACATTTTACTTGTTAATGAGGGAAAGTGGGAAAATTAATGACATAGAGCTTGGATCCACCAAGATGTCTCCTCTTAACCACGCACAGCCAGCTCTCTCCTCGCTGCACGTACTTTAATTTCCGCGATAGGGTTCAGTAAGCAAATGCAAATAGATTTAATGATTTGCATCAGTAGATCATTTCTCTGTTTAATATCCTCTGATATTTTGGGTCAAGGACTCTTTCTTTGGGAGGCTGGTACAATGTCTAGAGCTAAGATTACTAATATTAGTAATAACACATTATGTTCAAGTAAATTGAGATAAATTAATCCTTCTCACAAAGTCAGATTTATACAGTATTTCTGTTTGCTGTGGAGGGAGGAAACGCTGCCTAATGAAGTAGATGAAAGGAACAGGCCGTCTTCCTGGTTGCGCGGTGCGTTGGAGCTGGGTGACACTCGTGAAGTGCCGGGTGTTCCAGTGCCTAGCACTTGAGAGCAGTGGTTGTCTTGTCTTATATCCACACACTGGGTGAACCTGTGGGCCCACAGGGCACACGGTACATTTTTGTCAAGTCAGTTCAACAAAGGAGTGAAATTAGAACTCTGTTCACCAAGCACTCATTGAGCTTTTCTGTGTCAAGCCGGTAGTAGCCTGTAGCCTGATGCGAGATGGATGCAAAGACATGAGCCTGTCCTCAAGGAACTCTGTCCATTAGGGGAGCCAGAAGTGTCGGCGAGTAGGCAAAGAGAACACTATGCAGAAGGCACTAAAGACTGATTGAGAAGCTCTGGAATCAGGGCAGGAGGGAAGCTTTCATGGGGAGAAGGCAGAGGACCTCATTGGTGGCCTGTCCCAAAGGCCACCTCCATTCCTGCCTCCCCTTAGAAAGACTGAGTGCCAGGTGCTGGCTCACCTGACCTTGCTGCTGAGGGCCGTGGGGAATGACTGCTGCCCTCTGGCTCGCTCCAGAGGAAAAAGACCTTTCCTCCCTCATAACAGAAGTATGACTGTTCCTCAGTCTTTCGACATGATTGTATGAAGATGTGTGATTCTGGGAGCTGGGGCAGCTGTTTTGTAACCATGAGGGGGTGAAGCTGGAGCCGAAAGGCAGTTTGCTACAAGGAAGGATGATGGGAAGAGCTGGGTCCTTGATGGGCCCACCGGTGGCCGACTTCCCTCAGAACACCTGTGACCTGATGCATGTCCACACCACATGTGGCACAGCCACCAGCAACCTGCAGATGGTGCGCTTGTAATGTTTTCATCTGTGAAACTTAGGCTCCTTTTAGCAAATAAAGAAAAATGCAAAGGAGGTAGGAGTCACTCATAGTTCTGATACCCAGAAGTACGTTATTCACATTTTAGTATAAGTCCTTCTAGCTTTCTCATCGCTGTGTGTTTAAAATCAGTTCTGTATTCTACATTCTAAATTAAACCTTACATCATAAGCATTTTTATTATGTTATTAAAAACTTTTTTAAAGTATGATTTTTTTTTTTTAAAGGTCTGTCTTAGAACCTTTTTAAAGGCCTGTGTTGAATGGTTGTGCCAGGATTACAAATCTTCCTGTCCTGGTGAACACCCAGGGTGTTCGTTTGCTGTCACTGGCTTGCTGTACACATCCTTGATGAGCACCTTTGTGAACCTGGGGGAACGTTTCCTTAAGTTTTCTGATTTCTTTCCCTGTAGCTTATGCCCCTGTAACACCCATTCTTTTCCGCACAGTCATTTCTGAAATTAAATGTGTTCACGTGACCCCCCCCCACCGCTTAAAGAATGTGGTTTAGTACTTCAGGGTGAGAAAACACTAGCGCTGACTCCTCTGACCCCTCAGTCCTTGCTCTTTGACCCCTGAACTCTAGACTCGGGTGTGCTGACCTGCACTTCCTGGTGTGTGGCTGCACAGCCCAGGTGTCAGATGGTGCCAAGGGGTGGGTGAGACCCACAGCCTCTGGAGCTGGACTCCTGTGTTTTGAGACCCAGCTCCACCTCTGTATAGATGCCGTGGGACAAATCACTTCACTGCTCTGTGCCTCATTTGCCCACATGTCAAGTGGGGTCACGGTAGTATCTGTTACATAGGATTTTTGGAGGATTAAATCCGCTAATCTCTAGAAAGTTCTTGGAATGGTGCACACCCCAGAGTAGGCTCCGGAATGTTAGCCGCTGTTATTGGTGGCGATGATGGCAGCCGTCCTACTACCACTGTTACTGTCACCTGAAGTAGCCCTGGGGTACTCGCACCGCGGCCTCCTTCACCTGGAAGCTTCTTCCTGCCCCTCCTCTCTCCCAACTCTGACACATTTCCCAGCCCTCTCTGTGCTCCAGGCTTGGTTCTGGAACCCTCCTCCAGGCTCTTCCAGCACTTTGAATTTACCCCGTGCTGGCCCCGGTCCCACTTTGTTATAATTACCTCCTTCAGCGGCTGTGTCTTCTAGCCTCTGAGGTCCGGAGGGCAGGACCACGTCTGTCTTGCTTCCTGACTCTGCGACCCTTAGTACCTGGTACAGGAGGCGCTGCAAGCATCTTTGTTAAAGATGGAGCAGAGGAAGGGCTGGGGACTGGAATGTCAGCACTCTTCATAAAGAACGATGTGCTTATAGAGGTCGGAGGTGAAAAGGGCATCGTGTTCAGGGCTTTGTCTCAGCCGGTTGCCAGGATCTGGCATGCTGTTTACTCGGGGTTGTCCCCCTCTGAGATCCTCTAGAGCAGGTGGAGACCGTGCCTGGGGTCAGGGAAGCCCACGCGGTTAGCTGGACCTCCTCGAAATGGGGCGGCCTCCAGAGAGTCCCAGATGGGCCCTTCTGCTTGGCCATCGTCTTCAGAAGCAATAATCAGCTGTTAAAACAGTGGTTTCCAAGTAGCCTTTTGTTCTCTTAAGTATTCTCTTAAAAAGAGTCTGCATTTTTGTGACTGTCTTGCCTTGGACTGTGAGGGGTTGGCAGGATTTTGTCGCTTTCTGTGCTCGTCTGCTGCTGTGTTATATTGTGAGCTGAGACCATGCAGCGTTTTATTCAGTTATTTTAGTGTCAGCCCTGTTGGTCTTGGTGAGAGTGCTTGCTAAGGGCTGGACTGAACTGTGTCCCCCCCCCCCAAATTGGTATATTGAAGTCCTAACCCCCTAGTACCTCAGAATGTGACTGCATTTGGACATAGGGCCTTTATTTATTTTTTATATATATATTTTACTGAAGTATAGTTGATTTACGTTGTGTTCATTTTTGGTGTACAGCAGCGTGATTCAGTTATACACGTATATATACATACATGCATTCTTTTTCATATTCTCTTCCATGATGGTGTACCACAGGATGTCGCATATAGCCCTCTGTGCTGTGCAGTAGGACCTTGCTGTTTATCCATCCTGTATCCAATAGCTCACATCTGCTAACGCCAGCCCCTCCATCCCTCCCACAGCCCCCCCTTCCCCTTGGCAACCGCCAGTCTGTTCTCTAGGACATAGGGCCTTTAAAGAGGTGCCTGGGGTGGGCTTTGGTCCGATATAACTGGTGTCCTTATAAGAAGGGGGAGATTCGGACACAGACACAGAGAAAAGACCATGTGAGGACATGGTGAGAAGGTGACCATCCATAAGCCAAGGACGTAGGCCGCAGGAGGAGCCAGCCCCGCAACGCCTTGATCTCCGACTTCTGGTCTCTGGAACGTAGCACCCGATCTGTGGTTCTTTGTTACGGCAGCCCTGGCAACTAGTGCAGTGCTTCTCAAGGACTGCCGTACCTTCGTGTAGCTAGCTTCCTTTCTTGTTGCTGTGGGGATGTGCGGCCGATGAAGGTAAGCAGTCGTCCCTGGTCAGGTATGTTCCTGAATATCACCTTTGTTGGCAGAGTCGTGGTAGGTAAGATGGGCCCTCAGGACACAAGGAATTACGGGAAAATGATTCACATGGCCTCATATATAGTAGAAAAGCGAAGTTCAAGAAGGCGTCCTTTTTTAAAAAATGAAGACGGTTTTCTAAGAGTAGCAAAATGGCGAGGAAGGTGCAGACGTTCCCCACATACCTCCTTCTCCACACATGCACAGCCTCGCCACCCCCCGTCAGCATCCCCCACCCAGGTGGCACACTTGTTTCAGTCAGTGAAGCCACGTTGACACATCATGATCACCTGAAGCCCGTGGTGTAAGTCACCGTTCGCTGTTGGTGAAGGCGTCGTTTCTTAAACAGATCAAACTCAGCAGTGATAAAAAGCTGGCTCTGGCGAGTACCGTTTGTCCTGGCTGGCTCTCCCTCAGGTCCCATGGACTGGACTTGGAGAGTCTGTGAACTAGCCCTTCCCTGAAAGAAGCCTAATGACCTTTTGTGTTCTCACGCTTCTGCAAAATACGGGAATGCTTGCGCTCCCTTTTTATAAACCGTTTTTCCCTGGGCTTGGTGTCCTGTTGTCCCCGTTTTGCTGCTCTCTTACCTGTCCCTGTTAATCCATGCTCCCTAGAGAGCAAGATTATTTTTCATTATCCAGATGCAGTAGCAGTTTACACAATATTTTACCCCAGCTTCATTATTGAATCTGAACATCTGCTCTGACGAGCAAGCCAGTGGCAACTGTTTCAGACGTGCCATCAGACGCAGAATGCAGCCTTCGTGTCTTCACTGCTCTCCCAGTAGTGCCTTGTCTCCCCACCTCCTTGTTTAAACTTCTGAGGCTTCTTTGCTGACATCTTTCCACCTTTTCCTAAGGGTTTAGCCCATCTTGAATCTCTGTATGAGTGCCTGGGGTCACTACCAGCTTGGGTCGAATTTTGTTCATATCTTTGGGATTTTTAACATATTTTGCTATTTGTTTATGTTGCCACGTACGTTTCTTCCACGGTAGAAATAAATTGTAATTTGCCTCTGAGACTGCCCTGTGACCTTGAGAACTGCACACAAGTGAACTCAGTAATGAGTTCACTAAATGTTAAATCATTAGGTAGCTGGTGTTTAAATGATATGCCTTATGGGGAAGCCTTTGAATTTTTATATAGGTATTGACAAAGTTAGTGATAACTGGTGAAGTTGGTTACAGTTTTTTAGATAGAACAGGAGCTCATCATTTCCCCCAGTTAACAGTGAGATAGAAGCCCTTGTAGATTCTGTCTACAACACGTTTTCAGGAGTGAATTACTAGATTTGGAAAGTGAGGGATGCCTGGGTTTGTTGTTCTCAACTTCTTTTTAGAGGAACTGAACTAAACTGTACATATGCATATGGTATTTCAGAATATTAGTCTACAAATACAGAATTGCATTTGGAGATAGATAGGTGTTGTCATAGTCATTCATTATGAAATAAAGGATGTGGCTTACAGGTATGTTTACCCTCATTCTGGAAGTTGCTCTTGCCTTCCCTCTGCACAGACTCCAGAAAGCGGCTCCCCGCTTCCTCTGCGTGAGCGGGAAGGCCGCCTGGGCCTTCACGCGCCCGCCCAGGATCAGGCCGCGCGCAGCAAGCAGCCGTGTCCTCGGGACACGCGCTTGGGAGTCTGGGAAATGGAGCGCTCACGCGTTGCCGGTAAGTGGCCGGATAGAAATGTGTGACGCCCTGGCTAACAGGCTGTGATGAAGCTGAAGGTGGTCTTCTCTAAGAAGCCTTATTGAAATACTGCCCGTTTGGGGTAAATGTGATAGTACAGTAAGCCCTGAGCTTGGTGGGCACATTGCAGAATGCAGTCCTGTTGGCTTTCTCTGACTTCCTGACGTCCTCAGCCCCACGGCCTGGTGGGGCAAGTGCCCTTTTCGTCTACGTTCGCTAATTTCCCGTTTTCCCTCTTTAAGTGGAAGCTGAGGCGTTCTCTGTCTTTGGCTCTCCTGTCTGAGATTGGAAATTGTGTTGCAGCTCTGTTGTACTATTGTGAACTTGCCTGTGAAAATCTCCCGTGGCTTTTTTGTGATTGCCGCCCTGCACCGTGCCCGAGGAGAGGCACTCACGGTGCCTCCGCTTTACTTCCAGTTTTGGAGTCTTCGTTTTTGTTCTTTTGTGACAGTATAGTTGATTTGGAGTCTTTCATAAAGTGTGTCAGATCATTTTTGCCGTTTCTCTTTCTCCGTCAACTTTCTTTTATTTTCCATTTCAATCTCGGTTACCCTTCTTATGCACACTCATGCTTGTTGCTGGTGTGTCAGTTCTGCTCTGAGGGTAGCCTGATCTCATTCCGTTCCCATAATGGTGACGTTAGCAGTTATCATGTTTGGCATTTGGGATTCGATGCAGCAGTGTTTGGTCTTCTAGGGTTTTTTCAGACAGCACTGGGGTGGTATCCTAGTGCTGGGATACTTGCATTTACCAGGGCACAGTCTCTACATTGGAACAAGGCCCTGGGTCCACACGCAGGCATCTCTTTTTACTCACAGGAATTAGTGTTACCTTGTTTGTTTACCTAAATCTCTAACCCTTTTAGGTGAGTGACCTCATGATAACAAGGGTAATTAAAGTAGTGTGGCATGTGGAGTAGACTTAGACGACACATTTACCTGTATGTACTGTATTTCCAATATTTATTCAGAGTGACTTTTCTCAGATATTTAATAAGAATTAATAATTGAATGTACTCTCGCCTTCTTACTTCGCCCTGGGATCCCATAAGATCTTTGAAGCTAAAACTAGTTTGGGCCCTTAAGGGGTTTATAGAAATTAGGTATGTCTGAGTATGGAAATGGCGGGCATGGTGAAAGAATTGAGTCCTTAAGTAATTTGCTATTCCCAGTGATAATTAGAAGAAACCCCCGTTCTAGCTCCATTTCCCAATCTTTTTTTTCTTTTTTTTACTATTTTGGGGGGGGGTAGTTCTTGAGGTATTAGAGGGTAATTTTTTTTCATGTGATCCCACTGTAAGGGAAGTGGCTTTGGCGTATCGTGTTGCCTCGATGGGTTATTAAATTGTCACTTCTAAGAGATGAATGTGGGTTATAGAGTATGTTGTGCCATATATCATCTTAGTCATTAGGAATGTTTCAGAAAACTGAATAAGAGTAAATTCTTTCAAATTTATGATTGAAGTGAGCAATTTTATTAGGTCCTTGAAAAAAAAAGACAAACTTTTCAAGTCTTTCTCAAAGTATACACCTTTGTTCTCAGAAGAGGTCTGCAGACTGCCCTTAATTTGTCTTTTGAAAGGACACAGAATCTCAGCAGGATCCTCCTGCTGCAGAAGTAGACAGATGCAGCGGCTGTTCCTCGGACCGTCCGCATGGAAGGCTGACGCGCTCGGAGATGTACTGTGCATCACCCTGCCATCATTCCCCTAAGTATTAATTTTAACTCCACTAATAAGAAACTGAACAAAAGTGGAATTATGAGTTCAGTAGTATTCTACGAAAGGTCAGTTGTTAAAAAGGCAGAGTCTGACATTCTGTGCAAAAGGTGCCTTCATTAATCATCCTGATAGGAGAACCCGGGCGTTCTTGACCAACACCAGTGAACCTTGCAGTGGGCACTTTCGGGGCCTGATGCGCACGTCTTTATGTAAGAACAAGGATCGTTTAAATATATGTTGAGATAGTTTAAGGAATTTATCTTTGAACTTGGAAGATGTGTGTAGAATACAGAAGATCTTATGAAATATGCTTTCTTATTTTGAAAAAGGAAAACACCTGTTAATTTCCTAGTCATACTATGATGGACGTATGTTTTAGGATACAGCCGGCTGTATTATGTGGATCTGTGCTGGACTGCAGGGTAGCAGTGCATTTCCCAGTGGGTGAACGGACGTCTCCTAACGTGTCATCTACAAACACTGATAAACTTTCTTTAGTCCCTTTTGTGATCTCTTTTAGTGGCTTAGCTTGTTATACGTCTGGACCCTTTTCTGCAGCGCCGGTCATAGGCTGCCTTCTGACTCTCATTCTCTTCCTCTTCGTTATTGCAGCAGAGTGCCTACTTTGTGCCCAGAACTTAGACACATCCCGTTGAATTATCTGAGATTCTACGTGTCCTGCCAATTGAGTGCTAAAGTTCAATACAGATACATAAATTATTAAGCAGTTAACTGGTGACACATTCATCAGCTGACCATCTTTTATTGTAGCCTGTTGACAGATTATTTCCTTCAGCCATTAAAGCGCAATATTGTCGGAGCTAAAATCTCTTTCTCGATTCTCTTTGTCTGTGTTGCTGCTACTGAATTTCACTGAGAGCATCTCAGTAGGATACTAACCCAGAATACTCAGGCGGCATTTCTTCTTAGAAACAGGTGTTTTCAGACATTTTTAAAAGCTGACTTCTGTAAATAGAATTTTTTCCTTCTTGCTCTGCCCCATCGAGCTGCATCGCGTTGCGTCGGAAGGGAGCTGACGGGAGCCCACCCGTGCTTTCTGCCGAGGGAGGAGGGCGGGAAAGGCGTCCTTTAAATGTCTCTGTCCAATCAGCGACTTCGTATTTTTAAAGACTCCTGGGGTGTCTCTCTGCTGTCCTCGAACGGTGATTCTCCTGTTAAGTTCATTGTCTCTCATTGCATCTCTCCCTACTGCGTTATGAAGCCCTCCTTTGCTGTGGAAGAGAGGGGGAAGCAGGCTGTCTTGATGGGGACAGTCCCAGGCGGGGAACGTCTCCTTTGGAATTAGCTCTCTCAGTGCAGACAGCCCTGGGGTCGACTGAGGTGAAAGTGGGCGAGACAGCAGGAAGGTGGGGCATCGGCCTCAGCACAGCTGGTTATTTTGACCTTGGCTTTGCTGTGCCCAGCAGGGCCCACTCTGCCGCATTGGATCCCACGTGAGGGGCACAGAGGCTGCTTGTACATCACCGATTCTGTGCCAGCCCAGCACCCTACCCCCCAGTGGGGTCACAGGGGTTTCTGCGGGTGCAGGGGCACAGGCTCGAAGGACTTCAGCAGTTTGCCAGATGCCACACCTTGCCGTTCTCACGGTTTTATAGATGCGGGTGTTAACGAGAATACCTTGTGTGATGGCTCAAGTCCCAGCTTCCTGCAAGGACACGGAATCTACTCTAAAGCATAGAATTATGTGCAGGGAAGGTTTACTTGAGTTTTATCAAGACATCGTTTATTAGATTCTGCAAAGAGCATAAACTGCTATGTCTGCAGTGTTACCATTCTGTCTCCTTATTGTCATAATTTTTGCTTAATGGGTGTTTGTGCTACATTGACCAGGTCCACGGGTTGCTTAACATAAATGATTACATTTGCTTATGATTAAAACTTCTTCCATTAGAAATGCAGCACCCAGGACTAGTAAATGACTTGCTGTTGAAGGTTTATACTTCATTAGCCACGTTGTCAACTCCACGTCGTCAACTAAGAGTTGTCTAAGAGTTAGGGACACTCGTAATGAGCTGTGTAATAGGGACCCTCCAACAAAATAAGGAGAGACCAAGTCTTCTCAGAGCAGCTTAGCGTGCAAATAAAAGGCCAGCAAGCGCATGGTGACTGTGCTGGCTGTGGACTGAGGCGCGCTCACTCTGGCTGGGAATGGCAGGGGTGAATAAAGTATTTTATCACTGGAGCAGGACTTGTTGTAAAAAATGATGTACCATTCATGACCAAAATCCTTCAGGATGCTCTGCCGCCGTTCCCCTCTGAACCCTACTGCTTAAGTTCTAAGCGTCTCATGAGTCTCTTGATACAGCATTAAAAGAAAGAAAAGTGTTGGGTTTAACGGTGTTTGTTTGGGAATGCCGCTCCAGCCCTCCTTGCCACCGCTCACCCTCACTCATCTTCGGCTTCGGTGTTCGATGGAGAAGGGACGCCACAGCCCTGATTTCCTGTGTACAGTAACGTGGGGTGATGTGGTTTATCATCAGAGGGCACATAGCAAAGAGACGGAGCTTCCTGGAGTAACTACCTTAAATGTGATGGGCGTTTTCGTGACAGATGTAAAATTCTTAACCTTGAAAGCAGTTGCTTTGTGGGTCAGGCAGCTGGGTAGTAGAAGCTTTGCTTTCCTGCTCTGGATAGGAATAGGTCTGCTTTACGGACCTTACTCGGTGACGGAGACTCTGGCTGGGATAGGCAGTAACAGTGGACCTAGAGTCTCAGGAGACAGGGCTGAGCCAGTCCTGACTCGGCCACTTACCAGCTCTGTGACCCTGAGGGAGCTAGCCATACAGCTTCTTCTGGGTCACCTTGTAGAAATGAAGTTAACACCAGTCTCGCAATATTTTGGGAGAAATGAAGTTAACACCAGTCTCTCAATATTTTAACACAGGTGCACTCAGTTAAAACTGTGCTCGATACATAAGGGTCCTCAGCCACCCGTCCTTCAAATACCTGAGTGGCCCCGGGGTGTGCGGGTCCCGGGCCCTGGGACGCACGGTGTAGCGCGGCTCTTTGGTTCTGGTGTGGTCAGGATGTGGGGCTTGGCTCGCCCGGCTTGCCGTGCCCGTCACTGGTCCTGGGGCTGGAAGCAGAGCCTGTTGGTGTCCAGAGGCAGAGGCCCTGTGGTTCCCTGGAGCTCCCGGCTGTCCTTGGCCAGTGCTGGGCCCTCAGGTCCCACTCGCCGTCCCCTGCACCCACACACTCTGTAGAGTTTCATCTCCTGAGTATGTTTAAAAATTCTTTACTGTCGTAAGAAACCATTTTTTTTAATGATAAGCTATGTTGTGGAAATTAAGTTTTTTTGAAAACTACAAGAATTTGACGCTGTGAATTGTACAGAATTCCTCTTGTCAGGTCTTCACCGTCCTGCTTGCAGGCAAGGTCAGACGACGGATCATGCTGGTGGATGGAGAGAGTTCTGTCATTCATGGGGTGCTAATTTTTGGAGCACTGCAATGCAGTTAAATGTACTTAACCTTAAAGTACCCTGAACATGATCGAACCCTTGATTCACAACCCCTTCTGGTTCTTACAGGGCCTCAGTTTGATCGTTATGAGAATGAATCATCCCTGTGCTGGTGGGAATGGACTGTTTCAGTGGTTTAAATGCCCAGTAATTGAGAACTTTCCCCTCTGCTCTGCTCTGTGCACCGTGTGTCCAGCAGAAGGTGAAATCTTGACCCCTCTGTCTGTCTTTGCTGTCTGCCACCGTCTGTATTCGAGAAGGGCCAGAAGCAGTGAAATGGTGGGCGGGCTGGGCGGGGTTAGGCCTTGCTGGCGTTGGCGCCGCTGAGTGGGGCTGGGGGGTGTGTCCTTGCAGTGAGCAGTAACCAGGAGCCTTCGTTCCTACCTGGTCCATCTCTTCTTCCTCCCTTGGCTTTTTCCTCTTCTCTTTCCTCTCCACCCCCCCCCCCCCGCCACCCATTTCTCTCTCCTCCTGCACTGTCAGCTCCTGAGTTCTGCTCTCTGTTGCTGTCCTGCTTCTGGGAAGCCCGCCTTGCTGCCCTGCTCGGCCCCCTGCAACCTCCCCTTGTGGCCCCTCCCCAAGGGGTCTCTTCCTCGGCGCAAAGCTGGGGACTGTCCCATGATGGGCTTTCCCCTCCAAAGGCTGCCCCTTCTTCCCCCCAATAGATGAAAGCTTTCTGCTGGGGCGGGTGGGGGGGAGAGGAAGGATCCTTTATGAAACAGCATAACATTCTGCCACCTTATGAAGATAAAGAGCAGCCCCTGGACAGGTTCCGGCTATAAAAATGCACGAGTGGGGCTGGGCGGGGCAGACGGAAACCTGGCTCACTGCCCGTGAGGTTCCGTTGGGCCCAGTGTGGAAACGGAACGGTGCAGAGCAGCAGAGGGGCTGAGAGCGAGGAGTCATCTCCTTGTGTGTGGAGTCTAAAGAATGATAGGTACCTTGAGCGCCTGACAGGTAGAAGACAGTTAAAAAAAACGGTGAAAGACACAGTCTACCCTCTGAACTGATCTACAAGGCCATGAAAGCATCACTTTGAATAATATGTGGTAGCTGTGTTAGAAAAATGTAATACTGGTGCGTGGACCTCGCAGCCTCTCTGGTCGGTGTTATAATATATCTTGTTGAATGATGAATATGCTACTGTATGTTTCAGCTGTTCATGTCATATGGCTGAAAGAAAAATATATTGAAAATAAATGTAAAATATTGAAATTTAGAAGTTGTCACGCACAACTATAATTTCTTGTCTTGCATGTGGTAGACATATTCCTAATTACTGTGTGTAATGTGCACCTGTGTCAGATGCCACGTGCAGAGTGTAGCATAAATTCCTACCTGATGAGTCTGTGTACTTCTGTCACAGCCCTGAGAACATCTGAATGCTGCGGGGAGGCATGACCCTGTGCGTGCCTGTCTCCCCGTGGACTGGGGTTCTGATGTGAGATCCTAAAACGCTTTCACGACCGAGTGTTGATTTGCAGTGGTTCACCCGGAGGTGCAGAGTGTCCCCATCCAGAAAGCCCCGAGTCCCTGGAACACCTGGTGCTCTTTGGCCAGATTTGGGCCCTGGTGCATTGAGGTTGGGGGGCCCCGTCTGGGAGGGGCCCTGATCCGTGCCCCAGGTGGGCTAGACTGAGGTCTGAGATCTGTCGCAGGTGACATTTCACAGACCCTCTTGGGGGGCCCAGCTCTGCTCGCTCTCTAGCTCTCCTGCTGTCAGGCTGCCCATTAAGGTCAGCTCTCCAGGGCTGGGGGGCGTGGGGGGGTGAGAACACAGGCCCCCAGGCCCTGCTTTGCTCTGCCCGCCTTCAGAGGTGTGTGGGGTGAGCTTGGGAGCCCCTGCCTCCTGTAAGGGTGACTGGGTGCTGGGAGTGGGAGGGAAGGGAAAGTCCTATTGGCCGAATGGAACAGCAAGCAGCAGGGGTGCAGGTCTGATTCTTTAGCCCCAGATCTTAAAGGGTAGACACACTGCTGCGGCTCCTTGAGTTCTTGGATTATCTTTGTGCTTGGCCTTCGTGGTGGGAGCGCCTGGCTCTGGTGCCTTGCAACCCTTTTCTCCTCCTGGCTTCCTACGCCCTAGGTCTCAGAGGGGCTGCCACCCTCTGGTAGTGGTCTCCTTCCCCCAGCCTCTCCCCCTTTCTTTGGCCCCTGATGGCCCCCGTCTGGAGCAGCCCTGTCAGTGCCCCTTGCTCAGGAACTGGGGCAGGTGTCACGTGAGGGCCACAGGCATCCTTCCCTCTCCTGTTCTCATACCACTTTGCAGGGTGATGTCGCCTCACCTCTGTATTGGGATCACCGGGAGGACTTATGGGACTCAGCACAGGGTCATATCCACGGCTGTGATTTACTACAGGGAAAGGACACGAAGCCCCCCCCCCCCCGCAAGCAAACAAAACAAAAGGGAAAAGGCATGAGGGCCAGGTCTGGCGGAAGGGAGCGCAGGCTTCCAAGAGTCCTCTCCCATCAGAGTCGCGTGGTACGGTGGCTTCCTGTAGTCGCAAGCTGTGGCAACACGTGTGAACTGTTGTCTACCGGGGAAGCTCTTTAGAGACTCGCCACCTGGCGTTTTTAATGGGGGCTGGTCACGCCGGCACCCCCTGCGTAGCACATACCCAAATTCCAGACCCCCGGGCGGCCAGTGGCGTCCACGAGGTTTGCGAACGCCGTGTGAGAAGCCACGTGGTTTGTTCGGAGCGTTCAGGCACAGTGAGGCACTCTGTTCAGGGAGTGGTGGCCGCCCTCCCCAAATCCGAGGGCCCTGATGCCAGCCGAGGGCCAGCCCTGCAAGCAGACCTCGCTAAGGAGAGCAGTTTGGGACCTGCTGTGTCTGCTCTCCCCTCTGTCGATCCACCCCCGGGATCTGGGCCGGCCTGTGGAGTGTGGCTGTTGGAGCCGGGCTTCCGGGGCTGTGCAGCTGCTGCTGGAACCTTCTTGGAGCGCTGAGGCTGCCAGGGGAGGAGCCGCGCCAGCGCCTAGGCGGGAGACTGGCTGGCGGGGAACAGAGGCTCGGCTGCCGAGCCGGGTGGGAGGGAGGGTCCTCCTGGTTGGGCTGCCTGCCCCAGGGTGTTTGCCGGCTTTCTGCCACCATGTGTCACCCCGGCCAAGGCCACCGGGACCGCCCAGCTCATGCCGCTGGCTGGAGGAGCAGGGGCCGGTCGTCGCGGTTCTCAGGTCGCTGGGTTTGGGGCGGTTGCTGTGCAGCAGCTGCTGACTTGTGAGGGGTCATCATGGCCCCACCCCAGCTTCTGCTGGCCCTGGAGCTGCAGCCCGTGTCCCGCTCTGCTCTTCCCTTGGCCTCTAAGTGCTCTTCTGTCCACATCCCTCTGTCCAGTCTGTCGTGCCCTGGTCCTGGCTCACACCTGTCTTCTTGCTGCGCTTCGGCCCTTCTCACTTCTCATCATGGCCACCGGCCGTCCCCTCTGCCGGCGCCCTGCTCCCCTCTGTATGTTCACTCACTCATTCACTTTCACCTCCTCGCTTTGGCTTACCCAGTCTCCTTCTGAAATGCTTTCCTGTCTCCCCTCTGCCTCTTGGAATGCCTAACACCTTGAAGGACCACCAAGAAGCCTCACTGGGTGTTGGTATTCCATGGTACGGGGGTCCCCCAGGCTCTTCCACTCACACCCGTGACTGTCTGTGACTACTTACCTGATGTACACACTCAGGTTTTGGAAGAGCTGGCAGCGCTGTCTCTTGGCCAGCTGAATTCTGCAAGGACAAAGGCCATGCATGCCCCTTTCTCCCCTTGAAGCCCCAAGTTCCTCTCAGGACGACGTCATATTGCACGTGACGTACACGTGTCCTGACTCTGCACTCAAGCCTCAATTTGAGACGGCGGGCAGGGATGACACAGGAGCCGCAGCTCCGTAGTTCATACCCACGTGTGGAGGCATCTTGGAGGCCGTGATAGATTTGAGAATATAAGGCATGAAAAAATCCATTTTTTTCCCCTATATTATCTGTTGCTCTTGGGAAATAGGCTACTTAGCCAATATTTGGGTAAATCTGGCGTTGCGGTGGTGGTGAGCTGCCCTTCCAGCACACAGCACAGTCGTGCACGCCCTTGCTGGGTGGGTGACTGGGGCGCTCTGGGGCCTGGGTGCCCAACACCAGGACTGACATCCCTGCAAACGGCTGCAGCAGGGCTCTTGGGTTTGGGGGCAGCTAGACTGAGTGCCAAGTTGAGTCATCCGTCGTCATTGGTGATCAGTACCAGGGGAGGGCCATCCCCCTGTGCCTGGCGGGCAAGTGTAACTGTTATAAATGGTGCCAATAGCTTTCGCTTCACCCAAGCTTGTGTCCGGAACCCTTGGCCCAGTGTGGCAGTACATGCTTTTGGGTGTTTCGGTTTTAGAAACCTGGAAAAAGGATAAGCAGAGCTGCTCTGGTTTCCTTTTTCATCAGAAACGAGTGCCTTTCTTTGAGCTGCAGCCTCCTCTGACCCCCACTGACACCCTCCAGCCCTATCCACCCTGTGTGTGTTTGGAGTACAGGCTTGTCACCGCCTCGTTTCACAGCCACCCGGAGGGACAGTGCTGTCCCCGCAAGAATGACTGCTCCTAGCCATCTGCCCACCCGCACCCCATATCCCCACCCTGAGCCCGGGGGAGGGCTCTCTAGATAACGAATGGCTTTGTTCACCCAGACGCCTGCCTGCCAGCAAGCAGTGGTGGCTCGGTGGTTGCCACCGAGGGCCCTAAGAGCCCTCCAGGAAGGCACCGTGTCCCTAAGAAGCTTCAGGAGCTGGGGAGAGGGTGGGGTTTAGGGGGCCTTGATAGTGGATTAGAAATCCTATACCCAGTCCAAAAGGCAGGCAAGTGGCAACCTTATTCAAGGAAAAAAAAAATCTACTGGAGTCTAGGTACAGTATCTTAGTAGTAATAAAAGCACTAGTGCAGATTTACTGGTGGAGGAGTTTTAACTGTAATACTGTGGAATGGTAGGTTATTTTGTGTTCAAGAGCTACATTTATCACAAAAATGATGATATACAAATCACTTCCATATCACAAAATGTTCTTGGTCAAAATTGGCTTGAGGCAAGTGATATCTTCAAGTAAACAGTATATGAAGACCATATCTTAGAATGATAGATCACCTAATTTTGTTCTGACAGGGGTTTTTGCCGCCACAAACATCTGTCATTGAAATACCAATTCAGAGATATGGGAGCCAAACTGTAGAGGTTTTTCTCGGATTTGTCACTCCTAACTTAAGAATGCTACTGTTCCACATTGTAGCTTTTCTCAGATATTAAGCAGTGTTGCACTTTAAGGCACATTGAAACAGAATAAACGACTCAGAGAGTTAGACTCCTGCTTTGAATGCAACCCAACCACTTAGAAATAGAGAAGTCAGGAATGGGCCGGGAAGCACTGGCCCGTTGTTCTGTGTCGACGTCACCTTAAGCTTTGCTTTAATTTTAGATTTTGAACCTGAGAGATGAAACTTGGCATTGTGTCCTCTGGGTTTCTTGCGTTCATTTAAGGGTTTTGTTGTTGTTTTGTTTTGTTTTTTAGAACTGTGATTATAATGTTATTTCCACAATTTGAAGTACCATTTTGGTACTGTCCTGAACAGCGAGTAGGTTTATAAATCAGGCCAGTAGGGATGCCCCGGGGCTTTGGGGCTGCTTTTTCTTGTCATTCCTCCTTGTTAGGAGGTCTCACTCAGGGACCACTGCAGGGGACAGATGTCCTGGGATTTGAGGACTCAGGGGGCCCTGCGCAGGGACAGATGTCCTAGGATTTGAGAGGCAGGGAAGAATCTGACATTTCCAAAGAATCACACCAAAGAATTTCTACTGTGTTCTGCTCTATGTTTAAAAAAAAATAAAAAAAATTGCCCTTGGTCCAAAACTTGATTATATGATATTTTAAAAAACCCCAAAAAACTTTAGAACTTTTGTGATGCTTGGGAGACATTATAGAAATTTGCCATTGGTGACCGATTCTTACAGACTGTTAAAAAAAAAAAAAAAAAAAGTCTCTTTCCAAGTCCATTGTGACCATGAGCCCCCGGGGGATGATTTCTCAGAGTGGCCTCGGCCTCCTCGTTGGGTGCTCCCCCGTGGGTCTGGAGCGGTGGGCCTTCCGGAGCAAGGTGACGGGCTGGCCCCCAGCTCTCCCAGCCACCTCTGCTTGCTCTTCATCCTGCCTCCTGACTGAAGTCGCCAGCTGTGCCTTCCCACTTCCTACCTTCAGAGAACCCCGCTCTCCCTTCTAGAGCTGCAGCAGCCCCACCCAGTCCTCTTCATATTCTGTTGCTCAGAGTAGATTCCTGGAATCCAGGTTTTCAGCATGTTTCCACCGCTTCTTGCCTTAGAAAATATCGTCAATGTTTTATAGGTCATTTTGCACTTAGCTTTGTATCGCGCTGTTATGGCGTGAGACAGGCCTTGGTGATGTCTTCTCACACGTGCAGCTCATGGAGTGAGATCGGAGCGTCAGAGTCGGGCTGCTGGGCCCAAGTCCAGCTCTGCCCTTAACTACCTCTGGCGGGTTACGCTCTGCTTGCTTTGCGGGGTTCGGACGTGGTGATGCTGTCTGGCTCCATGACGAACCTCACCCTTTTGTACTCTTCACCCAGTAAGTTTTGTGCCACCTTCCTGTTGTCTGCGGTCTCGGCCACCTAAGAACCATTACTTTGGGCCGAGAGCTAACAACTTCGGCTCGTGGACACGTTGATGAGACAGCCCTCTGCTCACTGGTCTCCGTGCATTGGGGGAGGGGACAGGAGGGACTGAACATTGATCAGACGTATTCTTAGGTTCAGGCTGAATGAGCGTTCTGTCCTGGGCAGCGCCACTGTAGGCAGGCCAGGTGCCCTGGGAGGACCTGTTCTCGACAGGGACACAGGTGTCCTCGGAGGAGTCACGACTGAGGTGTGTATGCACGGTGTAAGTTACTTTATGCTTTAAAAGGAAACGAAACGGTCACACAGACATCTGTGTTTTTTCCCTTTTGATACTATTACGGGAGTGTCGTCTCATCCCTTGCCTGCTTAAACACGGCTCACTCTCGGTAGTGAGTAACGGCTGACCACAGAGCTTACGCTAAAGCACGCCTCCCTTCTCTGAAAGGATGATGCCCTTTCTTTTTACCAGGCTGTCTTCGTCCCCCGCGGCCCATCACCCTCCACGTGCCCACACGTAGCGGCAGCTCTGCCGGGCCACATGTTCTGTGCTGCTTTTGAGGGTTGGCATTGGGCTTACTGTCATCGACTCCTAGTTAAACCGGAGTCCAAATACAACAGGAATCAAAGGTTTTGAGTAGGGACAAAGGGCCGTCCTGTTCCTTCCTATTCTGAGCTAAGATTTTGGTTTAAAAACAGAAATCCATCAGACACGCTTGTTCCCGTGGCTTGTGTCGGTGCAGCGTTCTGTAGGTCTAGGCACCTGTGGTTTCAGGTGAGGCGCTTGAAGTTACCAAATGTTCCGGCACAGCCAGGCCCACCTGCCCGTGCCTCCTCCTAGGGTTACCTCACATTCTGGGGCGTCAGGACAGGGACCTGTGAAGTCTATTTTCAAACCAAGTTATTTTGTGAAATACTGTAGTGAACTTACCAAAACTGGTGAAGCTGGTGAAGTGAAATAAAAACACTGCGGTGCAGATTATCTTAGTGCAGCGTGATGAGTTCTGTTTCTCATATCTGGCGGATATTACCCACGAAATCTAATCTGCAACGCTGAAAATTAGGCCATTTTTTATGATTTGTTTAATTTTGCCCGAAAAAAATTGACTATTCATCGATTCTTGACCTGCGAGTATTGAGGGGAAAATTTAGTTAATAAGAATTTTCATGAGGTGTAAATTTAAACGTATGAGGACTCTGCCTGTCCTAGAATGCCATAGACATTAATTTAAAAATTCTGTAAGAGCCTCAGGGCCTGGGATGTCTGAAGAACAGGAAGTGGAGGCAGACACGTAACTGTAGACAAGGTCTGTTCGTGGACTACAGGAGGACGTGTACGTTTTCTCTCCATCCTTGGTTACACGTGGCTGAGTGTGATGAGAACGTTGTTTCTGTCATAATCTCTTTGCCTGTGAAATGGTATCTACGCGTAAGAGTAACAAGTCGTGTGGAAATCGGGTCATGCTATTGGTGTGCGCAGTACACTCTGCGGAAAGTTTTCTCTTGGTTCCCCATGTCTACAGTTCAGAGGGGCTTTAGAGAAGCCATTAAAAATGAAGGATCCTACTACTGAAGTTGGAAAATGTGAGCGAATGACATTCTTTACACACCTCAACTGTCAACATTTCTAATCAAATCACCCAGCCATCTTCCTTCTTAAATGATACGGGCACCCTTTCCTGTAATAAACATCCCTACGTCTAATGAGAGGCCCTAAGGCAGCTTCAAATGTATGAATTCATTATAATTGAACAACATAATCTCAGGGCAAAGATGCCTGCTGCCCAGTCTCTTCACTTCACACAGCTTGGGTGTTTCATGACAAACGTTGCACATTTTGTTCACACCGCAGTGCTGCTGTTTGAAGTATTGTATGTTTCTGTAGTACATACGATGGGGCCGCGTAATGGAGGGAAAACCAAGGGGGCAATCTTTCATTTCGTTCTTGTATGAAAAATTCAAGACTGAAAACTCACCCAGAGAAATTTTGCAAGCATATTATTTTCCAATGTTTCGATCAATTTGTCTGTCAACCATGCTGAGAGGTGGAAGGGGCCAGCAAAAGCAATTTAGCGTGTGAGGTCCAAAATAGAAATGTTTTAGGGAATCTTGTCACAGGTTATTTCTTTATATTAGAACCACTGTGTGTTTTATTTGCTGGTCATATTATGAAGAGAAATTGATATCAATCATCTAGGTAAGCTATGAATCTCTGATATAAATATTACTGTTACACACATGCATCAGAACAAAATATAAATTAACCTCTTAATGCATGTGAAAACCTTGTGTGACAACAGACTCTTGTTTTGGATTTTTCCGTTTAACAGTTCACGGTGCATTTTAATTGATTGTACCCAAGTGACACTCTGTGGAAACATCTTGCATATGGACATTACTGACCCTGCCAGAGCTTTAATTAAGCTACAATCTCCCTACAGTAAGTACATCTGGGATTGATAAATGTATCCAAACCATGCTTCCAATCTTAGTGCTGTTTTCTTTAAAACTGGTGCAGATAAGGGAGTTTTAAATAAAAGACATTCATTTAACTTCCCATTTCATTTTTAGTTAGGGTTTGTTTGTTTAGATCAAGTTATGTTAAGAGTGGTGTTAAATCTAAGGTGAATGTACAATTTCACTAAAACTTTGTCATGGGGAACTTAACGTAATATGTGTACTCCTAACACTTCTTCAAATCTTCGATGAACACACTAAGATTATTTTTCAAAAAATGTATAATTCAAGGAAATTAATTTAAATCAGTTGGCTTACAAGAGACCCCGGTTTAAATTTAATTGGTCGCGTCAGTCAAAATCTTCCTCCTGTAATAGGTTTAACTTAGAAGTGCTAGAGGTGTCTTCTGGGCGGTTGACTCTAATTCTCTGAAAGCTTGGTATTTCTTCCCAGTCCCTCAGAAGTTAAAATTAAATGTAATAGTTGAGTATGCTGGATGCAGTGGATGCTGATTAACAGAAATAAACTGTGACAAGTAGACCTTCCCACTTGGTGTGGGTATTAGTGTTCTGTTGAAATGCAATATTTTTCATATGGAAAAACGTTTTGAAACACAGTTGTCAATTATGACAGTTTGGAATAGAGACTGTGCCATCAGATAGTCGTTACACAGCATGACTGAGATAGCTGTTTTTTCCGATGACTGCTTATTCGTATTTTATTGTGTATGTATGTGTCTAACTGATGCGCCGACATTTCTCTCATCTTAATCCCCCCGTTAATGTACGTTTAGAGTCTCCTTAGGTTTTATTTGGTCCTTGTTTGGTTTGGAGCTGTTTGAAGCAACATTTTGGGGGGAATATCTTTATATAGACATCTTGGTGTACTCGTGCAAGTCTGTGGAGAATAAGTTCTGAGAAGTAGTGTTAAAATCTCTTCAGATTGCCTCAGTAGTTTATTTTTTTTATATTGTAATTGAGTGAGGTTGAACATCTTCCCTTATGTTTATTGGTCATTTATGTTTCCTTAGTGAAATGCTTGCTTATTTTTCTACTGGGTTGTTTTTGTCTGTATCTTACTGGTTTTGCATATTGAAGATTGTCATTTGTATTTTGGTATTGTCCATGGATTTTTTTAAAGAAACTTATTAATTTTTTATATAGTCAGATTTTAATTTAACTTCTTATTTTGGAAAAATCTTCAGTTTACCGAAAAGCTGCAGTGACAGTGCATAGAGTTCTGATATACTGTTCGCCCAGTTTCTCCTAATAACAGCTTACATAACCATGGCACATTTGTCAAAACTATTAACTAGAAATTAACATTGGATTAACATTGGTACAATTGTAGGCAGATTTTTAAATCTTTCCCTGTGGCATCTGAGTATCATGGAATTCTTACAAAGGACTTTATTCACACACACACACACACACACACACACACATAAAACACTATATATATATTTTTGGTAGCCATCCATGCTTATTTTCTACCACTTTCTAGGTTTCATTTTCACATTTTCTTCTTTGGTTGGAACCCAACTTTATTTTCATCCAGATTCTTACACAGATTTTTTGAATTACTCTACTTCTTTGGCTACACACATTTTATTACGATAAGAAGAAAAAACTGCATGCTGACTTTTTTTGTGGTTTATTATCTGATCCTTGACCGTATTTTTTTTTTTTGCAGTATCTGATAAGTGCATTTTTAAGAGTATAAAATCTAGTTTATTTAACATTTGTTTTAAGAATTCTTCTAAGACCACTGGATTGAGACTGTTTTCTCTGGATCCCTAAATAAGTGATTTTGTAATTTTGATAGTTAGATTTTTATATCATTAAGCAATTCTAAGTAATTTTGAAGAAGCCAAAAAATCCTAACCCAATACTGTCCTTAGTTTTGCAGTGGCATACCAAGAGCAAAATGTCACATGACCCCAAATCGGTAAAGCACTCCCTGAAGTCTGGGGATTGATTGAATTTCTAGTTGTTACTCTGTCCCTTCAGGATAGTTACTTACTTGTGACTATTATCTTCACTTAGAGAATTATGTACTAAACTTTTGGCAAATATTTTGAAAGCCACCTAGAGCTTCTGGACCTTTTTGGGACGATATCACTTTAAAAGACCTTTTAGAGTAAGTAAGTACAAACTTTTGTGGGGTTTTTTGCCATATAAAATCACAGTAACTTTCTGAGAGAACCGCTACTGAGACTTGGCCTATGCTGGGCAGCCTTTTCCACTTTTAGGAGGTTGTTTATTCATAACTTTATTTTTTCCAGCTTACTGAAGTATAATTGACAAAGGCAAATTATAAAATAGGGTTTTTTTGTTTTTTTGTCTTTTGCTGTTGTGTGAGTGCCTTCTATATTTTGGGTATTAACCCTGTGCTGCATGTGTGGTTTGCAGATATTTTCTCCCACTCAGTAGGTTGCACATGTTTTCTCCCATTTCTCATTTTATTGTTTCCTTTGCTGTGCAGCTTTTTAGGTTGATGTAGTCCCGCTTGTTGATTATTTGCTTTTGGTGTCAAATCGAAAACATCATTGCGAAGACTGACATTAGGGTGCTTACCACCTGTGTTTTCTTCTTGGAATTTTATGGTTTCAGGTCTGATGTTCAAGTGTTTAATCCATTTGGAGTTGATTTGTTTTGTATGATGTAAGGTAGGGGTCCAGTTTCTCTCTTTTGCATGTGGCTGTCCGGTGATTTTCCCAACATCATTCACTGAAGGGACTGTCTTATCTCTAGTGTATATTCTTGGCTCCTTTGTTGAAAATGAATTGACCACGTATGCATGTGCCTCTCTATTCTGTTTTTATGCTGATACCACACTGTTGTGATTACTGTTGCTTTGTAATATAGTTGGAAATCCAGACATGCGATGCCTCTAGCTTTGTTCTTAAGATTGTGTTGGCATTTTGGAATCTTTTGTGATTCTATGAAAATTTTAGAATGTCTATCTCTGTGAAAAATGCCACTGGAATTTTGATAGAAATTGCATTGAATCTGTAGATTGCTTTGGGGAGGATGGACATTTTAACAGTATTAAGCATTTCTCTCTCTCACAGTTCATCGTTGGTGTTTAGAAATGCAACTGATTTTTGCATACTGATTTTGTATCCTGCAACTTTACTGAGATCATGTATTCTAACAGTTACTTGGTGGAATCTTTAGAGTTTTCTACATATAATATGATGTCATCTTCAAACAGAGACAGTTTTACATCTTCCTTTCCAATTTCGATGCCCTTTATTTCTTGCTAATTGCTCCTCCTAGGACTTCCAGTACTATGTTGCATAAAAGTGGTGAGCGTGGGCATCCTTGTCTTGTTTCTGATATTAAAAGGAAAGCTTTCAGCTTTTCATCCTTGAGTCTGACATTAGTTACAGGCTTGTCATGTGTGGACTTTATTATATTGAGGTACGTTATCCCTGTAACCAGTTTGCTGAGAGTTTTTATATCATAAAAGGAGGCTGAATTTTGTCAAATGCTTTTTCCGCATCTGTTGAATTGATCATAACATTGTCCTTCATCTTGTTAATTTGTCTATGTTGAAACATGCTTTGCATCCCTGGAATAACCCCCACCTGATCATGGTGAATGATTCTTTTCGGTGTGTTGTTGGATTCAGTTTGCTAGTATTTTGTTGAGATTTTTCCATCAGTGTTCATCCAGGGACGTTGGCCTGTAATTTTCTTTCCTTGTGGAGTCCTTGTCTGGCTTTGGTATCAAGGTAATGCTTGCCTCATAAAATGAGGACATGTGCCCTCCTCTTCAGTTTTTTTGGAAGAATTTGAGAAGGACTGGTATTAGTTCTTCTTTAAAATTCACTAGTGAAGCCATCTTGTCCTGGACTTTTCTATGTTGGTAGGTTTTTGATTACTGATTCAATCCCTTTACTAGTAATTGGTTTGCTCAGATTTTCTGTTTCTTCATGATTCAATCCTGGTAGCGTGTATGTTTCCAGGAATTGGAATCTGTTCAATTTTTGACAGACAGTTGTTCATGGTAGTCTCTTATCCCTTGTATTTCTGTGGTATCAGTTGTAATGTCTCCTCATTAATTTATACTTTTATTTTAGTCCATGTCTTTTTGGTAAGCCTAGCTAAAGGTCTGTCTATAATGTTTATCTCTCTAAAAAAAAATCTGTTCTTAGTTTCACCTTTTTTACTGTCTTTGTAGTCCCTAGTTAACTTATTTCTGTTCTGATCTTTATCTTTTCTTCCTTCTAACTTTGGGCTTAGTTCGTTCTTTTTCTGCTTCCTTGAGGTGTAAAGGTAGGTTGTTTGAGATCTTTCTTCTTAATGTAGGTGTTGGTAGCTATAAACTTCCCTCTTAGGATTGCTTTCGCTGCAGCCTGTAAGTTTTGCTGTGTTGTTTCCATTTTCATTTATCTCAAGATATTTTATTTCTTTTTTGATTTCTTCTTTGACCCATTTGTTCGGGAGTATGTTGTTTAATTTCCACATATTTGTGAACTTTGCAATTATCCTCTTGTAACTGACTCCTAGTTTCATACCATTGTGAAAGCATGGGTTTTTTTGGCTATTCCAAAGCCAGTTTTTTCTATCATTTCTCTCAAATCTCTTATAATTAAGATTCTTATTTCCAGCAGATAATCAGTCTATTAAATGGGCAGGCTATGGACCTGTCTGATATATGGGAGAGAGGAAAGCACCAGGCTGTGAATTTTCAGCATCAGAAAGATGCTTGATATGATTTCAGTGTTTTTAAGTTTATTAAGACTTTTTTTTGGCCTAACATATGATCTATCCTGGAGAATGTTTCATGTGCACTTGAGAATAATGTGTATTCTGCTTCTGTTGAGTGGCATGTTCTGTAAATGTCTGTTAGTTCCATCTGGTCTAATGTGTAGTTGAAGTCCAGTATTTCTTTACTGATTTTCTGTCTAGATGATCTATCCATTGTTGGAAGTGGGGTATTGAAGTCCCTATTGTTACTGTGTTGCTGTCTATTTCTTCCTTTGGATCTGCTGGTATTTGCTTTCTAAATTTAGGTGCTCCTATGCTGGATGCATAAATATTTACAAATACCACATCCTCTTGATGAACTGACCCCTTAATGACCTTCTTTGTCTCTTGTTAGAGTCTTTGGCTTAAAGTCTACTTTGTGTAATGTAAGTACAGCTAATCCTGCTTTCTTCTGGTCTTCAGTTGCCTGGAATATCTTTTTCCATCCCTTTCAATATACTTTCAATCTGTATGTCCTTACAGCTGAAGTGAATGGCTTAAAGGCTGCATGTAATTTGGTCTTTAAAAAAAAAAAATCTATTTAGCTTTCCTCTGTGTTTTGATTGGAGAATTTAGTCCATTTATACTTAAAGTAATTATTGATAGGCATGGACTTACTATTGTCATTTTGTTAATTGTTTTCTGGTTGTTTTTTAATTCTTTTTGTCCTTTCTTCCTCTTTTGCTCTCTTCCTTTGTGATTTGATGTTTTTCTGTAGTCGTATGCTTAGATTCCTTTATCTTTTGTGTATGTACTATAGGTTTTTGCTTTGTGGTTACCATGAGGCTCACATAAAACATCTTACAGCTATCACAGTCTGTTTTAGCCTGATAGCAAATTAGCTTCATTTAACAAGTTGCCTTCTAGATTATTACAAATTCTCATACTTCATTGAATGTTTTTCTGAGAAACGTGAGAACTTTTTCTAAAGATACTAATGAATAATTATATAGCATTTTGATGCATACATGACTGTCATATTCTAACAAGTTATTATTCTCAAATATATGTACATAAAGCATAGTTGGGGATAAAAGAAGCATTAGAATTTTTCTCTGTGATAACTGTTTCTCTGTAATAACTGTTTGCAGGCTGACCTGGATTCTAATCCTGGCTCTGCCACTTTTTAGTTGTGTAACCTGTGAAGCAGGTTATCCAGCATCTCTCTGCCTTGATTCTCTGTCTGTAGAAGGTGGATCACAGTAGTGAGTTGTGAGGGTTTGTGGAGGTCTTACTGGGTGCTGCTCTAACTATTGTTTGTACACAGTGGTGCTGAGCCATTATTGTAAACCTCCTCCACAGAGCTAGTTTTTCCTACTAGGTTTCCCACGTTAGAGCTTTAAAAAAAATTTTGGCTGCCTGCGTAGCTATTCCAAAGCCAGTTTTTTCTTTCATTTCTCTCAAGTCTCTTATAATTAAGATTCTGATTTCCAGCAGATAATGGATCTATTAAATGGGCAGGCTATGGACCTGTCTGATATATGGGAGAGAGGAAAGCACCAGGCTGTGAATTTTAATCCTGGCAGCCACCTGGCATGATCTCAGGTGCTTCTTTGAGTCTCTGCTCTGTACTTTCTCCATTTGCAACCGGAAATAACAGACAATCTTGCAAAGTTGTCATGCACCGAAATGACTTTGTAGATCGTCTTTCATGTAATAGGAGCTTACATAAAGTTAGCAAGCATTGTTATGCAATTTAAAAACATTTCTCAGTCTTTTCTCCTTACCACGACCTCTCCCAAGTTGTATCAGTTTTACCATGAATAATATTAAAGCCCTGTTTAGTCGTCACTCTGGAATGAGTACCTCTTAATGAGATAATGTTTAAGACATTTTATAACCTTTAAAGTGCTGTTCACATTGGCCATTTGTGAGTTTGTAAACATTAGTTCATTTAAGCATGTTGTAACCTTAAACTGTGTATATTAGAAAATACCTCAATTCTTTTTTATCTGAGGAATGCTGAAACTTAGTGGGATAAGTAAGTTAGGATAATTTAAGTCATCCAAATCTGTTAAGATGATTAGTATGATTTAAATATCTTTAATAGGTTACAGAGTAGAATGATGTAGTCTTAATTTTCCACGTTCAGTTAAAACAAGAGATTAAGATTAGTTAAGCTGTTTCCAGAATGGAAGGGAAAAACAAAACAAAACAAAACAGCTGTTGTTTCTGATTCCGGTTTATGTATCCCCAATCTGAAAATTCAAAAGTGGGCGTACCCTGAGCATCGTTTTAAGCACCGTTCACCCTCATTGGCTGCCTCATACCCTGTGGGCACTTGGCACTACAAGCAGAGTCACGTTGTGCTGACCTGCACTGAGGCCAAGTCCCCGTGGGGCCCTTCCAGCTCATGTCCACACTCCTTTCTATCGGATGATGAAAGCATCAGGTGAAACTGTGAGCTTGGGCTCTGTTGCTACACAGGCTTCCTGACACATGGATGTTTTCCTCTGCTGTATAGTGAAATGCAACTTCTTCATCATTTTGGAAGAACTTTTAAGGCATTAGGGAGTTGTAGGAGGACACGGTCATTAAGACGTCTTTGCTGGTTACCCTTAGGTGAGGCATAATCATCTTAGGTGGGTGTCTGTGTTTTTAAAGGGGTGGCACAGAAGAAGCTTTGGCTGGTAATTTTGAGTATCTTCTTTTAGGGGATGAATATTATGTGTTAAGAAACCATCTTCCTCTGAGGAGGATTTCACCTTTGCCAATATTGTGGATCTTAGTTGAGGATACAGCTCAGCTTGTGGTTTGGGAGGTTAGCCTATCCATTTCAGTGTTCTTTCCCATAAAGCAGGAATAATAGTCCTTCCTTCATAGGGGGGCTGCTGGAGGTAAAAAGGCAGCAGACGGCTCTTGGCACTGGGCCAGGTCCTGGGGGCACCTCTGCGCCCCAGGCTGTCCCCCTGGGCTCAGCAGTGCTGGGAGGAAACCTTCCCTAGGAGCCCTGCCTGGTGGCTGTGCTGGGGCCTGACTTCTCTTTTTCCTCTAAAGTACACAAACCTCCCATTTACTAGGCTTCCAGGCTTCAAGCACTGTCATCTGTCCAGAAGGTAGCTGTGACCTTTTGAAAGTAGGTGGAAAAGACCTACTTGTCAAAGAACCTTAGAACTTTAAAGCCAAAGGAGGGGAAGCAGCTCTGAAAGAGCCCCAGTACGATCCGCTGAGGACTGTGGCTCGGTGGTCTCCCCTAAACGCAGAATTCCAGAGTGTGTGAGAAACTGGGGTTCCTCGTTTATTCCTTCTTCTAGGCCCGAAGGTACTTGCGGGCAGGAACCCTGGAAAGGCGGGTAGAGAAGATGCCCACAGCCTGCGCATCCCCACGAGAGCTGAGGCCGTCACTTGGCCGCCAGACTTGAGTGCGTAGCGCCCTGGTCACTGGAGTGGCCCCCTCCACCGCCGGCCCCATTCTTGGCAGTACGGGCTACACCCTGTCAGGGTATGCGCAGAGGTGTAGGGTGGAGCGTAGACGTGTCGGTTCCTACTTCACTCGGTTGCTTCTCTCACACACACAGTTAGGGCTATGCAGCATCCAGGTCCTTCTTCCCCGACAGTCCACCACTGCCGGTGGCGGCCCTCTCTGTGACCCCCTGGTTGTTACCCGGAGCACCATGTCCCACAGACACTGCGGTAAACAGGTGCTGACTGGTGCTGGATCCAGACTGTGGCTAACAGGTTCTGCTGACGCAGCTTGGGGACCTCGCTTTCTTTTCCAAAACGTGTTGAGCTCCAGAAGCATCCTTACGTGGAGCGTGGGCACTAGAATCTGGTGGGGCTCAGTGGCCAGCCCTCTGAGCGGTCACGAGGGCCCAGTAGGGATTGGGGACCCCGTTTCCCTGCCGGTGGTAGTCCTTGGGGAATAGGACCTCGTTCCCCAGTTCCTTATGACCCCAGATCGTTGGTATTGTCTTCCACAAAACAGGTTATGTTTTATGTCAGTCACCTTTGTGTTACTCCCGTCTGCTTCTAGTTTGAGTGAAGCCATGATTTCTGATGAAACAATGGAGAAGACGCCGCCACTCAGAATGTAAATGTCAAAATGAGTGTGTTTGCAGCTTGCCAACATGCGGCCTCTTCTCAGAATAAAAACCTCTGAGACCGTTAAGAAAATTATTTTCTTTCCGTTTCTTTAAACACTGAGAGCAGTCTCCAGGTATCATAAAATCTTTGTAGTAACGCTCATCATCACTTTGTGGTGATGTGAACACACACGATGGTTGTGTCCCCATCCTCCTGGAAATAAAACCGTTTCAGTGAGATTCTTTGGTTGAATATTTTAAACACCAGTTTATCTTCCAACAGTCTCAATCCTTAAAAAAGTATGAAAATGTAGTCAGTCAGTTTTCTCTTTAATGCATGCCTGGCATTTGTGGGAAGCACTGTGCCTGTGTATAAAATAAGGCTCTACAAAGGGTGGGAGCAGAGACGGCTTAGCATGTGCTTATGTCCGCTGAGGTGAGGCGCAGACCTGCTCAGGACAGGGGAGGGAGAACGTTAATTTTTATTTTTATTTTTATTTTTTTTTTGCGGTACGTGGGGCTCTCACTGTTGTGGCCTCTCCCATTGCGGAGCGCAGGCTCAGCGGCCATGGCTCACGGGCCATGGCTCCGCGGCATGTGGGATCTTCCCGGACCGGGGCACGAACCCGTGTCCCCTGCATCGGCAGGCGGACTCTCAACCACTGCGCCACCAGGGAAGCCCAAGAGAACGTTTCTTTTTAACGTTCATTTTAAATGGTTCCTTTTTTATAATGAGTGTTGGAAGTCACTCTGTTTACAGAAGACATAGGGGATCCTTAAGATGGTGCCTAGCAGTGGCCCCATTTCCAGTGATGACCACCGTCCTACAGTCCTCTTGCTGACCGTGTGCTCAGGGCCGCCCCCTACCGGTGGTCTCGCAGCAGCCCTGTGCTCGGGTTTTGTGACTGAGCTGATGAGAGAGGGGCATGTTGTTGGTGAAGAGTACTGATTGCAGCATTCCACTTCCGATAGGTAGTTGGCAGGCGTTTAAAAGATTACATTGTAAGTGATGTAATACTGGATGTTTTGGTAAAGTTAACTTCTTAAAACATTTAATTGTGTGCTTTTTAAAAGTTCCTTTTCCATGCAACCTCTGCTCGATATTTAGATTTTAATTTATAAAAGGATGTTACACATTATTTTCAAATGATAGTCAATCTTTCATTTTTTGGTGGAGCTGAGAGGGAAAAAGGAGGATGTGAGATCAGTTGTTAATGCAGATGATGTTACGCTTCAGAATAAAAAACTTTTCCCCATCATTGCTGTTTTTTTGTATTTATATTCTCTTTGCAGTTTTCCTTCTCTGAGTAAAGCGTTTAGATTCTAATGCACTGGCATGTCCTTGGCCCTCCTCCACTGAAAGCATGGTTCCTCCGCGCGCCCGACCAGGCCGGTGTGGCTGCTGCCGACTTCATAGTGACTGCAGGGACTGTTGACCAAAAGGAGAATTATTTCTTTTTTCAGAGGAAGGATATTTATGACTGAAAACAGTCCTAAAAACATGAGAATATTGATCATGATTTTGAGTGGTGCTTGCACTGAATCACTTGATGTACCTCAATATCGGTTTTATTCTATCTTTCCTCAAAGACAGATTGCCAACACAAAAGATGAACAGTCTTGAGGGGAAAAAAAGAAATCTTATATCTTTCTGCTAGGCTGTCTTCCCTCCATAACAACAGGGAGAAAAGAGGTCTGTGTGGCTTCCTCAAATAAGGACAAACATAGTGAACAATGTATTGGAAGCTACTGTAAAAATGCCTTGGGTGCACTTGGTTTAATGTGTCGTAATAAGTTAAATTAACATCAGATGGAGATTCAAATAGCTAAACATTTAACTAATCTAACAACAAACATTTATTATAAAATCAACATAAAAATAAAGACAGCAAAAGTCCCATTATCATCTGAGGACCTAATTCATTGTTTTCAGAGGTAGTCTGGTTGGGGTTCCTTGGAAATTTATAAATGAAGTTAATTATTCACCAGTCAGATGTTTCTGTAAGGCAGATACTTTCCTGTTTCTTCTTTTTCCTTAAGTTGTAGACATATTTTAGGTCGAGTTTGGTCTGTTGGCTTTTGTAGTTCCAGGTTGAAGGGGGAGGAGCAGACTCCTTACCGTGGTAAAGAGCACAACTTGCTCCCGGTAGGTTGCAACCCAGGGTCGCGGTTTTGGTCCTGTCCCTGAAAATGTTGTCAGAATTTCTTCTTACTTGTGTCTGGCAACATCCCTCTCTCCATGGGGGAGGACCCCTGTGTCTGCGCGCCGGTAGCAGGGCTGTTTGCAGGGCCTTCACGCAGGGATGTATCCATCTGTCTGTGCTTACCCTTCTGTGCTGCCAGCACTTTCCTTCCCATTCCCAGTGAGGGAAGAGTATTCCGTCCAGCAGATGAGTCCCACGTTACATGGGATTGCCACGTGTTTGAAACCCACCAAACCAGCAACCTTGACTTTTCTTTGGAGGAGCTGGGAGGAGAACGAAAGGATATGTGACGTACTCGTGTGTTGGTGTGGCACAGAGGACATGTACGACACCCCGTGGTGGGAGCTGGCTGGGTGAGGCCAAAACTTGGCATAGGATGGAGTCAGGGAACCTCTGATGCAGAGCAGAAGGCAACGTGTGCACGGGAGGGATGGCCAAGTGCCGACCACGGTGGAGAAGAGACGGGGGAGGGAATGGATTGAGGGTGAGGTGTGCGTGGTCATTTTAAGATAGGCAAGGAAGATACTCTTAGTAGGATTAGAGAACACAGTTGCCGGGGGGGTTTATAGAGAAACAACCAGAGAACTGTGCCCTCTGGTCCATGGAAAGATGGTGTAGCCCTGAAACCTGGCGAGCGCTTGCTCCACTAGGCCTGATGGAGCCTGCAGGTCACATTTGGCCTACCCACTGGGGCCTGGCAGACATCTTAAATTTTAATTGCCAACACATAAAAATCAGGAGATTTCACATTTAATTAAGCATGTATGGCTGCTGCTTCATCTTTACCTTCTTTTTTGTATGAGATGTAATTTTTATAGTTTTTACACTATACTGAGATATTTTACATATCCTAAAACGCACCCATTTAAAGTATACAGTTCAGTGGTTTTTAATATATTGATAGAGCTGTCCGTCATTAGCACAGTCTAATTTTAGCACATTCCAACACCCCCCAAATGGGACCCTCTTGCCTTTTAGCAGCCCCTGTTTCCTCTCTTCTTGGTCCCAGGCGGCAGCCACTGGTCTATTTCTGTCTCTGTGAATTTGGCTGCTCTGGGTATTTCACATAAATGGAATCATACAGTATTTGGCCTTCTTTCATCTGAATGTTTTCAAGGTTCATACATGTGGTGGCGTGTATCAACACTTTATCCCTTTTTATGAGCAGTATCCCACTGCATGGCTGTTCCACATTTTATCTGTCCGTCAGTTGATGGGCCTTTTGGCTCTTGTGAATCACTGCTGCTGTGAACATTCCTGGGCAATATTTCGTGTGTCTGTATGTTTTCATTTCCTTTGGGTAAATGCCTAGGAGTGGAATTGCTGGGTCCTATGGCGAGTCTGCATTTAGCATTCTGAGGAGCTTCCAAACAGTTTTCCAGAACAGCTGCACCATGTAACATTCCTGTCAGCAGCCTGTGAGGGTTCCAGGTTTTTTGCATACTCACCAGCACTTGTTATTGTCTCTTTGGTTCTAACCATCATAGTGAGTGTGAAATGGTGTCTCATTGTGTGAAATAGAGGCAAATAATGGAGCTGGGAATGATGAGCAGGGTTTTTCTTGAAAACCGGGCTACTTGCTGGGCATCACAGTTATAGAAGGCCACAGGGGGCACACTTGGTAAGCTATTTACATTTTCAGAAACAGTATTTCAGAGATCTAAAATGACATTGAGAAGTACCTGTATATAAAGCGTACGGTACATGTATACCACAAGCAAAATAACGTTTCCATCACCTCGTCTAGCACCTTTGTAATCCCCTTCTTTGCCCCTCCCTGCTACTGCATCCCTGTATCCCTGTGCAGTCACTGATCTGCCTTCAGTACGTGTTAGTTTGCATTTTCTGGAAGTCTGTAATGGACTGTATATATGCATTATGTATGTTTTACATATGTAAAGTCTTGGAACTTTATAAGTGGAACCATGGAGTTCGCCTGAACTTCTTCCAGCATGCTTACTTTGAGATTTATCTGCGTTGTGTGTATCAGTAAGTAGTTAATTCCTTTTCTGCTGGGTAGTGTTCCATCATAGGGGTATGAATGTGTTTATCACGCATCTGTCGTTGTACAGCGGGGGTTTTCGCCCAGTTTTGGCTGTTACAAATAAAGCTGCTGTGGGCGTTTGTATGTGTCTTTGTATGGACATCCTTTTGTATCACTTAGGAGTGGATCGTATGGTCAGGGGCTGTTTAACATTTTCACAAATTGCCAAAATGTTTTCTACAGTAGCTGTATCATTTCGCTTCCCTACCAGTAGTGTGTGAGAATTCCAGTTCCTCCACATCCTTTCTTTTTAGAGTCCTTTTCTTTCTGCCTAGAGGACTTTAACATTGCTTCTAGTTGGGGGGGGAGGGTCTCCTGGGGATGGATGGCCATGTTGATACACACACACACACACACACACACACACACACACACACACACACACACACACACACACACACACACACACACACACACACACACACACACACACACACACACACACACACACAAGATCTTACAGAAAAACCCGAAAGAACTTTTTTGGCCAACCCAATATATTATGTATAATTATATACATAGTTTTTTAGTTTTTGTTGTCTGTATTTTACTCTTAATAGTTTGAAAGTTTTGGGCTGAGCATAAAATCTTAAGTTGAGTTTTTTCTTAAAGGTCTTTTTCCACTGTCTCCTGGCTTGCATTGTTTTTGATCAGAAATCTGATGTCATCCTTATTTTTGTTTCAGATATTGCAAACCCCGCCCCACCCCTAACACCCAGCTTTTTAAAAGATTTTCTTTATCAGTGGTTTTGAACAACTTGACTGTTTTATGCTTTTGTGTAGTTTCGTTCGTGTTTCTCAGGTTTCATTGAGTTTGGTTTAGTGGGTTTATAGATTCATCAAATTTGAAAAATATTTGACTATCATTTTAAAAATATTTTTTGTTTCTTCCACTGTCCTGTGCTTCAGAGCCTCCAGTTAACGTATGTGTTGGGCTATTTTAAGTTATCCCAAAGTTCCCTAATATTTTGGGTGACATTTTTTTTCCCTGTGTTTCAGATAGTTTGTTTTCAGGCTCACTGATTTTTTCATCTGCACTGTCTAATCTGTTATTAATTCCAACCAGTACATTTTTCTCCTCAGACATTATAATTTTCATCTCTAACAGCCCCATTTGTCATTTTTATCTCTCACCTTTTTCTACTTAGCTTTTTGACGTGGAATACTGTTATAAGGACTGTTCAGTATCCCTGTCTGCTTCTTCTCCCCTCTGTGTGAGCTTTGGGCTGGTTTTGGTTGACTTTCCTTCTCACTGTGCTGCATGTTTTCTTCCTTTTATGCCTCTCTGGCAGTTTTTAATTGGCTGCTTTGTATGTGAATTTTACTCGGCTGAGTGCTGGGTATATATATATATATATATTTTCATATTCTTTAGCTTTGTTCTGAAGTGCACGTAGGTTACATGAAAGCCCTTTGACCCTTTGGGGTCTTGCCTTAAGAGTTGTCAGTCGGAACCAGAGTAGTGTTTAGTCCAGGGCTCGTTATTCCCCACCATCGAGGCGAGACTCTTGAGTACCGTACCCAGGGTCCTGTGACTCCTGTGGTGTCCCGCCCACCTAGTGGGAGCAGGTGCCTTTCCTCTTGAGTCTGATTACTGGTAGTGCTCCTGCTAATTAACCCTCGTGTGGCTCTGTCCTTACCGGCATCTGCTTGTCCGCCCTCCGGTGGATACTTGAAGGGCCTTTGCCCACCTCTGGAGTGCATACTCTCTCCTGCCGGCTCTCACCACTCTGTGCTCCCTGGACTGGGGCTCCGTCTCTTCCACTCAGGAGCCCTCTGGGCTCTGCCCGGCTTCCTTCTACCTTTGCCACAGCCTGGAAGCTCTCGAGGTAGTCAGCCAGAACCATCTCAGGGCTCTCCTTGTCTGCTGCCTGTCTCTCACGGGTTACTGACCCTCACTGCCTGATGTCCAGTGTCTGGAAAACCATTGTTCATGTATTTTGCCTGGTTTTTGTTTTGTTTTTTTTTTAGTTTTTTAAAGCCAGAGTAAAAGCCCTGCCCCTGTCCCTCATCTTGGCTAGAAGGAGCAGTTGTTATGGTGCTGCGCTGGTTCTGACAGTAAGAGCGTCCACATACTGTGAATAAACCCCAAGGAAATCTTCAAGAAGCCACAGTGTACTTTTAACAGAAAATCCCTGCCCCCATGAGTTACTAACATTAATATATATCTATGGCCCAAATTTACAAGACTCTGAGAAAATAATTTTACAGTTCCGTCTCAGAAATGCTCAGGTAACATTTTCTCTTAGCTTCTTTTAATCTATATATCTAACTGGTGTCTTTTTAGCTCTTCAGTTTTTATCTTGATTCTCATTCTCTAGATGGTTTCATGTGTGGTTGATAGAATTCTGAGACGACCCTCACTGATCCGTGCCTTTGTATGACGCCTTCTCTGAGTGTGAGTAGGAGCTGTGGACACAGTGGGTAGGGCTCCCATGATTATGGTGAAAGATTGCTGCAGATATAATTAAGGTCTTTAATCAGTTGAGCTGATCAAAATGGAGATTATCCTGGGCGGGCCTGTCCTAATTGGGTGTGATCTTCAAAGGGTTCTGGGATCAGAGACCGAGGAAGTCAGAAGCTTCCTGTGCCTTCCTGTGTGCTTCTGCCCGCCTCTGTGCCTCAGCGTACTTATGTCGTTGAGGGGAGGCTCTGCCAGCAAGGAGCCTCAGGTGGCCTTCCTGAGCTCACAGTGGTTCCTGGGTAACGGCAAAGAGGAAGATGGGCCCTCAGTCCTCCAGCTGCAAGGCAGTGGGTTCTGCCAGCAGCCTGTGAGTTGAGAAGACTTCTCTGGGGCTCAGCAGGCTGAGAGCCACCCTTGTAGCCCAGCTTTGATCTTAGCCTGGTGAAGCCCTGCCCTGGACTCGTGAGCCGTGGAAATTGAGATGACGAATTTGTATCGTCGGAGGCCACTAAGTGTGTGGTAACTTGTTTTGCAGAAGTAGAAAGGTAATAGAATGTGCATGTTCTCCCATCATTTAAAAACTTGCTGTAAATGAGAGTATGTTTTGCTTTCATCTGTTTATGTGGGCCTGTTTCAGCTCACTGTTCCTTTCTTTGTCATACTCTTACCGTGCTGCCACACCCATGTGATCACGCCCACACACCCAGGAGTAGGAGGCGCATGGTTCAGCGTGGCTGAGAGGCAGTGCACAGTTTCCATTGAAGGTGCTTGTAAGAACGTGGGCCCTGAGACCCTGAGGTCCAGCCCTGTGATCATGGACAGCCTCCTCAGCCCTCCACCCTCACTTACCTGCGAAGTGGTGGATAGTAGCTCACCTGCTTCACGGGGTTGTTGCAGTATTTGGGAAACCCTCAGCATCACGCATCCTCCCTAGCAAGTGCCCAGTAATTAGTGCTGCTTTTATACTCGCTGTGTTAAGTGTTGCCTGCACACGTACGTATGTGCTGAGCTTAACGGATGGAGAGAATTTTAGAGCATCTGGGAGACACTAGCCTAGACTGTCAGGAGAGGGGAGGCTCCATTGGCAGTGTTCGTAGCCGTAGCCTGGTGCCGCTGCTTTTTTTTTTTTTTTGCGGTACGCGGGCCTCTCACTGTTGTGGCCTCTCCCGTTGTGGAGCACAGGCTCCGGACGCGCAGGCTCAGCGGCCATGGCTCACGGGCTTAGCCGCTTTGCGGCATGTGGGATCCTCCCGGACCGGGGCACGAACCCGTGTCCCCTGCATCGGCAGGCGGACTCTCAACCACTGCGCCACCAGGGAAGCCCTGGTGCCACTGCTTTTAAACTCCCGTGCTCTGGATGCTGCCTCGCTCTTCGTTTTAACTGTTGCTCTGGGTCTGTTGAAGGCTGGGAAAAGCCTATCTTTTTATATGTTTTTGCCTGCTGACATTTTTTCAGCCCCTCCTCCCCCTTAGTTGACAGGTCCCTATGGTGCCGAGTGTGTTTTGGGTGCGGAAGCGGTGCCTACAGAAGGGATTGGGGGTCAGGCCTCGCAGTGATCAGGCTCGGCACCCATGCCCTTGGTCCATTGCTGCCCCCCAACATTGACTTTGTGAGTGGACCTGCAGCAGGCGTTCTGGGCAGCCTGGCGCCTCCCACAGTCTTGCGGTCTTGCAGTGTCGTAGGGCACTGGTGGAACTCAGATGGGGCCTGCTTGGCGGGCACGTTGTTTTCCCACAGATGACCACAGAGCACACGTGCTGCCCACCTGTGACCTCTGGAATTTCATAAGCCAGATCAGGTGGGGTTCGGTTCCTTACCTGCATTATGGCTTTTGCATGACGTGAAATAAAATGGTCACATTCGCAAGCTACTTGTGGCCTCTACCACGTGTATAAAACGGGCAAAACTGAACCTTCTCTTTAATCTTGGCAGGATTGAAAAATCTTGTTCTTGGAAATTTTTCACAGCGATGTAACCTAAGTCGGAGAAGAAGTGACAGGCCAGGCCCTGTGACGAGGCCACAGCCTGCAATCCGTCCCTGGGCCTGCAGCCCTGCCTGACATTCAGCAGCCTGACCTCCTCCACCCTTGCCCTCAACCAGGGCTTCCAATCCTGCCCCCCTCACTGTCGTCTTTTCCTCACTTCTCCCAGCGGATGGGTTGCCAGGCCCTGTCGGTCAGTGTTCCGTTTGGCGCCCAGTCTGAGGCCTCACTCGTGTGTCCCCTGGAAGGTGGAAGGTAGCCCCTTAAGTGATCTCTCCCACCCGAACCTTAAACAGCCCAGCCCCCCGTCTAGGTGAGGACCACCCTAGTGCCTGACGGCCCGTTATGCCTCACATCCCAGTTCTCTGTTACTCACTCCTCACCTGAAGGTTTCTCATCAGCCTGTTGTCATCTTACTTGGAAACACATTTTTATATATAATTTAAAATTTAATGTAAAAATATAGTTCACTTTACAGTTTAATTGCTTTGAGTACAGTCAGTAAACTGAGATGTGTCTATATGAACTTTTCCCTGCAAATTACCTAGAATCTGTAGTTCTATATGGATTGAAAACTTGTGTTTGGAAGTTTGATTCCTCAGATGACTAACTCAGCATTATTTAAATTTTAATAAACAAAGCGACTGGATACAGGGTGAGCACATTTTTCTCTGTATTTTGTGAATCTATATCAGAGCAAAATAAGAATCTGTTCCTATTTTGTAAAGAATCGTTTCTAGCCATGGAACTGCTGGTGGAAGCAAGAAAGTAGGAATCTTATTTTTGTGGATCTAGCCCAGAAAAGGAACGTAAACTTTGAAAAGTGTGTCATTTACCATTCACAGCCTAATGAAAAACTCAGAGAGGCTAGAAACTCTCCATAAAAATTCTGATATCGGCCTTTAAGATACAGCAAGGTAGGGTATACGAGCATTTAAGGGATTCACAGTCCACAGTTTACTGGCACTCTAAACGCCATGAATCTTGTACCAGCAATCACAGTCTTGATTTTATTACCAAAAGGGCCCTTATGAGGGTACGTTGGTGCCGTGTGCAGTTTAACAAACTTGGCGAGGTGTTCCTGCGTCCCTTCTGCAGCTGATGGAAGAAAGCTGGGAAAATTACCGTTGCGAATCTGAGGGGTGCTTGGTCCAGACAGAATGGTCATTTAGACAGAAAGTGTCTGAAAACGACACAGTTGGAAGTGTTGGAAGTGTTGTTTGGGCCTAAGCGACGAGTGGGCCAGGCTCGGTGCTTCTGTAGGAAGGCGTTTGTGGTTCCGCATCGGGTGGATTTGGTCAGGGTTTCGCGTAGCAGCTGCCCTCGCGGCAGAAGGCAGGTGTGGGCAGGACCTTTCCTGTGTGTGGTGGGCAGCCACTTTCTGAACTGTGACCGTTTTCGGTTAGTTTTTGAAAATGCCAAACACAATATGCTTATTATGGAAGGTGTATAAGCAGTTCTTGGGAAGCACATCTTGAATGTCTTGAAAGGAGTGAAACAGACTTTGGGCTGGAGCCCTCCAGTTGTGAGGGACCCGCGTCACTGGGCACGTGTGGGCCCATGGCTGCTCTCCGCCCTCTGTCCCCAGGAGAACGCGCCCTGGACCAGAGTTCTCGGGGTGCGTTCTGCGACCCCGGCCAGGTGTCCTTGAGACCAAACTGCTTGCACCGTGATTACTCCCAAGACCTGTTTGCCTTTCTCACTGCTGGCGTTTATACAGACGGTATGAAGGTGACGGGGCTGAAACTGCTACCCTGGGCACCAGGCAGTGCTGGCTGTTGCTGTGTTCCTCATCCCCGTGCATTTGCAGGGGAAAACAGGTTCATCTAGGAATGTCCCTGTCGGAGCAGTAAACACTGTTAATTTGATCAAAATCTTGACCCTTCAGTGCCTCTCCTTTGCAAAAGTGTGCGCAGGGCACTCTGCCACTGCCGAAACTGGATTGTTTTCTCGAGGGAGCACACGTTGTGTGATTGACTTGCCAGCTGAAGTAGCCGCTTTCTCCATGAAACACCATTTCACCACTGAAAGGATAACTGACGGGCCAACTGGCTACCCAGACTTGGATTTTGGCTGAAGGTTTCTCAGGTGGACAGAGTGAGCCGCTCACTTCTAGGACAGTAGCTGATACGTGCTTCCAGTGATAAAATCTGAGTTTTCAAATGAAAATTAGAATTCCGAGAAGCTGGTACATACCACCATGAGCCTGATAGCTTCTCGATATTTAAAACATTTTCTCCCCATATCAGTCATGATTGTATTAGCTGATGTGAATTTCGATAATATACTTCTGAAATGTATAAATATTTAGAAGATTTGCATAGCTCAGTGAACTGATATTTTCCAGATGATCAGCATATAAAGTTACAAAGTTATGTTTGGGTCAAAATTCAAAATGCAAGATAGACTGGCGGCTTTTAATGTAACAGTGCCCATAGTTCTTTGGTGAGGCTTTCGGGATCCACATCACAGCCGCCCCGTAGAAGCTACCTCTTGTCGAGTTCTGACGTCAGTACCAAAGAAGAATGTCCACAGTCGCTGGAGAAGGATTTTCTTCATGTGCTTCTTCTAGAACCATGTATGGAAACAGAATGAAGGAGTAGCAGCTGTGAGAATCCAGCTGTCTTCTGTTGAGCCAGCCATTCAGGAGATCCTCAAGAAAGTAAAACCAGGCCACTGTTAACTGTTATCCAAAACAAACAAAAAAATAGTTACTTTTCATAAAAATGTTGTTTGTGATAACATGAAATATAGTTATTTTAAGTGAATTACAAAATATTTTAAAGTTCTCAGCTTTCATTTCTGACATAGTAAGTATCAATCGGTATAACCCAGATGGAAAAATGGCTCTGTAGGGTCCTCATTGTTTAAGGGTGAGACCAACAAGTTTGGAAGCCACTGCTCTAGACAGACGTTGGCAGCCAAGCTTCCTGTTGGGTCTGTCGTGATGTGTTGGGCCCATGTTACAGAAGAAAGATCAGACGCTTCCTGCTTCTCTGAGCTCCCATGTCCCCTCATCATTCTGCGGGGAACGTCTCCAAACACACTCTCTGCTCATTCATTTGTAGATGATGGTCTATCAGAAAAGGTGATGTCCTTCCTTGTGTGCAGTGAGCTTTGCTAGAATTTCCAAGGGCCTTGGAAGTCATAATTGTGGGTGAAATAGACCTGCTCTTTGAAAAGGCTCAGCATTGCTACCTTCGAAAGGTGGGTCTTGATCGACTGTTTCAGATGCATTTGTGTTTCTTCCTTTTGGAATCATTGGTCCTGCCTCCCCAGTGCTTTCTTTAACCCTCCTTTTGGAATCATTGGTCCTCCCTCCCCAGTGATTTCTTTAACACTAGCTTTCCCGCGAAGACTTCAGAAGTGCAGTCCCTGTGTTCTTGGTGGGTCTGAGAGAGAAATGGATCACTTCTCATTTTTCTTTAAACCTTAATAACTGGAATGCTTTGATTCCTTAGCTATTTTTAGAAACAAAGTCATGCCGTGTCCCGTTCTGGCACTCTTTTAGCTTCAGGAAATACCAGAAATGCTGATACTGTGCTCAGTCCCACTCTGCTGCCTTCTTTAAGGGTGAGGTGTCAACACCAAGGAAACGATCATGATTCCAAGCAAGGAGTTACACTATACTGAAGGTGAAAAGAGTGCAAGTAAGAAGTTTCTTGTAAATAGGTTTAAGGATTAAAAAAAACACATTATTGAGACATAATTAGATATATTGAATCTTCGAGAGCTTGAACTGCTGTTCTGAAAGGCTCAGAGGGCACTGCCTTGGAAGCTAGGTCTTGAACGGCTCTTTGAAATGCATCAGTATTTTTAAATTGCCTTTGGATGCAGCGAGCTGATACCAGTGGAGCTGGTACCTTTCTCCTCCCTGACCCACCACAGTGTGTGTGTCATTGTTCCCGTCACCTGTGTTGAGGAACACCAGTGATAACACCCCCCCAGGGATAGTGGGCGCAGCAGACACTAGAACCCTGGGAGGGTTTTCTACTTGCAGCAACCCCTCCTGCCCACCAGATTCTGTGTCCAAAGGTGGTGCATGTCTCTGCCACCAGTACTCCCATCCCCCTCCGTGGAAAAGAACTGTGAGTGTTCAGTGAGGGCTGTGACACGGCAGAATTCCTCTGAGATCATACACGTCTAGGGACATGTGACTGAGTATTGACAAGACACCCTTCTCCTCACCACAGCCCTGCGGAGCCAGGGAAGGCCACTGGACCTTCTGTATGGGTAAGGGTAAGAGAGAGGGGAGCAGTGTGTCCTCAAGGCCTTCCTTCATGCCTTTCCCCCCAGGATCTTGAGTCTTTGTCAGAGCTCCATGATTTAGTGTTCATTCATTTCACACATTATATGGGAGCGAAATCACTTGAACCATTTCAAGTCCTTTTGTAGAAGAACTAAGGCCTAAAGGCCAAAAACACAAAGAAGCATCCAGAGGTTTCCTTGGAACAGGCCTAGGGTGCCCAGTCATGGTTCAAGGGAACCTTTCTACCAAGTGTCTTAACTAAATCTTAGCTATTTCATGTCTCAGCCAGAACTTAAAATTATATTCTTGGAAAGTATACATTCTTCCATGTTTCTGGAATTTCCCGAAGAAAGCCTGCTTTTTCAAGCGCTGTGGTAACATCATGTGTAGTTAGACCTGGCCTTCTGTGGTGGCAGAACCATGAAAGCAAGTGTCCACGCAGAAGGGCCACAGACCAACTCTAAACCAGGCTTGGTTCACTTGGGGTCTGTGGGTGGTCTTCGGGGAGCTCGATAGATTCCCTGGAGTCGGGTAAGAAGTGTTGACTTCCTGTGGATGTGTGCATTTGGATATCCTTCTTAGGACAGAGCCCAGAGCATCCTCTAAATTTTCAAAGGTATCTGTGAACCTGTCTATAGAACCCTTGCTCTAAATGCTTAACTTTGCACTTAATTTTTTTAAGTCCCTAATGCGGATATACCAAGTGATTTAAAATTATCTAATTATTTTGTAGATAAAAACTGGAGCGATCCAGCTATTCATAGTGAGCTGTCTGGGAGTTCCGCCTGTCTTTACACTCAAGTGAAGGAATAGGAGACCATTTTGGAACTTAACGCTTGTTTTTGAAGAGCATCAAACAGATTTTGGCCACGGAGGAGATGTGCAGGGACTGGTAGGGACAATTAAAACGAATACCTGTATTTACAGAAAGTGACCTGGACACAGAATTATAGCTGGATCCAGCTGTATAGGCAACAATCAGATTATGGAGTCTTGATGGACTTCTGATTGTACTGGGCATCTATCGTCCTCAGGGACTTTTCCTCCGCCCAGAGTGAAGGTGGCATGCACACTGATTAAATTCTGACACTTGGTTGAATTTCAACGTGGTTCTTTGCATTGGGACGCCTGTGGTGTCGTGGAGTAAAAGTGTAATTAATGCCATGACTTTTCTAGTTGACCTACCATCCGTGCCCCCACTAACTAAATACTTAAATTTCATGCTTCGTTTCTATGTTAATAAATTAAATGTTTGTAAATATAATAGAATCTAAGCTAGCCAGAGCGATGTTGAAGAAGTCTTCTATGTGGTGGCCCTTCGTCTTTGTTGAGGCCAAGCACACGCTCTTCCGTCAGGACATCTCACCAGGGAGAACTGGTGGTCCTCACAGAGGAGAGGGAGCGCGTGTGAGCCGAAGAGGCCTTTCCTGTGGTTCTGCTGAGTGTCTGGAGGTGGGCGCCCCCCGAGCATCCTGGGGCTCCCGTCGGGGGTGGGGGCCGGCGGGCTGTGCTTATTTGTCAGAATACCTTCCTGTCTTAGTAACTAGCGTGTAACAAAAGTAATACTGAATCTGCTTTTGATGTGACTCAAGGAATGGAGAAGCGTTGTTCCCCCAGATGGCCAAATCTCTGGATCGTGTCCTAGAACTCCCAGTCAGCTCTTGTGTTTCAGGCTGTGACACTGATCAGGATCCCTACCCAGGTCTTGTCCGCCACAGTCCTGTTCAGTAGTGGATTACGGCCAGGACACAGAGGAAGGACTGCCCTGGGGTGAGTGCAGCGAGGCACAGGCAGGTGTTGCTCCAGGGCGTGCCTGGGGCCCCCGTGGGGTTGGGGAAGGGAATCCAAGGGTCTCTGCCGTGGACCTAGGAGTTTCCCCTAAGCCTCCATCTGACTTTGCTCTCCCGTAGATGATTAGGGTGAATGAGCTCCAAGGTTCCGCACAGCTGACCGGTACCTTTCTTTATTTCGTCTGCAGTTGAGCTGCTGTGGGGAGAGAGGGGACGTCCAGTGCTGGATGTCAGAAGGTTCACGTCCCAGGGTGTCCTGCTGCATCTGAGCTCTAAGGCTGCAGAGGAACCTTCTTTACAAATTGCTCCATTGTCATGGCTGGCATTCTGGTTAAAAGTTCATCTGGATTTCAACCTCGCGTGAAATTGCAGAGCTGCGACTGGAAAGCTCGGCATCACTTGAGAACCTTTAGGGAGCTCTCAGACATTACAGTGAGGATTGAGTAAAACATGCTGGGTTCCATTCACTCAAGTTTGGGGCCGTGGAGAAAAAACCTAAGTTCTCTCATTTTTATTGCCTACTTTTCAGTTACACCCAGAAGGAGAAAACAAAAGAGAAGCATCACCCTTACATTGTAAACATCTTTGAAACCCTTTTAAATACGAATTCTGTGAGATTTGCCACACTGCTTAGCCAGCGCCTCGGTCCCTTTCTTTTGGATTATCCCACCTGAAGATGACGTGGACTTTTAATTGTTCGGAAGCCTCAGTCTTTCCCTCCGAGGCAGAGGTCAGCAGACGACAGCCTGTGGTCTGCCACCTCTGGCCCACCAGCCCGTTTCTGTACGGCCAAAGCACTAAGTGTGGTTTTTACCTTTTTAAAGGCTTGTAGGAAATAAAGGTTAGGAAACAGACCTTATGCGGCCTGGAAAGCCTGAAACACTTCTTTCTGGCCCTCTTCTGAGAAACACTTGTAACCTCTGCTCTCCGGGGTTGACACACAAAGACTGAGTGGCCGTGCGGCGTTTTTATACCCACAGGGCGGTGCAGGGCCCTGTCTGGGGGGAAGAGGCTTCACAGGAGCTGTGAGTGGTCGGGGCCCCGTCCCACTGCCCGGGCAGGCCTGGTGGCGGCTGCAGGATGGGGTGGTACTGTCCTGGCATGTGTTCAGGATCCCTTCAGCTCTGTCCTTAAGCCCGCGTGTGTCCTGAGCACAGACGTAGGAGCCAGGCTTCCCAGGACTGCGCCCTGGCTTGAAGGCTGCTTAGCTGTGGAACCTTGGGCAAGTTACTTGTCCTTTCTGCCCGTTTCCATCTGGAAAACGGGGATGACGGGGTTGGCCTCGTGCAGTGGGCGAGAGGAACCCTGAGTGAAGGGCTGCGCAGGCCTGGCACGTGCGAGCCCGTCTGTTGTCATTGCCGTGGTGGCCCACGCTCACCTGTGGAGTGGTGCTGGCTCCGTAGTTAAAGTGGAAAACTGCTGTCTGGAGTAAACAGAATTGGGAAGAATCTGAACTCCATGTGGGCGCCGAACTGCAATACTAAGCAGTGGAGTGAGGCCGCGCTTGCTCTTCCCGTTGTGGGTTGTTAGGGAGGGACTTGGCCTGCTCGGGCTGCCATGACACACGCAGACTGGGTGGCGTAGACAGCAGACACTTAGTTCTCATTGGTCTGGAGGCTGAAAGTCCAAAGTCAGGGTGCAGGCAGATTCCAGTCTTGTGAGGACCCTCTTTCCGGTTTGCAGACAGCTGCCCTCTGGCACCCTCCCAGGGTGGAGAGCAGGGGGCAGCAACGCGCTCTCTGTGCGTCTCTATCCCCTGGGACGGCAGTGTCTGTGTGACACACGCTCGTGACTGGAGCGTTCACATATGGCATGTCTGTTTTTGCTGTAATAGGTCATTTCTCTAGTTTTCCCGAAAGCTGCAACAGTTTACGTGTCCTCAAAGAGATAGGTGACAGGTGACCTCATTGTTGCCGTCTGATGGGAATGATACGCACGTCCCTGTAAAGGTGGAGCGTCCTGTTTGCTGGCCACTCCAGGTCTCCTTTCCGTCACCACTGTGCTCAGCTCCGTTACACAGGGCACAGCCTGGGCCCGTCCACCCTGCAGGCACGCTGGCCTCTGCCTAGCTCAGCACGGGCTCAGGGACACTCCCTCTTGCCCACTGCTGGCCGCAGGTCCTTTGAGGGACGCGTCTGTGCCCACCACTCCTTGGCTACCCCCTGCATGGCACGGCAGTCCGGGATGGTCCCGGAGGCTCCTCGTGGCTGGGACTGGCTCTCATGTCAGTCCTTGCATGCTGACCTGAACTCCCTTTGGCTCCTGGCCCCTCTTGAGGGACACGTGGGAAAGAAATGAGAAGGTCCTCTGATAGGCAGAACTAGAGGCAACAAGCTGAAATCACTTCCTGGCCCAGGTGTTTGGGGAGTGCGTTCAACAGTCACCCATTCTCATCACTTAGAAGTGCGGCAGGCAGTTAAATACAGACCCTGAGCCATTGCGCCGTGTGGGATGCGCTTGACTGGGGAGCCGTTTCTTGACAGAGGGAGGTTGGCAGGTAGTTTAGGAGCCTTTTTTTTTTTTTTTTTTTTTGCGGTAGGCGAGCCTCTCACCGCTGTGGCCTCTCCCGTTGCGGAGCACAGGCTCCGGACGCGCAGGCTCAGCGGCCATGGCTCACGGGCCCAGCCGCTCTGCGGCATGTGGGATCTTCCCGGACCGGGGCACGAACCCGCGCCCCCTGCATCGGCAGGCGGACTCCCAACCACTGCGCCACCAGGGAAACCCGGTGGCCTATTGTTTTGCTCAGTGAACTAGCAAGAGCAGCACCCATTACTGTCATTGGATCACTTGCTCCAAAATTAAATTAATCAAATTAGGTAAACATCTGTATTTCCTCTTACCGCCCCAGCAGGCTGCCCTCAAAATGGCACACTTGGATGTCAGCTGGTCCTGGGGTGTCCTGAAGTGCAGGTGGTGGCCGTGACCTGCCGAGGTGGCCTGCTTTCCAAAGTATGAAATTCCCGAATTAATAGGAAACCTCGCTGCTTTGTCTGATGACTTACCAGAAAGCAGTAATTAGAAAACATTTTTCGTAGTGGAACCTGAGGTTTAGCTACACAGAGAAATTGGATATTTCAAAATACTCGTAGTTGGTTAGTGAAACATTAGTATTAATGACAAATTAATATGAATATCAATATCAGAGTTGAGCATGTAGCCTTGGGAAGAGAAGGGAAGGGCTTTCAGGACGAGGTTTAAGTAGCCCCCATATACCTTGCCATGTTGGCAGCATTTTTCTCCTGAAAGCTCTTTTTTTTCCTTCAGAAACTTAGATGTGAAAAATTGTACACATTGGGAAGAGGCGTCAACATTTGAACTGCAAATGATTAAACCTTTATGACTGAAGTAACAGGTTTGGCTTCGGTCTTCCCAGTGGAGTAGCAAGCAGAGGTCCTTTTCGGTTTGCCAACAGAAATGTGCAGTTTGGCCCATACCCAGCCCTGCTTCTCTTCCGGGCTGTGTGCACCGTCTTAGCAGCACCACGCAGTGGACAGCAACGTGGTAGCTTCAGGTTGGGTTTCTTGATGTTTTCTGTTTAACTGAGGGTTCCTGGCACTGTATTTTCCTTCGTCTAGGTGTTTCTGAGCCATGGGCAGACTTTGGTGGCTCAGAGCTGTTCTTGAGAGATTCCAGCCTTCCTAGCTGACTGATGAGGGGACCACCCCGAGGGGCCGTTTGGTTCCCACTCTGTGAGTTGGAACTTTGTGTAAAGTCCTCATCCTGACTTGACCTTGAAGTCTTCTGTTCAGGCCTCCCCACCAATGACAAAAAAATCCGGTGATACTGGCGAACGTGTTAGGTTACTTTGGGGGAGCAAAGAGGGAGTGCATCTCTTCTAATTCACTTCCATTTGGTCTAAAATAAATAACAAAAGTCCTTGGGGAAAGTGTGAAGGAAATGTCCTCCCACATCGCAGTCCGTCTTGAGGGAAGCATTGGTTGGCGTCCGAGGTTTCTGGACATTTCAGGGCAACAAAGATGTGGTATTAGAGTACTTGCTGTTGAAGTGGCCGCCATAGTAAAAACAGAGTTGAGCGTTGTCACAGCAGCACATTACAGCCATGGAAATTCCCCGTAGTTCATTGGTCCATGACCAACAGAATCCCCAGGGACTAACAATTAATCAGGCTCAGCGGAGCCTCTGCCTGGCCACAGTTGCACATGTCACATCATACAAAGAGTCACGTCTCAGCCTTCCCCAAGACGAAGGAAAGTTTATTTTTGGTGTGTAGGACTACTTTACCCTTTGATCAAATGACCCATTTTTCTCTCTGTTCGGGAGAAGTATTTTAATTTCCATGTTAGCAAGTATAACAGTAAATCATGTACATTTTGAGTCTTGGTTTTTATTGCTTTTTAAAACATACCAAGTTAATATGGTAGCGTTGATTTGAAGAAAAATGTTGTGAATGTCACTTTACCCAGTCAATCACGCTTAAAAGGAATATACTTCTTACAATCTCCAAGTTAGATTAAAACTTAAGACCTGTGGGTACACAATATCTTAAAACTGATGAAGTTTAGAAAGATTCCGAGATCAGTTTGAAGCCCAGCGTGCATATTCATCGTGTCATGGTACATTCGCCGGGTGGAAGTTAAGATGTGTGTAGAAAGTTTGTTGTGCCATGCTGTGGGAATTTATGGGTTATAATCTCAGTTTTTGGGTGTACGCCTGCTGCTGTGGCCTGTAGGAGTGGAGTAGACCTACCCTGCTTGTTTTCGTATTTGCTCCTTGTCGTTCAAGCTTTCAGGTAATTAAGACCTGCAATGCAAAGGTGAGATTGCCGTGAGGCTCACACTGAAAGGAGTGGGGAGGCCCCCAGCCAGGGCTGAGAACACCTGTGTCCTCGCCGGCATCACCGGAGGTCTTTCCTGGAGGCCCCTCGCCCCTCCCCCTCCCAGCCTCCACACTGAGGTGAACTTTCTGCCATGATTTATGTAGCGTTCCGATGTCTACACAGATTTCTGGATGGTCTTAGAAATGTCACATACTGCTTCAGGAATGTGTGCAAGTATATTTCATACGTTTTACTTCGCAATTAAAAAAGTCGCCTTTAATGTTTTAGTGTACCGACACTGAGGTTTAGCACAGAGAAAACAGGCTTTCCTCGGAACCAAATTTCAAGTCTTCAGACTCACGCGTGTATTTCATAATCTCCCCCAAAACCCATTTATTAAAATGTCCTTGTCATAAATATAGACTCTTTTTTGCAAACTCATATAAACAGGTAATTGACACAGCTGAAATTCCTGTCACATATTTATTGCACTATCAGCTAAAATTTTTAAGTGACAAGAACCAAAATAATCATTAATTTTTATAGGGCAAGAATCTGGCTTTTTGTCTGACACAAAGCTGTATAAAAAAACGGCTTCTGATTTTATGCACATTGTTTTTAGTTAATGATTTTCAGCTGTTTGTTGTTCCTCTGATAGCATGAAAATGTACCATATGCTCAGCCACAAGACAAATGATTAGCAAATGAAATTCCGGACAGCTGTCTGACTGAGCGCGTTGGGTTGATAGCATTCTGCTATCATAATTAGCTTAAGCTTTGGGTTAATTAACTTTCTACCTGGATATGCATAATAATAGCAAACTGCAAAAAGCAAGAAGCTTTCAGTACATCAACAACATTGCTGTCTTTTTTATTTGGTATTTCAAGAGCATATTAGAATTTCAAGAGTGATTAATCCTGGGAATATTGTCATCTACTGTAGATTTTATTTGCAAGCCAGATAATACTGAAACAATTGGAATCTATTATAGAGCAGAAATAGCATTTTAAAATTGTAATTAAAGTTTCTAAAAGCAATTGCTAATTTCAGATGCCTTTGTTGGCAGGAATATTAGACTTCTTGTATGGGCAGCTTGTCGGCTACAAAAAAATACCAGCACCTACACTGTGAAGAATAAAACTTTCTTTTATTTAAGTGCTGTATTGAAATCATCAGTTATTTTTATGTAATTTGAAACTAAGATTATTCTGTAGTTTGGAAGGTGCTCCTTAAACTGCGAGGCTGAAGATACCAACTCCGGGCCCGGCCCGGATTCCTTCCCCACCTTTGGCTCCGGGGAGGTTGGTGGGCTGGGTGGGTGCTGCCCACTGACCTCTAGTCATGATCTGATATGTACTATGTACGCGTGTGTGTCTACAAGCACTGGAGGTCTGACTTTTTAAAAGTCAGTGCTGTATATTTGTAGCTTGGTGTTTATTTTCTACCAAAGCAGTTTATACATCAGTTTACTGATTAGATAAAACGGGGAGAGGAATGGCTTTTCTCCTCCCTCCTCTTGTTTGCATGATTTACCAGCCCTCTAAGTTGCTCATCATCTTATGGGGCTGCTCGGGGCCTTTGGAGAGCACAAGCTAGTGAAGTGGATTGCGGATTTGGAGTAAAAACTGTAGTTTACATTTCCCAAAGCACCAGAGAGCCTAGCACTTAATTCTGAAATAAGTCATGCCTGTTGTTACACTCAGAAAAATATTTTATGTTCTGAAAAAAATTCTTTACACATGCAGTGGACGGTGAAGATTTGGTGACAGTGAATTCGCCTCGGCTCCAGAGGACTTTCCTTACAGAACTTAGCGGTCCTTAATGTGCTTTCTCAGGTTTGTGACTTGGGGCCGTCTGTGGGCTTAGGAGCACCCATTTGGTCACTTCATGCAAGTTTTATCGGCCTGTCAGAAGCCATTTTTCAAAATTGGCTTCATTTGAGAACATGTGGAGGAGCCCACTCTCCCAGGGTGGTTAATGAAAGGGGAGGCTCCCGGGGGCTCTGTCGCTCTGGGGGAGGGTGGGGCTGTGCGGGTTCTCCGAGAGGACGGGGTGCCCCAGCAGGCCCCCCCCCTCCTGCACCCCGAAGTTGGCCCTCCCGGTTGGCAGGCTGTGACCCTGAGGCCTTTCCTCATTTTCGTAATGATGTCTCCAGCAGTCCTTACTCGGGTCTTTCAAAAGATGCTGCCAAAGACTTCTTTTTCTTTTTGTTTAGTCTGCCTCGGGCTGCATAAATATAGATGGCAAAGGGGTCAAGAGAAAAGGAGTAAGCGGGATCGCAGTTTCGGTATCGAGCCCTTAAACTTGGCTCACGGCTTCCCTGCTGTGTGTCAGGCACGTGATTATTTGTTTGCCTTCTGAGATTTATTTTTAACATTTCATTAAATTAAACATGAACAAGTTCAAGATGCAAAACTTCAGTACATCCTGTTCCTGCACAGGGAGAAGAACTTTTAAAAGGCGGGACACAGAAACCCTTTTGTGGGAGCGATAGTTTGAATAGGTTATTACTAGCTATTGAGAGAGAAAGAGGAAGGAAAGAAAGAAAGAGAATAACACATCCAGGCCCCGTTTTCGGCTTGGATATCTTGATGATTTTATTCTGAATGCCATTTCAAACATATTGTAAACTAATGATATTTAAAAGCAAAAAAAAAAACACACACAACTTATTCTACTATTTGCGCCGCTTGATCTTTAATTTCTTTTAATGTCAGAATTATTTATTTGGCCTGTTCAATTCCAGATGTGACTGTTGGGGGCACATTAATTTATATTCTGTTTTCATGGCCCCCGTCCCCATCTGTACATCATTTCTAAATTTCCTTTTCTCCCTGGGGAGTTCACCTATTCATATTGTGAGTTTCATTTGCTGTGTAAACAGAATAAAGACAATGCAAAAATCCCTACAATACCAGAAAATAATTCTCTTCGACAACATAGTGGATCATATTTAAGAAAACATTGAAAATGCAGTCCATGTGGGGCGCCATTTTTTTCTGCTTTATTGTACTCTGGAGGAAAGGCTCATGTTACCACGACATGTTTCCCCTGGATTTGATAAGTTCATTTTTATTAAAAATACATCCAAAACAGCATTTTATGGTAATCCTCAAACACATGTTGTGGACGTTTCTTTGTTTCGCGTCTTAGCGTGGGGTTGCAGCCTGAGTCAGAACGCCTCGCTCAGCTGGTGTGTGCTCACACGGCTACGAAGACAGCTTCTGTCTGCTGTGTTTGTATGAAAAGCAACATTCAAGAACAGCGATTTTTTTTTTTGACATTTACAAATAAAGAGGGACATGAGTTATTTATGCTGCAATGTTGCTGCAAAGTCCTTATCTCCATGTGGCACTAAACAAGGATTTGTTGTGGGATTTTCGAGGGCCGCGTAGTGCTTCAGTGTTAAGCACCCAGAACTCTAGGGGACTGGCACTAATTTCCTCTCTCTCGTAAAACAACATAGTATTCATAACAACTCGAGAGGCTTGACATAAGTAATGATGGCATGTGCAGGCGAAGATTACCGCCCAACAGTGTAATCAAGGTGCCAGGTACTAATGCAAGTTAAATGGAGACAATAATGCTGAAACTTGCATTGTGGGATTAGGAGAGCACTTGAAGTGCTGACGTCCGCACATCCCGCCTTCCTGCCTGTCTGGCTTTCCGCGCCTGTGTATACTTAATGACCCCAAAATTTGTATGTCGTTAACACCATGTACCGAAGTGGGAGAGAACATGGTTTGGGAGGGAGAAGACTCCCTGTCTTCGTTGACTTTTGTCTCTTTTGGTAATTGGTGGCTTTTCCTGCCGCATTAGGGAGCAAAGCGCGGAGCAAGGAGGCCCCTGAGGTCTCGGTAAACATGCTGTGGGCGCAGGAAGCCTCTGGCTCCCCAGTGCTAGGCATTCATTTACATACTTTGAATGAAAAGCCATTTGTGCCGGCAAAATTGTTATTGCTGGAACAAATTTAAATACTAGTCATATGGAAATTTGAAATAAAGTCATATTAAATTTTGATGCTCAGATCAATATTGTGGGGCCCAGGTAATTAAAGTGGGTTTGTTTATTTGGCTCCTTATAAATAAAAAGGGCTTAATACAGACTAATTACACAGAATCTTTCGTCTACGGTAGGATAATAATGGCAGCAATTTAAAGTGACATTAAATGAGAATTAATAAAGGAATATTGAGTCACTTTGACTGTATTAAGCTGTGAAATGATTCCTCATCTCACTTTAGCTTTCTGTCCTGAGCGTTATGATTGATAAGCAATGAATTTTTGTAGAGATAATCTATAACGATACTTGATCGCAATATTTAATTAATAACAACCAGACACGTGGCTTTCTGTTATTTTGAAATAGGTTAGAGAAGCCCATTTTTACAGTGCAGCCTGCTCAGAGGACTCGTCACCCACTTGCTGAGCGAGGCTCCGGAGCAGGGGCATCGTGTGGGTAGCAGCCAGAAGGTTCCTGACTTTTGTTCAACTTACAAGGGAGTCATTTATTGGCAGTGCAGTCCAGGCAGATCTGTGGGCAGAAACAGTACGAGTGAGGCATCTTGAAGGAGCCCTGGAGCCACATCCACGTCCTGCGGAGGAAGCGGGCAGTGACTTCTCCTCCTGCGGGAGAACCCGAGGAAGCATCACCTGAGCGAAACCAGAACGGTTTGGGTCATACCTCAGATTAAAGTGGACTGTCTGGTGACGCTCAGCTTGAGGACTGAAGTTCCATTTTACATCAAATCACTTGCGAAGAGGTCTCATTTTATTCCTGATCTTAAACATTTTAGTAGCAATCTAGGTCACGGGTCGCGGTGACCATTAAGTAATGTTCAGGGGGATTGGCTGTTGCTGGACTGTTTGTATTTTGCTTTGTTTTGTTTGCGGAGTAACTTGTGTGTAATTTCCTTTCACTCTGCTACGCAGCGTGTCATACCCACGTTAGCATTTCTACCCTTTTGAAGGGTCTTGCTGAAGGTCAGAACCTCGCTCTGAGCAGCCTTTTTATATATATTACAAATTGCCGGAATTGTTCATTAATTTCCGTCTTTGAAATGCCACGTCAAACCTCTAAAGGAATTCACAATGCCAGTGTCCCTTGGACAGCTTCTCACCATGGTCCAGTGCGAATTTCTGATGAAATTACAGGTGCAGGGAAATGCAGAATTAGAAATATATCTGATGTTGCAATACTTGCGAAGCGATAGCTTTGTTGATGACAGGACAATTCCATTTTTGACAGTTTAATTTACTGTTGCCAGTGGACAAGAGCAAGAGGAGAGCGTGGGGTTAGCCACCTGCCCCCTCGTACCGTGTTTCACATGCGAGGTTGCAAAATCATGACTCCCTCAACCTGTCGGGCTCAAATGAGAAGGTTTTCAGCTGGGAAAATGGAATATATCAGTGCATGTAATATTGCCTGACCTCATAAAACAAAAGGGAAAATTGCAGATTCTGACAGCCATTATGAATCTTGTATCAGCATCCAAAACGACTTGGAGCCGAGGTGCAGCACATGTTTATAATAGAAAAAAAACAGCGTTGCCACGTCGACGTGCAATACGGGGCAAGAAATGACTTGTCAGCAATTCGTTCTCAGATGTTAAAGAGGCTGGAACTCACTAGCGCACGCAGAAGAATGTTTAGCCCGGAGCGGAGTGTGGAAATAGTCTCCACGCGCAGAGCCCTGCCGAAGTTAGTCACAGAGCTAGCTTGTGATGGGAGGGAGAGGGGAGGAGTTCCACATTCCCACTGCGGCTGTGTCCTGAGGCCGGGTTTCTCCCTAGGAGAGGTGCTGAACCTCTTTGCTCTCATCCATCGTAAAGTGTATAAATAATAGGACTTCTGAAATAAAGCAAATAACATTGTTTTGAAATTAGGAGAATCGCTTGAATGGAGTGTATTCTATTGGAAAGCTGGTGTATTGAGGCATGGCTTTTTATCTTACGCTTAAAAAGTTTTATTTATATTAAAATAAGGCATAAGCTCTTTGCATGTAATTATATGCTCTCCGGTTTAGGTTTTCTCCTTAATAGTCTGTTCCGTCACCTTCTTGCCTCTCTCTTCTGTGTTATTCCGTGGAAAACGTTTACGGGGACAATAATTATCTCAGCTGTTTTCCGTATTTGTTTTTATTTTCGCGAGGGAGGGTTCAGCGTGAGAACATAGGAACTTTTTAAAGTGTGGGGATAAGACCCATTTTGTGTCCCTCTGCTGGTGTTTCATTCTCTGTCTCCTTTCACTTTTATCTCACGTGCTAGATGTGGGTCTTGGTTAATTTTTCCTTTGCCGCTTGTTTAGAATGAGATGTAGCACGGATGTAAGGGAAATAAAGCGTGTTTAACTAATGCACAACGTCCCTTTGAGGAGCGTGCTCCTGTGTCATCAGCCAGCGAGCGGCAGCAAGAAGACACAGTGTTTTCTGCACTCGGAGCCCCTTAGGTCTCTCCTAAGCAGGTCCAGTCTGAGTGGTGCTGAGTGAGTTTCTTGCAGGGCAGGGCTGTGTACGTGACAGCAGCGGTAATACAAGTGGGAAACGATTCTGAGAGGCAAATAGGGGTTTGGTTCAGAGGGGCAGATTATCCGTAACTCTCTTCACCCACCCCATTCCTGGCTTCAGCCAAGTCTTCTGCTGTCATAGAGATGCATCGTACAGACTGGGCGGCTGTGGTCTGTTTGGGTGACCAGACGGGCCACGTTACCACCAGGGTGAAGGGCAGTCAGGAGCAGTGCTGGGCTAGCTGCTCGGGGGTAGGGGGGACCCCGCTTCCTTTCAGACCCGTGTGCCAGAAGATGATGTAGTGAGTACCGGCGTACGTGAAGTTCTGTGCTTTAAGCTGATACCTTCATGCCACCAGCAAGGGCCGGGACAAGCAGCCCGCCCCTCCCCTCCCAGAACTTGTTCCTGAGGAGGCAGATGTCTGAGTGCTTTCACCGAGTGACGCGCAGAGTGTGACAGAGCGCGAAAAGGAGGCCTCGTTCAGGGTTTTCTTTGGGGAGGCGCCACGGGAGTGGCTGGCTGGACGGCTGCTGTCAGAGGCTGTGTGTGAGCGAGGCCTTTAGAAAGAGTCCCAGAAGCTTGGCAGCAAGAGGAAGGTTGAAAATCCGGGGGCAGCGAGACTCCAAGTGACTTCTGTGTTGAAAAGCAAAGGAGGTGAATCGGAAGCTACGGGCAGGTACTGAGTGCCTTAGATTCGGAGGTATTTCCATATATGGTGAACTGTTGTTTGGATTATTTGGGAATATGTTCTCATGTGTTGAAATATCCCAGTTAGAGTTATCCTATGGTCTGTGTGAATTAGAATTTTCAAAGACTTAGAATGTATCAAGATATTTTTAATGTTAGAGTATATTGATTTTTCAAGACACTATCATCTTATAATAATTTCACCTTAATCTTTGTAAATTTCATCATGATTGTATTAAAGCCAGAGGCCTTAAAACACCTTGCAGGGCCCGTGTGATCGGCCAATCCGCCCCAACCCTTCTCTGAACTCATCTCCAGCTTCCCCCACCCTCTGCTCCAGCAGTGTTGCCCTCCTGGCTGTCCCTTGAACTTGCCAAGTATGCTCTACCCCAGGGCCTTTGCGTGTGCTGTTCCCCCTGCCTGGAACACTTGATCACTGCACCCGTTCACATAGCTGCCCATCATTTCCTTGAGTCCTCTGCCAAGTGCAGTAATGATCCCCATCCCCACCACAGCACTCCTGATCTCTGTCTCCTGCTCTTTTTTATTTTTTTTAACCACCTAGAATAGGAGTTTGCCATCTAAGGCTGAAGGCTGGCTACCCGTTTTTGTAAATACAGTTTATATTGGAACACAACCACGAACATTGTTCATATATGGCTGCCTTTTGCTACGACGCCACAGTTGAGCAGTTGTAATAAAGACAGAATGACCTGCAAGCTTAAAATATGTAGTACAATCAACCCTCAGACCTTCACACTCACGGGTCTGCACCTACCGAGGTTCCACCAGCCGAGGAGCCAGAGGATACAGAGACCAGCTGTGCTGCACCACTTTATACAAGGGGCTTGAGCGTCGTCAGGTTTTGGTATCTGTGAGCAGTCCTGGAACCCATCTCCTGTGGATACCGAGGAATGACTTTCCTGTAGGAAAGTTTGCAAAGCCCCAGTCTCGCATATAATTCATGATCTACTTGTTTGCCTGTCTTCTCCCACTGAAGTGCAGCCTCCATGAAGACAGCCCCTCTGCCTGGTTGACTCACTGATGTGTCTTGTGAGCCTAGGATAGTGTCTGGCACACAGTAGGTACAGAGTCCCTGTTGAATTAATGAAATGTGAAGGTTCCAGGTAACGGGGTGTTGGGCAGTAGTTCCCTGTGCCTCTAATTCTTAGGCTGCGGTATTTCAGCCTTTAGTTACTTTTTATTTTGCAGTCTTTATAGTGCCTAGAATGAATGAATGCACCGAATCACAGACGTAAAAGGGGCTTGTCTCGGAGTTCCCTGGAAACAAGCTCAGGCGCAAGTTGCGTGCAGATGATATAGCGGGGAGGACTCCTGCGATACACCCTCGAAGCAAGTGTGAAAGGCAAGACTGGGCAGCGGGAAGCCAGGGACTCTGCACAGTCACCCGGTTGCACGTGAGGTCACAGGGAGCTGTAGGGAGCTCTGGCGCTGCAGTGGCCTCAGAGTCATTCCAAATTGAGGCCGGGACTCGGGCCTGGGGCTCCCCATGTCAGTCGGGTGTTGGCCCCTGACTGCCCTCTGGGAGGACCGCAGCTGTGGATGAGATGCTTCTCGCACAGGGGCAGCAGCAAGGGATGCAGCTCTAAACCCTCCTGAGCTCTGGGGTGCGGTGGGCAGACCCTGAAGAAGGAGTCTGGGCAGTCACCGCAGTTTAAATGTTGAGTTGAAACGTGTGTCTCCGTCTCATTTTCTACCCGCTCGCACCAGTACATTCTGCACACATGAGTTGTCATGCGCAGGGTCACCTGGCAAGCGAGCTGCTTTCCCCACATCCCCGCTGGCTGGTGGCCCCCGTGTGCATGTAAACGGTTTCCAGGGAAGCTGTGCTGGCCACAAAGCCTAGTGACTCTTAACCTTTAATGATATGCAGGGTAAGGTACTTACCATCCCACTGTTTTGGAATAATTTCATTGGGCATTTTGTTGAGGGAGCCCTTCATTTTGGCCTCCGGCTGCCTGAGACCCTCACACCAGCTCCAAGCATCTCTGGGCCCGTACCTTGCTGCCAGCCCCGTGCATCGGGAGCAGTGCGCCTACTCTGTCCTCGCGTGGTTCCGGTCAAAGCCTTGATAACATCCTTTAACACTGTTTGGGCCATACTTAAAATGGTTACACACCCTGTCATAACTTGAGTCCAGACACATAGCTGCAGACCTCCTGCAGGGGGGCCAGTCTGTCTGAAACATTATTTTATTTTTTATATTATTTTATTTTTTAATCCCTTTTTGCACTGGGATAGGGAAACCATGCTACAAGCTGTTTTGGAACATCGTGGCACAGGGAGACTGGAACCGGCCAGGGCCTTCAGGGTCTGTCCTGGAAGATTCACGTGAAAAATTGAACCTTGTTTAATATCTTGGGTCCAACAGGGAAGAGAGCTCCCTGAGGACTGGTATGCAGAATGAAACCAAGAGGAAGTCATTTTGAAGGAATCAGATAGGTAACAAATGCTCTTTGCTTCCTGACGATTAAAATAGAAAACAGAGGCGGCGTACTTGGGCCATGTTTCGCCTGGAGATTCTAGCGTTGTCCATGTGGCCTGGGCGCTTGGGTGGACCTGGACTCAGTTGGGCCCTGCCCCCAGCCACGGGGCCCCTTTCCTTGCCTGTCTGGATTGCTGGGACAGGTATGTGTCTGCACCTGACTTGCCCTCTGAGGTTCCCCGTGTCTGGGGGAAGGTTGCTGCCCCCTCCCTGGCTCTGGGGGTACGGTGGGCTAACCCCCAAACGTGCCGTGTCGCGACATGCCATCTTCTATTTTGAAATGGTGAAATATCAGTGTTTCTTCTAATATGAAAAGGTCTAAACTATTTACCGTCTAAATTATCGAGCACCCCCTCCGCATTACACACACACACGACTGTTCAAGTGATGCTGGTGCCACAGACCCACGCGCCGTGTCTCTCGGCCACAGGCATCAGGAGACTCCGGGGCGGATGCGCAGAGGCCACGCCGGAGCGCCCGGTCCTCCCTGTTTCACCTCCCAGCAGAGCCTGGATTCTTTTTGTGCAAAAGGGAGCACATACCTGAAAGACATGGTTGACGTCCACGACTTTGCTTTTAATTCATAGTGAACAAGTGTTTGTTTTTTTTTACTGTGGTAAAAACACAAATAACCTAATATTTACTGTCTTTGCCATTTTTAAGCGTATAGCTCAGTGCATGAAGTACATTCATGGTGTGCAGCCGTCACCACCATTGTCTCCACAACTTCTTTATCATCCCCAGCTGAAACACTCTACCCGTCAACAGCAGCTCCCCAGCCCCTTCCCCGGCCCCCATCCTGCTTCTGTCCCTGGGAATCTGACTGCTCTCCGTGCCACATAGAAGATGGCCTTTTGTGACTGGCTCATCTCACTCAGTGTCACGTCCTCAGGGTTCATCCGTGCTGTAGCCTGTGTCAGAATTGCTGCTTTTTTTCGGCCTGAACTGCGGCGGGGTTTTGGGATGGGTGCTTCCACGAGGAAGGTGTGGGGCTCGCCGTGCTCGTGTGGACCAGGTGCCGTCAGGCCGGCGCCGCCTCCGGGGCTGGTCCTCCCCTGCAGCCCTCTGGGCGTGCGAGCTTCTTTGGCTGCCAGGTGCAGAGCCCTCCGAGCTCCGCGTGCTGGCTGTGGCTTCTTTGTGTGAGACTGTCAGAGGGGTCCTCACCCTGACGTGCGCACACCGACTGCGTTTTCTGCTTGAGACCAGCGGCCTTGGGCAGCTTCTGTTTCTTTGGCAGCCGCTTCAAGCTGCTCTGTCTTGTCATTTTAGAGTTCAGCATCTGCTGCTCTGAAGGAAAAAAATGGGGATGGGTTGGACCATTGTACTTGGTCTTTTGACCTCGATGTTGCCCATGAGCAGTGAAGGATAACTTTTGACGAGCCGTGTCAGATGTGACAGGCAATCTAGTTGGGTTGAGTGGAAATGTGCTGTACAACTTTGAAGCCCTGGTTGGGGGCATTTTTCTGGTGTTCAGTGCATTTAAATTGACACCAGACTTCAGTATGTGGTGCGTTCCAGGCCCGGTGCTGAAGGCTCACGCTTCTCAAATGTGGGCTGGGAAGGCCCCTCTGCAGCGTCTCCGCAGTGCTTCTGCGTGTTCCCCGGCCCTGTTTACGCTCCCGGCTCCCATTGTGCTTGTCTTCCCCCTCCCTGTTTTAAGCCTTACTCATGAAGTGAATGTTTTTGCTTTCAATTGAGTAGAGATTTGCAGGATTTTGTGTGCGTGTGGAACGAAGGAAAGGAGGGAAAAGGTTAAGTATTTCTTGCCTTTGACACAAACAGCATTTTCTTTCATGCGCAGAGTGAAAGGCCTGTATCGGCAGCTGTGATTTTAAGCAAAGCTCATTTCCCACTTGTTTCTCTTTCCTAGAAATCAGGTTTGCTTCCTAACTTTAGTTGCAAGGGAAAGCCCGCCCTCAGTCCGGAGGAGCGTGCGCCACCCCTCCTGCAGCCCTGCAGCACGGAGGTTCATGCTCCTTGACGTGTACAGACTTAGGGCTTATTCTTCCTCTTTGTGCCGTAGTCTAGGGTGAGGCTGGGGATGGAGATTTTATTCAGACGTCTAAGCTCTGCAAGTTGATCTTCTGTAAATGTCCTGAGTCATCTGATGGTGGGGGGCAAAAACATCCCCATTGTTGGTGACTGCACTGCATAGTTTCTTCACGGAGACAGTTGTCTTTGGCTTCAGCCTGCCTGTCTCCAGGAGCACGTCTTACCCTCAGGACGCTTTCCTTAACCCCCAGCGTGAGCAGTGCCCACCTTCTGCGCACGCAGCTTTGTTGCATGTTGAACTTGGGTTGGCGTTATTTTGCAGGAGAGCAGTTCCACTGAGGCTGATGGGAGGGTAGGGCCCGGGTCTGTCCCCCCAGCACCCGCGCAGCACAGTGTCACGTCCGTTCTGGCGAGGAAGGTGGCCTGGGCTTCGGCGCGTAGGATCGTTTGTGTGTGGAGGCCTCAACAGTAAAGCTGCTGAGGAGGGGAGGGGAGGGGAGGGGCGGGGGGGCCTAGACATTAAAGGCTGCCGCCGGCAGGGCATCTGGCAGTGGGAGGTGGGCGTGGGTGGGCTCCAGGGGTTTGCTCCGGACTGGGGAGGAGGGACACGGGCTTCTGCTGGCGGCCGCTGCAGAGTCTTTGGTTTGCAGGTGGGTGATAGGCTGCTTCTACAGTTAGCAAAATGGGCTTAGCCCCATCTTCTAGTTAACTGTGTGATTAACGGTGTGGTGATAGGATCTGGGAGCAGGGGTGTCCCACGTGGAAGGCGGAAGCGTGGACTGGAGCTGCGATGCCCACCATGAAGACAGACGCCAGGCTGGCGAGGCAGCCGTGCCCGGAGGGGCAGCTGCTGCTACGCAGGGGCCCTCCCGTGTCCCGGAGGACAAGTCAGGTGGGGTGGGAGGGGGAAGGACGAGAAGCGGAGGTGGGCACGGACGGAGGCCCTGCCCTGGGCTGGAACGGTACGGGGCTTCCTTCCTGCACAGGCTGCGATATGCCAGCAAGGCTGCTCGGGGGACAGCGTCTGTCCCGCCTGAACCAGCTTAGGAGGGGAAGGTCCTTGGCCTCCTTTTCTCATCGTCCACTGCGAGTCCGTCCTTGCCCCTCTCCTCTCTGCACTAGCAGAGACTCCTGGAAGCACTGCTTCTTCCCGAAGTGCCCCTCTTTCTGCTGGGCAGAGGTGGTGTTTATTTGTGCCTCCTGGCCCTGGCCGCTCGGGTCCTCTAGTCGAGAGCCCCAGCAGCTTTTTAACCTGCTCGTCTCTCCAGCCGGCCTCCAGGGAGGGTCACTGGGGGCCCGTCCTCCCTCCCAGTAGCGACTGTGCAGTCCCGTGCATGCCCTGCCCTCCTGGGTGTGAGGGGCGCCCTTGGAGGCCGGCTGCTCGGTTTTGTCAGTGATTCCTGGTCTGCGGCATTGCTGGAGTTTCTCAGAATGCCCAGTTTGTACGGAGATGGGGTTAGGACTCGGGTTTTCAAAGAGCCCTGACTGGGAAAAGAAATTAGAGTTGCATTAATAGAACTTACTTGGTATCCCTAAAGACTTTTTTTTTTTAAGGCTCTTCTTTAAGGAGATTTTTTGTCGTCATTATTTTTATTCGCTTTCTCTCTCACATTCCACTAAGTTTTCATTTTAGTTGATCAAGTGCTGGCAAGTCCCACACCTTATGGCAGGTATCACATACACAGCAGTGGACCAGACAGATGCGTTCGTCTTTGCATGGGACTTACAGCCACGTTGGAGGAATTACACCATTCATTCATTAAAACTGTATTAAGTTGAGCCAGTGACAACTAGGGTGCTGTGGAAACATAACCGTGTCTGAGAAGGAGTTGGAGAGGGGCCCCTAGAAAGGGATGCTTAAGGTAGCCCCAGGAGAAAATCAGCCGCACAAGCTGGGGACACCACATCCTCAAGTGGAGGGTCCACCTGGGCACCTGACCGTGTCAGTGCTACGCAGAGTCAGCCAGCGGTCAGCTTAGTGAGCCCGTGCTCCCGTCCTCGGGCACTGCCGGTTTTCACCTCTTCTTTGGGCTCATTCTGCAGGGAAGGAGTTTTTTCAAATAGATCTTTGTTGCTGAACTTACCAATTTCCTCAAGATCTACTCTGACCTTCTCCAATACTCCGGTGTATAATTCCTAAGAACAGCATTCTCCTACATAACCAGAATACAGTGACGAAAATCTGGACGTTACCGTAGATACAGTAGTATCTCATCCACAGCCCTCGTCCCGCCTCGTCACCTGTCCCAGCAGCCTCTCGGTTTCCCCAGAGCGGGATCCCCTCCATCAGTGCAGTCCATGTAGTTGTCATGTCCCTTTAATTGCCTTAAATCTGCCACTGTTTCCCAATTTTCTTTATGACCTTGAAACCTTTGGAGACTATAAGGCAGTGACAGTGTGAGATCTCCCTCAGCTGGAGTTGCTGTTGTGTGGTCACGACCAGTCACAAGTTTTGAGCAGGAAGACCCTGGAGGTGATGTCGTGGCCTCCTCAGTACACCTGCCACTTTATCCTGATGTCGGTGAGGTAAAGTCTGCTCTCTCGGTGAGGTTGGCGTCCCCTGCAAAAGTGCCAGTCGTTAGGGAGATGCTTGGAATCTCGTAACCTCCACCCGTGAACGTTTCACTCCCTGGATTTGCCGCGCACCCATGGCTAAGCTCATCCTTCCTTCTGTGAGGGCCGGCTTGCCCTTCTCCCCCATCATTGATGGATTCACGTCACTGTGGACTCGTGGATCTTTTATTTACTGGGTTTTAATTCACTGTTATAATTAATTATTCTGACGGTCAGGTTGTCCAGGATCAGCCAGTGGGAACATGTTAGGATGTCTCTCGTGTCATACTAAGGAGCACATCCTTAGTTTTGGGTGTTGTAAGATGATCCAGGTTTTTGTCATGTTTTCCCCACCTCGGTTAGGAAATCAGCCTTTTCTCTGTGGAATCCTGGTTTCCTTCAGTGGATAATTGCATTTAGCCCCCCAAAGCAGCCAGTGTCTGTGGGCTGGGCCTGCTCACGGCGCCGAGTGTGCCGTGGCCACCAGACCAGGTTCTTTCATTATCACCCCCGAGGAGTCTAGACATTTTCGCCTAAGCACACCGCCCCCACGTGCGGTGTTCACACCACAGGTCATGTTGTGTGTTTGTTCCTGTGCTGGGGGCTTGCTGTCAGGCCACACGCCGTTGTTGTAGCTTAGATTTTTCATCCTTCCACAAAGAAGCCATTTTTGCTCCTTGTGGATATGGCATTGCCACATTTGAGAACTCGCGTTCAAGATATTTTTAGCCAAAAGAGCTGAGAAATTTGTGTGTATGTATAAACACATATGCGTATATGTGTACTTATTTATATATTTGTTTCTACCATTATCTAGCTTTTAAAAACCATGAGTTAACAATGTGCCTCCTATTCCAGTTCAGTCCCTCACAGTAAATTCTAGATGTCTTTCTCTCCATATCGGTAACTCTTTTCTGCAATAGTGAGAATACGGTTTCCACTATCCTCAATACTGTCCTCAGTCACTAGCTCAAGATTCGAATACAAAGAAAGTAGTTTCAGAATTTATAACCACACCACTGTTTGAAAACGCAACTAGATTTCGGTATTTTTTTATATTTTAAAATATCACCTTTACTGAGGTATCCTTTACACAGAATGTCCACATTAAGGCTGCAGTTTAATGAATTTTGCCAAGTGAATACACTCCTTTAATCACTAATCCGAAAGGTTCCCTTGTGTCCTGCCCTGGCCAAGACCCACATCCCTGGCTCCAGGTAATCATTAGTTAGTTCATGAGACTTGTCTTTCCTGAAATTGTATACAAGTGGAATCATAAGCGTATCTTAGTGTCCCCGTTCTTTCACTCAGCTTAATGATTTTTGAGATCCATCCACGCTGCCGCATCAGTAGTATAGTCTTCGTTGCTGAGCAGCGTTGTATGGGGAATCGCAATGCGGTTACCTGTTCTCCTGTTGGTGGACCCTCCTGCTGTTTCCAGTTTTCTGCCTGTTTATGAGTAAAGCTGCTGTGAACATGCATGTAGACATCTTTATGTGGACATGTGCTTTCCTTTACCTTGGGCAAATGCCCAGTAATGAAGTTGCTGGATCATAGTGTAAGTATACTTAACTTTATAAGAAATGACTCAACTTTTCCAAAGCAGTTATACAATGTTGCGTTACCGCTAGCAATGAGTTAAGAGCTAATAGTTGTTCCACATCCTTGTTAGCACTTGGTATTATCAGGTTGTTACATTTTAGCAGTTTGACCAGGAGTAGAGTGGAATTTCATTGTAGTTTTAATTTGCATTTGCCTGATGACTGATGAGGTTGAGCATCTTTTTGTGGCTTATGGGGCATTCTTTATGAAGTGTTTCATCAGATCCCCCCCCCCCTTCTGTTTTCATCGGGCTGTTTCTTACTGTTGAATTCCAAGAACTTTTTTAAAATTTTGCATACAAGTCTGTCAGCTAAGTGTATTGAGAATATCACCTCTCAGTCTGTGCCTTATTTTTTCATTTTCTTAACAGCATCATTTTAAGAGCAGAAATTTTTCACTTTTATAAAGTCTGCTCTGTCAACTTCTTAGATGGCTTGGACTTGGAGTCTCCTATCTAAGAACTATTTTCTTAGGCTAAGCTTGCAGTAGTCTCTCTCCTCTTATATTGTGTTTTATATATTTCATAACTTTACATTTAGGTCTGTGATCCATTTTGCTTCATTTTTGTGTGTGTTGTGAGGCTCATTTTCTTCCATAAGTGTGTACAGTGCCATCTGCATGTACAGTTATTCCAGCACCATTGTACTTTCACCATTAAATTGCCTTGGTCCCGTTATCACAGTGACCATATATGCACGGGTCTGTTTCTCAGCTCTGGATTATATTGTTTTCCATTTGTCCTCATGCCGGCACCTCATTGCCTTGATTGTTATTTTTATTTATTTATTTTTTTTTTTGCGGTACGCTGGCCTCTCACTGTTGTGGCCTCTCCTGTTGCGGAGCACAGGCTCCGGACGCGCAGGCTCAGCGACCATGGCTCACGGGTCCAGCCCCTCCGCGGCATGTGGGATCTTCCCGGACCGGGGCACGAACCCATGTCCCCTGCATCGGCAGGCGGACTCTCAACCACTGCGCCACCAGGGAAGCCCTGATTGTTATATTTTATAGGAAGTCTTGGTGTCCTAGTACAAGTCATCCAAATTTGGTCATCTTTTTCAAAATTGTTTTGGCTGCTCTTGGTTCTTTGTGCATATTTCCATTTTGGAATAAGCTTAACTAATTCGTACCCCAGAAAGCCTGATGTGATTTTGATTGAGATTGTATTCAATCTATAGGTCAGTTTGGAGAGAGATTTCACACTTTTTTGAATCTTGATCTGTGATCATAGTATGTCTATTTGTCTTTCTCTCTATTTTTTTTTGTTTTAAAATCTTTTATTTATTTACTTAGGGCACACTGCGGGGCATGCAGCATCTCAGTCTCCCCACCCCACCCCACCCCCGGGGATCGAACCTGTGCCCCCTGCAGTGGAAGCACGGAGTCTTAACCACTGGACCACGGGGAAGTCCCTATTTGTCTTCTTATTTAGTGATTTGGGGTGTATGTATTCTTAAATTTATCTGTAAGTTTTTCACGTGTTTTTTGATTCTTTTTAAATGTTGTATTTTTATTTCAATTTCCAGTTTTTCTTTGCTAGTGACTAAAATACAGGAGCTTTTTGTAAATTTGTCATGCATTCTGTGAATATACGAAATACATCTGTTAGTTCTAGTCGCTTTTTTTTTTTTAGAATTCTTTGGAGTCTTCCACGTACACGATCACCTTGTCTGAGAATTGTTTTACTTCTTCCCTTACAATCTGTGTGCCTTCTTTTCCTTGGTTTATCGTACCGCCTGGGATCCGCGTATCACACTGAGCAGGAGTGGTGAGAGAGGACGCCCTTCCCTGGTCCTGGTCTAGGGGTCAAGCCCCAGTATTTTACCAGTAAATATAATGATGGGTTCTTTGTACATTCCTTTCATCAGGTTGAAGAGGTTCTGCTCTATTCTTGTAGGCTAAGAGTTTATCATGGAAAGGTGTATGATTTTTGTCAGATGCCTTTTTTTTTGCATCTGTTGAAATGTTTGTGTGGTTTTTTTCTTTTATTGTTAATATGGGAAATACACTGATTTTTTGCTGATTTTTTAAGGTTTAACAAACCTTTCCTGCTTGTAATAAATGTCGTTTGCCTTGAGAAATAAACACACACAATAGACCTCCCCACCATCTCTCTCTGTGTATATGTATGTGTGAGTGTGTATAATTCCAGCATGATTTCTATATACGTAGAAACAAATATACAAATAATGCTGCTATGTATTTGCTCATATTTTAAGAATTAAATAAGAAAGAAGAATTATTGTACTGTTCAGTAGGGATATTTGTAGTTTTTTAAATTAATTTTTATTGGAGTATAGCTGCTTTACAATGTTGTGTTAGTTTCTGCTGTACAGCAAAGTGAATCAGTTATACATATACATATATCCACTCTTTTTTAGATTTCCTTCCCATTTAGGTCACCACAGATCATTGAGTACGGTTCCCTGTGCTAAACAGTAGGTTCTCATTAGTTACCTTCTATACGTAGTAGTGTATATGTGTCAATCCCGATCTCCCAGTTCATCGCACCGCACCCCCCTTGGTAACCATAAGTTTGTTCTCTACATCTGTGACTCTATTTCTGCATTGCCAATAAGTTTATCTGTACCATTTTTTTTTAGAGTCCACATATAAGCGATATTACATGGTATTTGTTTTTCTCTTTCTGACTGACTTCCCTCTGTATGACGATCCCTAGGTCCGTCCACGTCTCTGCAAATGGCACCATTTCGGTCCTTTTTATGGCTGATACTCTGTCGTATGTACCACATCTTTATCCATTCCTCTGTCGATGGACGTTTAGGTTGCTTCCATCTCCTGGCTATTGTAAATAGTGCTGCAGTGAACGTTGGGGTTCATGCATCCTTTCAAATTATGGTTTTCTCCGGATATAGGCCTAGGAGGAGGGATTGCTGGGTGATATGGTAGCTCTATTTTTAGTTTTGTAAGGAATCTCCATCTGTTCTCCATAGTGGCTGTACCAATTTACATTCCCACCCACAGTGCAGGAGGGTTCCGTTTTCTCCACACCCTCTCCAGCATTTATTGTTTGTAGATTTTTTGTCGATGGCCTTTCTGACCGGTGTGAGGTGATACCTCATTGTAATTTTGATTTGCATTTCTCTGATAATTAGTGATGTTGAGCATCTTTTTTTCGTATGTTTGTTGGCCCTCTGTGTGTTCTTTGGAGGAATGTCTATTTAGATCTCCCCCCCATTTTTTGATTGGATTATTTGGTTGTTTTGGGGGTTTTTTTGATATTGAGCTGTATAAGCTGTTTGTATATTTTGGAGATTAATCCCTTGTCATTTGCTTCATTTGCAGATATTTTCTCCCATTCTGAGGGTTGTCTTTTTGTTTTTGTTTATAGTTTCCTTTGCTGTGCAAAAGCTTTTAAGTTTCATTAGATCCCATTTGTTTATTTTTGTTTTTACTTTCATTACTCTAGGAGGTGGATCAAAAAAGATCTTGCTGTGATTTATGTCAAAGAGTGTTCTGCCTGTGTTTTCCTCCAGGAGTTTGATAGTGTCCGGTCTTACATTTAGGTCTTTAATCCATTTTGACTTTATTTCTGTGTGTGGTGTTAGGGAGCCTTATAATTTCATTCTTTTACACGTAGCTGTCCAGTTTTCCCAGCACCACTTATTGAAGACGCTGTCTTTTCTCCATTTTATATTCTTGCCTCCTTTGTCGTAGATTAGGTGACCAGAGGTGTGTGGGTTTATCCCTGGGTGTAGTTTTCTTATAATAGCTTTCTCAGGCTTTATTTATCAGGGTAATTACTGGCCTCATAAAATGAACTGGGAAGTATTTCTTCTTTCTCTGCTGTTTCAAAGTGCTTATTTAGGATTGGTATTTTTTCCTTAAGTGTTTGATAGCATCTGGGCCTAGAATTTTCTTTATGGGAAGGTTATTAACTACTTGTTTAATATCTAAGTTGTTGAACTTATTGGCATTAATTGTTCGTAACACTCCCTCAGCATCGTCTTAGTTACTACTTTGAGGTCATGATGCCCTCGTTCTACAATCCTTTTCTTCATTCCTTAGTACTTCTCTCTCTTTCACCTTGAGATTGGTCTTGTTAAAGGTTTACCAATTTTATCTTTTCAGAGACCAGTTTTTGCCTATGAATTTCTTCTGTTGCCTTTTTCAGTTTCATATTTTATGCATTTCTATTTCTTATTATCTCCTTCTTTCTTCTTTAGATTTAATTTTAACTCTTCTTTTTCTAAATTAGAAGCTTAGGTCGTTGGTAGTAGACTTTTCTTCTTTTGTAATAATGTGTTTGAAGCTGTAAATTATCCTCTGAGCAGTATTTTAGCAGCATTCCACAGATTTTCGTATGGTTTGCTTTTATTACTCAACTTGAGCTATATTATAATTTCCATTCCGTTTCCTTCTCAGACTCGTGGGCTGTTTAGAAATGTGTTAATTTCCATACGTGGTCCATATTGACAGGTGTTCCCTGTGCATTGGAAAAGACTGTTCGGTTGTGTGCAGTCTGCTCTAGATGTATGTTGGGTCAGGCTGTTTTAATAGTGTTGTTCAGGTCTTCCTTATCTTCCCTGTTCTTCTGTCTCCTTATTCTGTCAGTAACAGAAAGGAGTGTTGGAATCTCTTAATTGTGGGTTTGTCTGTTTCTCCTTTTAGTTCTGTCAGTTTTTGCTCCATGTGTTTTGAAGATTTGTTACTAGTACCCAATCATTTAGGATGTTATGATTTCCTTTTATCAACTGACCCCTTAACAGCATGAACGTCCCTCTTTATCCCTGGTGATTTTTCTTATTCTGAAGTTAGCTTTCACTTGATATTGCCAGCTGTCCTATAATCAGTCTCTGTGTGCTGTACAGGCATACATACCTCACTTTTTGTGTCTTTATTGTGCTTCACAGATATTGCGTGTTTTTACAAATTGGTTTGCAGCCACCCTACATTGTCAGGTGATGGTTAGCATTTCTTGGCAATAGAGTATTTTTTAATTAAGGTATGTCCATTGTTTTTCTAGACACGGTGCTGTTGCACAGTTACTTGACTACGTAGTGTAAACATAACTTTTCTATGCACTGGGAAGCCAGAACGTTTCTGTGACTGGCTTCATTGTGACAGTCACTTCATTGTGGTGGTCTGGAACTGAACTTGCAGTATCTCTGAGGTATGCCCTGTACCCTTTTCCATCCTTTTGTTTTTAACCTATTTCTTCAAAGTGTGTTTCTTGAAGACAGGGTGTGGTTATCCAGTGTGCCAGTCTCTCCCATTTATTTGGCACGTTGCAGTTAATGTACCCATCAGTGTGGCTGACTTTATTCTACGATTTTGCTGATTGCTTTCCTTCTCTACATTTGTTCTTTGTCTCCCTTTTCCCAGTTTCCTACCCTAATGGAGCATTTCGTTTGTCCAGCACAGCACCAGCCAGTAGAACTTCCAGCAGTGACGAAACGTGCTGTGTCTACACTGTCCGGGATGCTAGCTGCTGGCCACAAGTGGCTGTGGAGCGCTTGACATATGGCTGGTATAACTGAGGGAAAGGAATATTTAATTATATTTAACTTGAAATAATTTAAATACAAATAACCACTTGGGTTAGTTGCTGCAACATTGAAGAGTGTGACTGTAAGGTTTACAGTACGCATCTTTAACTTCCCGTGATCTACGTGGAAATGGTATTCTGTGACGTTACGTATAATGCAGGAATTTCACAACAATTGCTCCTTACTGTACTTTGCACGTTTATTGTCAGGGATTTTACTTCTATATGTTAGTAACTCTAAACTGTTGTTGTTTTTGCTTTAAGCAGTCCTTTAGAAAGAATTGTTTAAAATAGAAATGAAAATGAGAAAATACTCTATTTACCTATTTTGAGATTCTAAATATATTGGAAAGCCACTGGAGGGGTTTTAGCAACTTCATCAGGTAGATAGATGGCTGCTTTGTGTGGGCAGTGATTTGCCCGAGGGGAGACAGAGAAGCTTGAGAGCAGAAGCAAGGTCATCCAGGAGCCTGTTGAAATGGCACAGGCAAAAGTGAAGGTGCTAAGAAGTGGCTAGATTTGGGGTCTTTCTGGGAGTTCTATATACTCTAGTTATTATGTAAAATGTGTCTTGGTTGTTTGAATAGCGTTATCCCACATTCTTGCCCTGTTTCCTATCCTGTTTGCTTTTCAAAAATATTGGGTTGGCCAGAAAGTTCCTTTGGTTTTTAAGTAAAAATAATAGACGTTTTTCATTTTCACCGAGAACTTTATTGAACAGCGTATTCACCATTTTGTTCTACTGCCTTCTGCCATTTTTCAGGCAACTTGATAATTCCATCTTCCCAAAACGTTTTGTCTTCTTGAGCAGAGAACTGTTCCAGGTGTCTTTTACAGTCTTCCAGGGAACTGAAATTTTTTCCATGAAGAGAATTTTGCCAAGACCGAAATAAGTGCAAAATCCGAAGGCGCAGTGTCTGGTGAGCACGGCGGATGAATCAGAGCCTCCCAGCCGGGCTGCGACACTTTTCGCCTGGTCATCAGAGAAACACGAGGTATTGCGTCATCCTGATGGAAGACGATGCGTTCTCTGTTGACTAATTCCGGACGCTTTTCATCGAGAGCAGCTTTCAGTTGGTCTCATTGGTAGCAGTACTTGTTGAAATTAATCGTTTGGTCTTCCAAAAGGAGCTCATAATAGAGGATTCTCTTCCAATCCCACCGTATACATAACATCACCTTCTTTGGGTGAAGACCGGCCTTTGATGTGGCTGGTGGTGGTTCATTCCGCTTGCCCCACAGTCTCTTCCATTCCACATTATTGTACAGTATCCACTTCTCATCGCCTGTCACAATTTGTTTTAAAAACAGAACATTCTCATTACGTTTCAGTAGAGAATTGCATGTGGAAATACGGTCAAGAAGGTATTTTCCACTTAACTTACGTGGAACCCCAACATCAGAGTCATCAAAGCAGTGCACATAACCAGGCCGGTACACATGATTCTCACAGCTTGATTTGGAGAGTTAGAGCATGTCGGCTATCTCCCACGTGGCATAACGTTGACTCTTCTCGGTTCATGTCTTGATTTGATCGCGATCAACTTTAACTGGTCTTCCCGACCATGGAGCATCGTCCAGCGGGAAATCTCCAGCACAAAACTTTGAAAACCACTTTTGTTTTGACACGTTCGATCAGTCACAGCACCTTCTCCATACACTGCACAAATCTTCTTGTGGGTTTCAGTTGCGTTTTTACCTTTCTTGAAATAATAAAGCATAATATGCCCAAAATGTTGCTTGATTTTTTCTCGCATTTTCAGTATTAAAATGGCTACACAAAATACACCAGTTTTGATGAGTTTTTTTTTTTTTTAAATGCACTCCGAAATAACAGCTGTCGCAGTACAACCTAACAAAATTGTTTTGAATGAAGTTAAAGACCACTAAGCGCTACTAGAGCGACATCTCACGGAAAAAAATGAACGAACCTTTTGGCCAACCCTGTAGTTGTGAACTTTAAAACAGCCATATCCATGCCTAATTTTAATTGGAAAATGTTTATTCACTGGGTTTTGTGAATCATCTTGCTGTAAATAGGGTTGTCCACCTAACTCCTAGAATTTGTCATGTGTTAGTAGGACAAGACAGAATACAGCACAGAGACTTTTATGTGTTGTATTTATTCCTTTTCCATTTAAAGAGGAGTGATGGATTATAACATACGGAACAGGTGGTTTGTACAGTTTGATTAGGAGCAATGGGTTATGGCATAGACTTGCTTAATTTCCTCCTGTTTCATCCTCTTGAGTGGATATCTGTGGGTTTCACAACTTAAAGTGATAAGTTTTCTAGTGTGCTCATTAGTTTTGTTTGTTTGTTTGTTTGTTTTAAAAAAAGATAATTTAAGCAGATTAAGAAAGGAGGAATTCTGGATGCAGAGCCTTCTGTAGTTTGATGGGGAATGCCTGCTTCCCAGGCTGAGATGCTGACTGGTGTCGTCTAACTTGAGTGATTCCTGTTACCTTGCCCCAGACTCTGAGTTCCCTGTGGTGTTAGGAATTTTCTCATCTTTACATCAGATTTTACCATGTTTTGGCTTTTAAGCAGAGATATGGTTCCACTTTGAAAGCTCTGGAAATAATTCTCAGGTTGCACATGTTTATCTCAGTTCTGACATCCAGATTGTTTGCCTGGAAATTAAATGATGGTGTTGTAAACTGTCGGTGGAATAATCAGTGGTGGAATCTTATGCTATCTAGTTCATGTAGTCTTGAATAATATAAATATCTAATATAATGTTACCTCACTTGAATTCCGTATGTTTTCACATAGATGAGGTTAGTATTGAAGTATACACAGAGCTATGGTAACTGCTATCAGGAGATCTCAATTACTAATCGCTGATTTCAGTTAATTTATTTTCAGTGTCCACTAACATTACACAGCCTGCTTTCTTTCCCTCCCTCCCTCCCTCCCTCCTTCCCTTTCTTCCCTTTCTTCCTTCCATCCATCCATCCATCCATCCATCTTTCTTTCTTTCTTCTTATGCTTAACTGTTTAAGTAGGTACTGGATTGCATCCAAACGAGGCTTGGTACAGTCTCATCTAGAATATGGCTAGAATGAATACGTGATATTGTGCTTAAAAGCTATGCTGACTTTTCAGTAAATGGCTCCTTTAAGTATTTGGGACTAGCAAAGTTGAGGGACTTGGCCATATGGCTTCAGTGAGATTTAAGTAGCCTTTGTGGTGGTGACTGACCTCCTGCTTGTGGAGGTGAGTGGAGCCCCATTTTGCTGACTGGTGGAATCGATGTGGGCCCAGCTTAGAGCCTGTGAAATGATGGGCTCCTCTGCGACCTGTCCTGATTTTTAGTCTGACCATCAGCAGAGGCACAGCCAGCCAGCGTGTGCTCCCTTCTTTATCTGGCTAACTGCAGATCAGTTACTCCATCACTTTCTAGGGGGCAGGTGACTTTACGCAGCGTAGTTCACGTAACTGAATGCTTTACAGAAATAAGCATAGATAGGATGAGGCCTGTCCCCTTCAGGAGTGTAAAATCTGATCGTGAAGAGAAGGCACAGATAATTATAACCGTAGCTGGTAGTGCTCAGACGAGGGAGGGGCCTCCTTGGCTCCTGGGCCTGTTTGGAGCCTGTTTGGAGGCCCTGTGGGTGGGAATGGAAGCCGGGCTTCTGGTCCACATGTCTCAGCTGTTGGAATATTGAAGGAGGGCACCTGGAACTGGGAGGAAGATCATGCTTGTGCCTGCTTATTAGTATGTCCTGCTTTCTCTGCAGTTCCGAACGGAGCACCTTTTAAGCAGGTACTTGCATCTGTGTAATCAAAGAGAAGAAGGTAATTGCAGTTCCCTCTTCCCAAGAAACAACTTACAAACAGACTGCTCCGAACACACGGCAGAGGCGGAATTAGGCCATGCCTCGCGTCCAGAGTCACCTGAATGTACCCCACACACTCCCAGCCGCGTCCCTGTGCTTTGAGTGGCCTTCCCCGAACGGCCCCTTCCTCATCCCCGCACCTTTCCTGTCTTGATTACAATCTTCCCAGAAAAGAGGATTTTTTCCTTCCGATTCCCACGTGTCCTTTTGGCTCACACTGGTACAGATCAACTCTTCCTAGCCAAACAGGGCAGCCTGACACGCGGCCTTCTTGGGCAGCGTGGAGATTTTTTGTGCAATGGACAGAGCACAGCAGCTGCGGATTCTGCGAGGTGGGCCCTGTCTCCCCAGATGAGTGTCCGGGCTTTAGGAAGAGCCAGCTGGGGTTTTCAGCCCTGGTCGAAACATGGGCTGATCTGGAAGGAGGAGCCGGTGGGGTGGGGGAGGGCTACAGGGGCGTTCAGTGGCTGCCCTGCGGCCCAGGCCACCTGTCCCTGCCCACCTGCCGACCCCTCCGCACACCGCCGTTGGGGTGATGGAGGGACTTGCTTGTTTCCGTCACGTGAGGGCGAGGAGGCAGCCTGTGTGTGAGCAGTGTCGGCACTGCTGAGCGCTGGGAAAGCCCGTTTCTTCTCTGAGGCAAGCCTGAAGTCCCGGAGCTGACTCCAGCCTGCCCGTCGGCAGAGGGCCGGGCGCCCAGAGCTGGGGAGAGCTTTGCCTCTCCCTCGTGGGGCAGCCTGTCTGCACCACTTTATTGATCTGGGCCTCCTAGAGTTATTGGGCACGAGAGACAGTGGGTTTGTTATCCTCATGGCAGTCTTACTGTTTTACAGGTCGTCAGTCCTCAACTTACTTCAGGACCCACGAAGTCAAATGGCCCCAGGGTGCCCAGTGGTGACCTGAGTCAGCTTGAGTTTCACCTCCTCAGGGAACCCTGAGTCCCCGTCTCACAGATGCCCCTCTGATCAGCTAGGTTCTAGCTGAAGGATTTCACGAGGCACACAGACCCAGCTTTGACCGGGGAACCACTCTTTGCATAAAGTAACAGATATTTTTCAAGATGCTCACAGTTACCATTTTCATAACTTCTAACCCCTCAATACCAAAATGGAATTGTTTTGCAAACTTGGCTTTAGAACTTCTGGAAGCAAATTGTAGAGGGTGCTTTCTGTCTGGGCAGACAGTAGAGTCCATAAGCTGGGAAATGCCGTTAGGTTCAGGAAGCAGCGGAGACCACGGGAGGGGGTGTGTTGATGCTGTCTGCTTCCCTGGGGACACCCCCAGGGTCCCTAGCACTGAATGGTGCTCCACGGTGGCCAGGCTCAGCAGGCCTGTCTCAAGAATTCGCAGGAAGACCAGTGGCGCTGGGATCTGTCCGGAAAGCTCGGAGGAGAGCAGTGCCCAGTAGGACCCGTGTCTCTCATGGTTATCACTCAGGTTGAGTGTAATTAGACACTTAACTCTAGAAATCAAAGGAAGACTGGACTTGCCTAGGAAGTGCGTACGTTGGGGCATGAGGAGTGGGTTGAAAAGTTATCCAGTAACTTACTTTTCTCACATGGATCCGTCTAACATTTGTGACTTCGTTAATTGAAGGTGGTGACAGGCTAAACTAAGCTGGGATTCCCCAGGGACAGACTAGAATTTCTGTAACCAGTCTAATGGAAACAAACCTGAAGAAAACAGAATATACCTCTCTTGTCCCTGCGCACTCCCGCCCACCAAAATCAAATAAAGCCGCTTTCGTAGTGAAGAATTCAGTTTTCACCCCAATTTTATGATGCAGTGACTTTCTGTGTTCCTGATGTGGAACTGTTTTTTTTAAAAATGTCTTAATCTAGTGCTTGGCCCCGGACCTCACAGCACAGGAGAGAAACCTGTGCTCCCGGGTCCCCACCAGAAGCTCCCTTCCTCACGGCCACGGGATTTCATCGGAAGAGGCCTCTCATTTACAGTGCTTCATATCTTGCTCTCGTATAAATAGCTACCACGTTCCCACTGGGAATTATCACTGTTATATATTTTAGACACTTGACTGTCGTCTAAGTGGTTTATTTTATTCCCATGGCTACAAGGAAAGTACAGAAAGAGTTTCGTAATATGGATGTGACCGTGGGCCAGGAGTTATGTTTTGAAAAGGGCTGAAGAGTAAATTATACTCCTGCTTACTTGTGTTTGCGTCGACTTTCCCGTTTTGTTCAGAGTGAGCATTTGTTGTTCGAAGTTACTCACTGGAGATGGCATTAGAAGGACTACTTCGGAGGCATCTGACCTTTTTGTTTTAATTCTGGCTGGTAATAAAAATATTTTGGTTCTGTTAATGAAGAGTTTTGGCACGCATGCAAGATAAATACCATCTATAAAGAAAAGTTTCGGATACTTTGGGGTGTTTTCCGTGTAAGATACCTTTGTAGAAATAGGGCTTTCCTCTTCGTTTTACCTACCGGTCTGTTCATCAGAAACCATAACTTTATGGGATTTGCTTCTGAGAAGTGAACTGAATGTACATTATTTTTCAGAAAGCTTTGTGAATTTACCACGTACGTTTTGGAACACAAACATAAAATTGAGCTTAGCTTCCAGTGAGCAGACTTCCAGTTTTCCCTAAATACGTGTTTCACGTGTAGCTCTGAGTTGTCGAAGCTGCTGCTGGTGTGTCCCAGTCACTGTGGAGCTGTTTCTGGTTGGGCCTCCTGGCCCTGGTGTCCCCTTCTGTGCCTGTGGCCTGGCCGCGGCCCACCTTCCTGGGGCAGCGGGCTCCAGTGGAGCCAGGCTCCAGCCCTGCGCTGAGTCGTTTCCCAAAGCATCCCAGAGCCAAACCGGTGGGCTTGGTGTGGAAAACAGCTCATGACATCCACGTATGTGCTGTGAGCCAGGAGGGCACCGGGCGCTGTGCTCAAGTCCACTTTGAAGTGTAGGTTCTGAGGGGAAAACACAGGTCTCAGCCTGTTAGGAACCCCAACTGGAGTAAGGATGAAACTTGCTGGGGAGTTAAGATAGTTGAAGAAACTTGATTCAAAGTAAAATGTAACTGGCTTCACGCATCTTCCTTGTCTTCTGGTTTTCCATAAGACTGAAAGGATGATGGAACAGGAGTTTGTCCTCTCCAGGAGGTGGAAGCTAGTCTTTCCTTGGAAGAAACCTGAGCAGCCACTTATAAGGCCAAAACCCAAATTCGGCTGCCAATCCAAAGGGATCCCCTCCCGCCCTTAGAAGCCACCGACCCACAGCGGCTCCCCCCGAGGAGCCGTTGGGGCGAGGGTGTCCCCATCCTGGGCCGTTCTCCCAGCTACTCCTGTGGCCGCACGTCCTGGGCCCCACCAGGCAGAATGGGTCCACACCCCCGCCTCACCTTCCTGGTCCTGGTCATCAGGCATCTAGGGTTTCCCTTTTAAGTGGCTCAGATTGCTTTGAAAGTACTCTGAATAATTGGGGGTTACAATGGACCAGTTGCTTTCTTCTCTATTTAGCATGCCAAGTGGACGTTTAGAGCTCCGTGTTCTCGGTGTATGAAAATACCTTTATGAGTATTGATCTGGGTTGAACACAGGTTAAGTGTCACCATGCTAGAAAAGTTAATGCCATCTCTACCCGCGTGCGCACACACACTCAGGATGCACTGTGTACATCGTGTGAGTATGGAGTAGAATATTTTATTTTCCTTGATGGAATATTTCACACTGTAGCCTCTCTATGGCTAGTTACAGACCTTTAGGATATTAGAATTTTCTTTCAAGTCCTTTTATGATGAAACATGAGGGTTTAACTCCTTTTGCAGGGACAGGGTGGTTAAGCAGTGTGAATGCAGTAACGTAGGCACCGGCACTGTTTGTGTGAGCGATGTCACCTTCTAGTGCTTCATAAAGGCTGTACCTTCCCATGGATGGTCTTTAGGGAGAAGTCAAGTCAGTCTGCATTTCTGCTGTGGCTCACAAATAAAGAGCCTTCGTGATCTCGGACGAATCCCAAGTGGACGTTTTCCCATACCTCAGAACCACAGTGCAGGCTTTCACAGGTGAGAGGCCTGGCGGCAGGACTTGAAAGGGAAGGTGTGACAACCTGGTTGGAGGTGTATTTCTGGACTTGCCGGGAGAGTGCTTCCACCATCTCTCCTCGTGAGCATGAAATTATCCAGTAGTCGAAAAGGAAGATGCAGTTTAGGCACGAGTTACGTCAAGTGATTATTTCTTTTCAGGGAGACGCTAAATAATGTGTCCGAGAGCTGCCCGTGCCCTTGGATGCGTATATCTGATCCCGGAGCAATGGACCTTTGCTAGAAACAATGGAGAGAAAGTGGGCAGTTGGTTTGCAGCTGGGTTCTTTGTCTGCTTAATCACGGTGCGTCTCCGCCTTTAGCCAGCTGGCCGTGTCCACCTTCTGCATGCACCAGGTCCTCGCCGCACTTAGTTAATATGCGATTCTCTCAACATCGCAGCACCCCCCGAGGAGCAGCAGGTGCCGGCACGGGTGTTGTCTGTCCACATGAAAGGGCCTGGCCACTGTGATTGCTCTTCTCTTTGATCTCCCTGTAGAAGGTCGGCTTGTCTGCCTAGAGATTCCTCTGAAGGGCAGTTTAAAAGTTGGATTTGAGCAACATCAAGTGAAATGTCTTCCCATCTCATGCCGTGAGAGGCTCTTTGGTGTAGCTCATGGCTGGATGCAAGGAAAGATATTAACCCTTCCTTTGACATCAACTGGCTTGCAAGCTGAGATTTCCATCTGCCTCTCTCCTTTGCATTTAGGAAAAATAACCGGAACATGTTCGTGCACATAAAGCTCCCGAGCCCTAGAAGGTGAACTCGTTGCACCGTTAAAGATTCATTTGAGACTCAGTTACCTTCACTTTGTTCGTGCATGTAAGGTTGAATGCAGTTGGATGGGCGAGACACTTAGAACTGACGGAAAAAGAGGACAGAAGGAAGATTTTCACGGGCAGAGCCGAGACGCTTTTCTCAAGGTGTTGTGGTCAATAAAAGAATCCATGTTTAATGGTGGCTGGTAAGGGCTACTTAGATACCAATTACTGGGTGAAGTGCTATCAGCAGGTGAAGTCATTTTGTGAATTATTTCACGGCACCAACATGCTCACGCTGGGGGTGGGGGCAGAAAAAAACCAGATTGCTTCTGATGCTGTTTGTTTAAACAAAATGACTCACTTTAAATATCGTTGCTTTATTTTGTAAATACTTGAGGCAAGTGCATTGCTGTCCAGAAATACACATTTATACTTGTGTTTGATGAGGTTTGAAATCTCAAACCTCATCAGTATCAATATGATCAGTTTGTGGCTGCTATCTCCCATCCATGTTTCCAGGTTCTATATTTTGTTTCTTAACTTTTTCGGTTAGGACCAGTCTGACTTTTTATAACCAATAAATATCCCCACTTTTTAGGAATTTGTAGCTGAGCTGTAACGACACGGCCCAAGATTTATGGGGTCCCATTTAAGGGTAGGCAGTGATTTTTTTTTTTTTTTTGAAAAACAGGGACGAGAGTTTAGCTCTCTGTTCTCATAAACTGTGCTGAAGAGCCAAATGATAGTTTGTTGACTGAATATGTCAGGCATCCTGCCACATGTGGTTCAGATGATGAGACAGAGGAATGAAAGATTCAGGGCAGGGACAGTTCTGACAGATGTCAGCTTCTACAAGTTTTACAGTTTCAGGGTTATTTACATTTATAACCATGATGGCTTACATGTGCATATGGTTTTATAATTTTTTGAGATTATGAAAGGTATACATGATCAGTGCCGAAAATAAAAAGGGAAAAAGAAAGCCATTGATATCCGCCTCGCAGATATAACTGATGTTTATATTTTATCAGTCCCGCTGGTTTCTTTTTCAGGCATACAGTATACAGGCTGTAATACAATGTGGATCACGTTGCACATGATGTAGTGTGATGTGCCTCTTCAAACAACATATGTATCATTCCACATCATTAGGTATTACTTTTACTGGGTACGTAGTAGCCTGTCCTACAGATGTTATAATGTATTTAACACCATTTAATACCCTGTGATCAGTTGTTCAGGTTACCTTCACTTCTAACTGTGCCAGATTTTGCTGCTGTGGCGTCTTCGGAGTCAGTTGCATGTGGGCTGCTTTAGGGTTAAAGCACTTTCCAATGGCGCCTCGCATTTGATTGGCACGGTGGCCCCCAGAGGCAGGGAGGCCACTGTGTCACAAACGAAGAGACTGAGGCTCAGAAGGATTAAAGTGAGTGTTTTAAGACGTCACCCTTCAGTATAGGACACAGACAAATGCCAGAGGATTCTGGAGGCAGCGTGACGGAAGACCGGGCTGTTTTTTCACCCCAGTGGCAGTGATTCCTTCATTTTTTCAACAGACGTCTTAAGCGCTGAGCGTCCGTCAGGCTTGGTGAATGAGACAGACCCTCGTGCACTGCTGCGTGAGGAAACCAGGTTGCTTCTTAGGTAATATGGGGAGTATCTGTGCTCATGTTGGGGGTCGGAGGAAAGGCTTGTTCGCCCAGCCACAGCAGAGAGCAAGCTCAGAGGATTGTCTTTGTTCTGGGAGTGACAGGGTGCTTTAACAGTCAAGTTAAGGGTCGTCTCCTTTCATGGTGGTTGGTCCCATGTCTCATGCTGCTGAGAGAACTGGACTTGTCGCCGAGAAGTGTTTAGGTACAGTGGAACAAGTGAAGGCAGAGGAAAGCGTCATTTAAATATAGCCCTTTGAAAAAATTGCTTAACTCTGACACCTAGAAGTATTTGCTGAACAAAATGTTATGTGAGGGCTTCCCTGGTGGCGCAGTGGTTGAGAGTCCGCCTGCCGATGCAGGGGACGCGGGTTTGTGCCCCGGTCCGGGAGGATCCCACATGCCGCGGAGCGGCTGGGCCCGTGAGCCATGGCCGCTGAGCCTGCGCGTCCGGAGCCTGTGCTCCGCAACGGGAGAGACCACAGCAGCGAGAGGCCCGCGTACCGCAAAAAAAAAAAAAAAAAAAAATGTTATGTGAATCAAGACAAGATGCCATTTTTCACAATTAAATTGGAAAAAACGTAAATAAAAATGTGCAGTGTATTCAGGGATGGGCTGAAACTGGTATATTTTCATATGATGCTGCTATACTGTGAATTGCTGTCCATCCTGTGACCATATGCGTGCAGATGTAAAAAATGTTAAAATTCTTTGATTCAGGAATCTCACTCAGAAAATGTATTTTCTAGAGAAAACACAAAATAGAGAAGAAGCTATATACATTGCAGAGTCACTTATCATGGTGCAAAATAGAAACAAGCCTAAACATCCAACAGGAGTGAAATAGTTTAGGAAACAACGCTCCATCTGTGTCACCAAACACAGTCAGTGTCCGAATACCTGCGAAACTGTCGGCATGGTAATTAAATGAAGAAGCAAATTAAGACACTAAATGGCATGTACATTACAGCTACAATTATGTAATGCGGAAAAAATGCTTGACAAGAATACTCGAAAGTGGCAACAATGTTGCCTTAGTGGTGAAGATCAAAGCAGTTCCTGTTTTCCTTGTCTGTGTTTTAAATTTTTATATAATACAGTTATATTACTTTTTAAGACTAATGTCTTTGTTTTATAAAAATGGCATATACTTCTCTTTAAACACTAAGCGATACAAGAAAGCAAAATAAAAGATGACACATCACCTCCTATCCTCCATCTCCGAAAACAGGCAGTCTGACATTTGGTGAATGTCCTTCCAGAAATCACTTTTTGCATCTATTAAAAGAGAGAGTAGCGGGTACCCAGATATTAAAGGGCAAATAATTTTAAATCAAAATGGGTTTGTCTAATATAGCGTCAGTAAATACCATCTGTGAAGAGCTAGATAGTAACTATTTTGGGCTTTGCCGTCTGTAGTGTGTCTCAGCTCCTCTCCTCTGCCATTGTTGAAAGGCAGCTACAGACGATATATAAGTAACGAGTGTGGCTGTGTCCCAGTAAAGCTTTCTTGCTCTTCATTCTTTGTTTAGATCCATGTTTCCACCTGGCATCATTTCCTTCTGCCTGAGGATGTCTGTAAACCTTTCTCATAGTGGCAGTCTGCTGGAGGTGAATTCTTGGAGCGTTTATATGTCCAAAAATTCTTCATTGCTCATTGACATTGAAAGATATTTTCACTGGGTATAGAATTCTAGACTGACAGGTTTTTTTCCTGTCTACTTTATAGATTTTGCTCCACTGTCTTCTTGTCTGTATTGTTTCCAATAAGAATTCTGCTGTCATTCTTACTTTTTCATTCCTTTCTATGTAAATGTGTCTTTTTTCCTCTGGCTACGTATAAGACTCTTTCTCAAAGTTTTCGAGAAATTTGGTTATGATGAGTCTTGGTGTAGTTTCCTTCATGTTTCTTGAACTTGGTTTCATTGAACATCTTGGATCTGTGCGTTCATAGTTTGCGTTAAATTTGCAAATATTTTGGCCGTTATTTCTTCAAATATGTTTTCTCTTTTCCTCCCTTTCAGAAACTCCAGTTATACCTATATAAGGTTGCTTGGAATTGTCCCACAGCTCACTAATGCTCCTTCTTTTCTTCCTTCCTTTTTGGATCCATTTTGGACAGTTGCTGTAAGTATGTGTTCAGGTTCACTAATCTTTTCTTCTGGACTGTCTAATCTGCTGTTATTCCCATCCAGTGTGTTTTTCATTTTAGATTTTGTAGTTTTCATCTCTGGACGTTCGATTTATGTCTTTATTTCCATATTCTACAGTTCTAACTAGCTTTCTGAACATCTGAAAAAGTTAGGATGACTGTTTTTGTGTTCTTGTCTAATTCTGACGTCTGAGTTCGTTCTGGGTTGTTTGCAAGTGGTTGTTTCTTATCGTAAAGGGTCATATTTTCCTGCCTTTTTCATGCCTGGTGATCGTCGGTGGGATGCCTGGCGTTGTGAGTTTTAACTTGTTGGGTGCACGGTGCTTTTGCCTTCTAATAAATATTCTTGAGCTTTGTTCTGAAATGCAGTTAACTTTCTTGAAATAACCTGATTCCTTTGGGTCTTGCTTTTACAATTTATTGGGTAGAATCAGAGCAGTGTTCATCCTGGGGCTGATTATTCTCCCCCGAGGCAAGACCTGAGTGCTGTCCCTGATGCTCCGTGAATTAGGAGGTTTTCCGTGTGCCTGTTGGGAAAAGGTGTATCTCCGGCCCTGTAGAAGCATCTTGACTGTTCCCACATCTTTCCTCAGTGTGGTGTAGTTTCCTCACGTGAATGTGCCGGCAGTACTCTGTGGATACTCGAGGAGGACCACCAGAGTCCTTTTTCTGTGCTGCGTCCTCTTCTATCCTGCAAACTTTGCCTGCCCTGGTCTCCTGGGTCCACAGCTGCATCTCTTCAGTGAGGGAAGCATTCTCTGCCTGCGTACCCTGCTGGGTGCCGTGACCTGGAAATGCTCAAGTAAGCTAGGGCCGTCGTGGCATTCACCACGTTTCACCACGTTCGTTTCCCATCTGTCATAGGTCACTCTGCTTGACTATCCAGTGTCTTAAACTGTTGTTTCATATACTTTGTCTACTTTTTCTTTTTTGTTTGCTTTAGGTGGGGAAATAAATCTTGTCCCTGTTACTCCTTCTGTCTTGCTTAGAAACAGAAGTGCTTAGGTGTTGGGGTTTTTTTAAATTCTTTTTAAGTGAATAATTTAAGATATTACAGTGTCAAGTAATTGGTTTCCCCTAAACTGCCTGATGATTATTGAACTTTTGCTTTATTTCCAAATGTTTCTCATCGTGTAAACTGGAGCATACATGAAAAGAAGGTACATGAAGACACGACCTGCATATCTCAGCGAAAAGAATAAAAAAGCTTCTTACAAATGGGTCGCAAGGAAACCCTGGTGTATACGGCAACAAGGTTGATATGGCGAGTAGACGTGCATTCTCTGTGCCCAACACTGCAGAAGTCAATTTGGTGTTCTGAGTTACCCTTTTGTCTTCCTTGTTTTCTGTAAGTAGGCTAGGTAAGCAGGCTAGGTAAGCAGGCTAGGTAAGCAGGCTAGGTAAGTAGGCTGGGGTGCGTAAGGTTCATCTATGAAGTAAACAGCTTATCGTCACAGCATTTTGCCCCATGGTTCAGTTTTCTGCAGTAGGGAAACCCCAGAAGTGCACATTGTCTTTTCACTGGAGTCCAGGTTGGGGCGTTGGCTTCCTCACCTTGGATAGAAACCCTCTCGGGGTTGTTGACGATGGGGTGCGTCAACGCCTCACCAGCACAGATGCCAGCGCCCGGTAGGCACTTGATAAACGATGGCTTTTAGGGGATTGTCCTTGCTCATGTCATTGAAAATGGGCCTCTGTGTCAGTTAGGCTCGTAGCCCACCTTGGAGTGAATCATACCTTTGCAGTATCTCTAGGCAACCGTTGCTGAAAGCAGGCCTTAATGATTTCTCCATTTGTGAATCATACTTCCTATTTATTTTTCTTTTTCTTGGCTTCTCTGACTAAGGTCTCTTAATATAGTTTTGAGTAGAAGTTGTGATGATGGGCAGTCTTGTCTTGTTCCTAAATTTAAAGGAAAAGCTTTCAGTATTGTACTAATGGTTTACTGTGAGTTCTATAGATTGTTTTGTGGATGTCCATTTCCCTCCAGAATGAAAGTCGTTTTTGAGATTACAACGTTTTGTCTTCAGTGAGGCCATGTTCACATTTGTACTTGTAAGGACATATTTAGGAAATACATGTGAGCAAGACAAATCAGATAATCTTCTGAGTAAATCAGATGTTACACAGCTGAACAGTGGTCTACAGTTAATCACATGCAAGTTGGCAGTTAGGTTTTCCGCTCGTTAGGTGAACGCTGAAAGTTGTGCTTTCTAATTAAGGCCGAGCTTGAATTGCCGAGAGCAGCCACACGTGACTTGTCTAAATCCGAGGGCGTATAAGCCTGTAGGGTTTTCTAAGAGTTGGTTCTCTAAATAAAAGTGTTTTTGTTTCTCACACATTTTACATTTTCAATGACCTGCACGCCTTGTCACTAATTAGCGTGTTGTGATAGGTAATGTAATGTATATCTGCAAACTCCACTGGGTATAAGTGGAGTTCTCACCTCTTAATTAGTTCCTTGAACACTGTTCTTGTCATTCCCAGGGAGGCCTAGTGTCCCTTGAACAGAAAACTGCTGAGAAATGGGCACGGAACGCGTCTTATGAGCCTGTGGTGTAGATGGGCCTGCAGTGTCCTGTGACTGCAGGGCCCTTGACAAAGTGGAGTGCCTTGTGCAGTGGGCTCTGCCTCTTTGCTGGAATTCTTACATCCATGGTAACTGAGGTATCTTGAGATCATGGTTCCTCACAGGTGGTCTTTCCGAATGTCCGTGTACGTGCTCAGTACAGACCGGTTTCTTTTTTCCTTTCCGGCTGAATGAATCAGCAGGGCTGGGACTAAGTGAGGCAGGAGACGCAGCCTGGGGGCAACGTTTAAGGAAGTGCTCACTCTCAGGTTTGTGCAAGTGTTATGTACTGGATTGTGTCCCCCACAGTTCATACGTTGGGGCTCAGCCCTTAGGTACTGTCTGTATTTGGAGGTACGGACTGTATTTGGAACTGTATTTTGAAGGTACGGACTGTATTTGGAATTGAGGCCTATAGAAAGGATGAAAGTAAAACAAGACTGATAGGGTGGGCTTTGATCCACTCTGACTGGTGTCTTCTTAGAACAGAAGATACGGACACAGAGATGCCAGAGGTGCTCGTGCATCCAGAGGGGTGCCTGTGAGAAGAGGCAGCGAGAAGGTGGCCATCTGCAAGCCAAGGAGAGGGGCCTCAGAACAAAGCAGACCCTGCTGACCCCTTGAACTTGCACATCCGACCTCCAGCTCTGTGAGAAGAAGATAAGTTTTTGTTGTTAAGCTGCCCAGCGTGTGGTGTTTCCTTATGGCAATCCTAGCAAACCAATACGGCAGGTGCCAGCACTGCACCGCACAGCCCTGGAAGTGACTGCCTCCTCAGATTAGTCCTCAGCACGGCTCCTAGCTCATCCCAGGCTCTGCGCCTGTATTTTAGATGGACACACATTTCCTTAGTCGAGCAGAAGGTGATGGACGGGGTGGTTGTTGAAGAGCAGTGTGGGCCCAGCAGTCTCTCCTTCACGCACTCACGGAACGTTCTGCTAACTGCATCTAAGTCTCTGAGACGCAGCAGTGTCTGATGGGTTTAGACTAAGCCTGCAGCTCAGCCTCTTCCCTGAAGAGCCAAGAGGCTGCTTCTCTGTGAGAGTCCCCAGCGGACTAAAGAACCACTGTTAACACCAGGTTCACGTCTCCCATGGCACATTCCTTCCAGGATGAAATGCTTAAAGATATATTGGATGTAAATTTCCTGTTAAGAGAAGATGAAAGACCTCAGAATAAAAGGTCCAAGAGAATACCCAAGAACCAAGAGAAGGGAAAACTGACATCTAGGTGTATCACAGTGCCATTTAAGCACATCAAAGGGAAAGTTCTAAAATACTACAGGAAGCGAAAAGGAGAACACGTGTAAAGGAGCAGTGATCATACTGACCTCAGATTTTTCAACAGCAACACCAACTATAAAAAGACAATGGAGGACTGTTTCAATGTGTTAAAGGAAAACAACTTAGAGAACACAGAATTTCATACCCAGCTCAAATTTTAAAATAAGAGGGCTTGATAAACATATTCTCTTTATACAGGCCTCAACATAATGACGACAGTAGACGTGAAGGAACTAAACTTACCAGTAAAAAAGACAAAGGTTGATAGATTGAATATAACTCTATATACCACTCATGAGGGGTATATAAAACGTTCAGACTTTAAGAGGAAGTGGGTGGAATGAGCATACTAGGAAAATACCAACCCAAAGAAAACTGGGTTAGCCATATTCATGTATAAAATAGACTCTAACAGAAACTATTGTTAGCGATAGAAGGGTCACTACATAATCAATAAAACACAGTGTATTAACGTAAACAAAATATAATGGCATATAAGTGAAAGTTAAAATATAACAGTAATTTTGGATCTTAAGAACACATAGTGGTGAAGTTTCTGTTTTAAGAAATTAGGGGGAAAAAACACCTTAAAGCAAAGAAAAGATAAAATCACAGTAGAAATTAGCAAAATACAAAACAAAAATACAATAAGGATAAAGCCGTAAGTTGGTTCTTTAAAGTAAAAGAGTTGGTTAAAGAAAGGTGAGATACATGTGAATAATATTATTAAGGAAAATGAAAAGTACAGAAAAATTAGAGATTAAAAAGTTAATAAAACATGATGTCTGTAGGTATATAGTTTTGAAAACCTGGACAAGATGCACATAACTTCAAAAAAATCATAGCTTAAATAAGCGAAACGCTTGAATAATTCTATAACTTCAAAAGCCATAAAAGCAGTGGTTGAAATCTTCCCATAAAGAAAACCCCCCGACTCAGTTTTAATAGTTGATTTCTTCTGTTTCTGAAACACATCCCAATTTCACATTAACTTTTCCAGAAAATAGAGAAGATGAGGCATACTCTCTATCCCGCTCATTCTGTGAGGCCGCCATAGCCTTGATGCGGGATTCAGATAGACATACCCTGACCGTTGCAAGTCTGTTTCACTCGTTAAAATAGATGAAAAGTATTCTAAATACAGTAGCAAATTAAACCTGACACCGTAGAGGGAAGATAGGTTTACTTCAGGTGAGCAAGAAGCATCATGTTAGAGAGCTCCTGGATCTCTGGTAGCCGTTTAGAGAGACGTTGAGCAGCGCTAGTGATTTAGGGAAATGTCACGTCAGGGACGTTCCATGATGGGCACCTTCAGTGGACCGAGACCAAGGAGTCTGACCGTGCCAGCTAGTGGGAAGAGGCGGAGGATCATCGCATACTGCCCACGGGAGCGCCAGTGTGAGGGCCTTGGGCGAGAATTTAGCACTGTGTACTGCAGCTGAATGTTCCCCTAGGTATATACCCACCAAGAGAAATTTTGCAGAAATACAAGACATACCAAAGAATGTTTTCTGCAGTGCTGTTCACAATATCAAAAAATGTGGAAGCAATTCACATGCCTATCAACAGCAGGGATACTGTGTGATACTGAGCAAACTGTGCTCTGGTAAACAACAGAATATTATACCATAGTTGCGGCACTTGATCTACAGTGATGTGCAACAGTACAGATGAGTGTCAGCAATGTAACTGTAAAACGTTACTCCGCAGGATCACATCTTGTCTAATTTTTTTCATAAAATGAAATACAGCTGAAATCTAAAATACATTTTGGAAAATCATATAGATGGAATAAGGCTGTTTTTAAAAGAAAGCCAAGTGAGTAATGAACGTAGTAATCAGGAGGAAGATGACCTCAGCAAATAGATTGGGGCCTGTGGGGCTTATGTGGATGGGTGTGAGTTCTAGCTTTTGTTTAGGTGATGGGTTCATAGTTATTTCATTCAGAGTATGACATGGTCCCATGATGAGTGTGTTAGGAACCAAGGATTATGATTATAGATACATTTCTGTGTGCCAGACTTCCAAAAGCACAACACATACACATATTGTGTTAGGGTTCTCCAGAGAGAGAGATACATATATATAGATATAAAGTTATATATATGATGATATATATATAATTATGTCTATATACAATTATATACGTGTATGAGATACATGTATGTATGAGATATGTGTGTATGTGTATACACACATCATACTCATCACCCCAAATCCGTGGTTTACATTATGGTTAACTCTTGGTGAACCTATATGTTTGGACAAATGTATAATGATCTATATCCACCATACAGAGTTGTTTGAGTGCCCTAAAAATCCTCCATGCTCCCCCATTTATCCATTCCTATCTCAAAACCCCTGGAGTCCACTGTCTTTTTACTGCCTCCATAGTTGTGCCTTTCCAATAAGTCGTATAGTTGAATCGTATAATACGTAGCCTTTTCAGATTGATTTCTTCACTTAGTAACATGCATTCAAGTTTACTCCGTGTCTTCTCGTGATATGATAGCTCATTTCTTTTTGGTGCTGAATAATATTCCGTTATCCAAGTGTACCAGTTTATATATCCTTTCTCCTACTAAAGAATCTTGGTTGCTTCCAGGTTTGGGCAGTTATGAATAGAGCTGCTGTAAACATCCGTGTGCAAGTTTTTGCATGGATATAAGCTTTCATCTCCTTTGGGCAATTACCAAAGAATGTGACTGCTGATTGTATGGTAAGAGTGTGTTCAGTTTTGTAAGGAAAACTGCCAGACTGTGTCCCAAGGTGGCTGTACTGTTTTGCATTCCCAACGGCAATGAATGAGAGTTCCCGTTGCTCCACATTCTCACTGGTATCTGGTTTTTGTCAGTGTTCAGGATTTTGGCCGTTTCTAGTAGGTGTGTAGTGGTGTCTCATTATTTTAATTTGCATTTCCTTGATGACATATGATAAGGAGCATCTTTTCATATGCTTATTTTCCGTCTGTTTGTCTTCTTTGGGAAGGTGTCTCTTCAGGTCTTTGGCCTGTTTTTTAATCAGGTTTCTTTGTTTTCTTACTATTGAGTTTTAAGAGTTCTTTATATATTTTAGATCAGTCCTTTAGCAAATGTCTATTGCAAATGTTTTCTTAGTCTGTGGATTGTCTTATTTTGTTGACATTATCTTTCTCAGAGCAGAAGTTTTTAATTTACGGAAGATCAGTTTATCAGTTATTTCTTTCACAAGATTGTGCCTTTGGTGTTTTATCTAAAAGGTCATCACCATACCCAAGGTTATCTAGGTTTTCTCCATTATATAGTTTTATGATTTACATTTAGGTCTAAGATCCATTTGGAGTTAATTTTTGAGAAGGGCATAAGGTCTGTGTCTGGATTTTTTTTTTTTTTTTTGCAAGTGGATGTTCAGCTGTTCCAGTACCATCTGTTGAAAAGACAGTCTTTTCTTCATTGTACTGCCTTTGTTCCTTTGTTAAAGATTGATTGACTATACTTATGTGAGACTATTTCTGGGTACTGTATCCTGTTCCGTTAATCTATTTGTCTACTTTTTCACCAATACCACACTTTTTTAAAAAATTAATTAATTAATTACTTAATTTATGTTTGGCTGCCTCGGGTCTTTGTTGCTGCGCACAGGCTTTCTCTAGTTGCGGCGAGCGGGGGCTACTCTGTGTTGTGGTGCGCGGGCTTCTCATTGCGGTGGCTTCTCTCATTGCGGAGCACAGGCTCTAGGCACGCGGGCTTCAGTAGTTATAGCACGCGGGCTCAGTAGTTGTGACACGCGGGCTCTAGAGCGCAGGCTCAGTAGTTGTGGTGCATGAGCTTAGTTCCTCCGCGGTATGTGGGATCTTCCCGGACCAGAGCTCAAACCCGTGTCCCCTGCACTGGCAGGTGGATTCTTAACCACTGTGCCACCAGGGAAGCCCCTTTTTCCATAGATAGATAGATAGATAGATATGTGTGTGTGTGTGTATATATATATATATATACACACACACAGACACACACACACACACATATATACACACACACACACAGCAGGTTCTTATTAGTCATCCATTTTATACATATTAGTGTATACATGTCAATCCCAATCTCCCAATTCATCCCACCACCACACACCCCCCCCCCCACCTTTCCCCCCTTGGTGTCCATACGTTTGTTCTTTACATCTGTGTCTCTATTTCTGCCTTGCAAACCGGTTCATCTGTACCATTTTTCGAGATTCCACATATATGCATTAATATATGGTATTTGTTTTTCTCTTTCTGACTTACTTCACTCTGTATAACAGTCTCTAGGCAACCCAAATGCTCGTCGACAGACAAATGGGTAAAGAAGATGTAGTACATATATACAGTGGAATATTACTCAGCCATAAAAAGGAACGAAATTGGGTCATTTGTAGAGACGTGGTTGGACCTAGAGCATACCACACTATCTTGATTACCATGGCAGTATAGTTAAGTCTTGAAGTTGGACAGCGTTAAGTCCTCCAACTTGGTTTTTCTCCTTCAGTGTTGTGTTGGCTATTCTGGGTCTTTCGCCCCTCTGTATAAACCGTAGCATCAGTTTACTGATAACCACAAAATAGCTTGCTGTTATTTTGATTGGGACTGCACTGATTCTCTAGATCACTTTGGGAAGAACTAACATCTTGACAGTATTGAGTCTTCCTATCCATAAGCATAGAGTATCTGTCCATTTATTTAGTTCATTGATTTTGTTTATCAGTTTTGTAGTTTCCCTTGTATAGATCTTGTACAGGTATTGTTAGATTTATACCTAAGTGTTTCATGTGGGGGCTGCTAATGTAAATGTATTGTGGTTTTAAGTTTAAATGTCACTTGTTTATAGCTGGCAGTTGGGAAAGCGATTGCCTTGTGTATATTCACCTTGTACCCTGCAGTCTTGCAATAATTAGTTCCAGGGAGTTTCTTGGTCAGTTGGTTTGGATAGTCTACGTAGACGACCGTGTCATCTATGCAAAGACCAGTTTCGTGTCTTGCTTATCAATCTGCATACCCTGTATCTCCTCCTCTTGTCTTCCTACGTTAGCTGGCACTTCCTGTTCGGGGCTGAGAAGGAATGGTCAGAGGGGGTTCTTGCCGTATTCCTAGTGCCTTTTTCTTAGTGGGAAAGTTTCAGGTTTCTCGCCATTATGTATGATATTAGCTGTAGACTTTTTTTGTAGATACTCTTTATCAAATTGAGGGAAGTTCTTCTCTATGCCTCGTTTACTGAGCATTTTTATCATGAATTGGTGTTGGATTTTTTCATGCTTTTTCTGCATCAGTTATGACCATGTGGTTTTTGTTTTTCAGCATGTTGATTTAATGGATTACATTAGTTTTCAGATGTTGAAGCCAGCCTTGCATACCTGGTATAAATCCCACTTGGTTTTGGTGTATAAATATTTTTTAATACATTATTGGTTTTGATTTGCTAATATTTTCTTGTGGATTTTTACATCTGTGTTCATGGACAGTATCGGTCTGTAGTTTTCTTTTCTTGTAATGTCTTTGTCTGGTTTTGGTATTTAGGTAATACTGGACTCATAGAATGAATTAGGAAGTATTCCCTTTGCCTTTATCCTCTGAAAGAGATGATAGAGTTTTGGTATAATTTTTCCCTTAAATGTTTGGTAGAATTCACCAGTGAATCTATCTGGGCCTGGTGCTTTCTGTTTTGGAAAATTAATGATTTATTGATGAAATTTCTTTACAAGATACAGGCCTTTTCACATTGTCTGTTTCTTCTTGTGTGAGTTTTGGCAGATTGTGTCCTTCAAAGAATTGGTCCATTTCATCTAGGTTATCACATTGTGGACGTAGAGTTGTTCATAATATTCCTTTATCATTTTAATGTCCATGGGATCTATAGTGATGCCCCGTCTCTCACTTCTGAAATAGGTAATCTGTGCCCTCTATCTTTAATTCTTAGCTTGGCTGGAGGCTTATCAGTTTCATTGATCTTTGCCAAGAACCAGCTTTTGATGTTGTTCATTTCTCTCGATTTGTGCTATTATTCTTCTGTTTACTTTGGTTTTAATTTGCTGTTATTTTTCTAGTTTCCTAAGGTGTAAACTTACATTATTGGTTTTAGATCTCTCTTCTTTTCTAATGTATGCGTTCATTGGTACAAATTTCCCCCAAGCACTGCTTTCACTGCATCCAACAAATTTTGGTAAGTTGTGTTTCATTTTCATATAGTTCAAAATGTTTTAAAATTGGGCTTCCCTGGTGGCGCAGTGGTTGAGAGTCCATGCAGGGGACACAGGTTGGTGCCCTGGTCCAGGAAGATCCCACATGCCGCGGAGCGGCTGGGCCCGTGAGCCATGGCCGCTGAGCCTGCGCGTCCGGAGCCTGTGCTCCGCAACCGGAGAGGCCACAACGGTGAGAGGCCCACGTAACGCAAAAAAAAAAAAAAAAAAAAAATTAAAATTTATCTTGAAATCTCTTCTTTGACCCATGTATTAGTTAGAAGTGTGTTTACTCTTCAAATATTGGGGGGGTTTTCAGTTTTCCTTCTGTTATTGATTTCTAGTTTAATTCCATTATAGTCTGAGAACTGACATTGTATGATTTCTATTTTAAATTTGTTAAGGTGTGTTTTATGGCTCAGAATGTGATCTGTCTTGGTGAGTGTTCCATGGGAGTTTGTGAAGAATGTGTATTCTGCTGTTGTTGGATAAAGTAGTCTCTAAATGTCAATTATCACCAGCTGAGTGGTAGTGTTGTGTTAAACTATATCCTTACTGATATTCTCCAGGAGTGAAATTACCATTGGATATGTGTTCAGCTTTAGTAGGTACTGCCAATCATTTTCCCAAAAAATTGTAACATAAAGATAGGAGAATTCTTTTTTGTGCCAGTATTTGGTGTTGTCAGTATTTTTTAGTTTTAGCTATTTTATTGCTGTGCAAGAGTACCCTGTGGTTTTAATTTTTCTCATGAGTAATGATATTGAGCATCTTTTCATAAGCCTATTGATCATTCTTATATAATCTTTTTTACCTGTCTAAAAAACCCTTGCGTACTCTAAGATCCTGTGGTTTTTTTCAATATTTTGAAACTGTCTTTCATGCCTCGGCCTGTAACCCCTGTAAAATTTACGTTTGAATATGATGTGATATAGGGAGTCAAATTTCCTTTTTTTCCCTATATGTTTATCCAGTGGTTCCACCAACTTTCTTTTTCCCATTAAATTGCCTATAGGTGCTTTTGTCAAAAATCAATTGATGCTGTATGTGTATGTTTATTTCTGGATTCTCTCTTCTGTTTCCTTGATCCTTGTATTCCTACACGGGTAGTATACTATCATGATTGTTGAAGCGTCACCCTACAAGTTTGAAATGAGATATTGTGTTTCTTGAAGTTCTTTTTTATTATTATGACTATCCTAGGTCCTGTGAATTTCCATACAGATTTTATAATCGACTTGTCAGTAATTAAAACAAAAACCCTCCCAAAAAGCCTCTTGGAAATTTGATTGGATTACATTGATTCCACAGATCATTAGAGGATAATCCAGCATCAGTAATATCTTACAGTTAAGTAATGTGATATGTGCCTCATTTATTTGTTTCTTTAATTTCTGCCAACAGAGTTTTGGGTTTTTTAGTGTAAAAGTCTTGTACGTTGTTTTTAGTTCATTCTAATATATTTTATATTGTTGCTGTCATAAATGGTATTATTTTCTTTACCAGTTTCCAGTTGTTGGCTGGTCTACTTTATAATGGGGTTTTATGTATTAACTTTTTATCACGTGATCTTCCTAAATTGATTTATTCTACTTTTGTACTTTCTTTTGGATTTTCTATGTACACAGTCGTTTCATCTGTGCACAGTGTTGAGTAAGATTGGTAAGTGTAGACATCTTTGTCTTGTTCATGACTTCAGGGGAAAAGCATTCAATATTTCACCATTCAGGTTTAATATTTAACTCTTGAGATTTTTAAAATAGGTATCCTTTATCAGAATAAGGAAGTTTCTTTTCATCTCTAGTTTGTTTTTTTGTTTTAAAAAGTTTTTTTTAATAAATTTATTTATTTATTTTTGGCGGCATTGGGTCTTCATTGCTGCGCACGGGCTTTCTCTAGTTGCGGCGAGTGGGGGCTACTCTTTGTTGCGTTGCGCGGGCTTTTCATTGTGGTGGCTTCTCTTGTTGCGTAGCACAGGCTGTAAGCATGCAGGCTTCAGTAGTTGTGGCACGTGGACTCAGTAGTTGTGGCTCACGGGCTCTAGAGCACAGGCTCAGTAGTTGTGGCTCACAGACTTAGTTGCTCCATGGCATGTGGGATCTTCTCGGACCAGGGCTCAAACCTGTGTCCCCTGCATTGGCAGGAGGATTCTTAACCACTGCGCCACCAGGGAAGTCCCACATCTCTAGTTTGCTGAGAGCTTTTATTGTGAATATATATTGATGAATTTTATCAGATCTTTCTTCTGCATTGACGTTTTCTTTTTCCTTGGTTACTGTAGTGAATTACGGTTTTTAAGTGCTAAATTATTTTTTCACTTTTGTAATAAAAGCAACTTAGTTGTGATTTATTATCTTTGTATGTTGTGGACGTTGATTTGTTAATAGTTTATTGGGGATTTTGTGTCTTTGTTATGAGAGTTATTGACTGGTAATTTTTCTTTTTTCAATGCATTTTCCAGAAATACAGCAGGATCACGATGGGAAGTGTTTCCTCTTTCTGTGTTCTTTGAGAGACTCTTCATCCAATTTCCATTTGTATTGTTTTAATATTTGAAAGAATTTGCCTTTGATCCCTCTGGGCTTGAAATTTCTTTTGGGGAAGGTTTTTAATTGCAGGTTCAAATTCTTCAATTAATATAGCTATTTATGTTTCCTGTTTCTTCTTGAATCAGTTCTTGTATTTTGTATTATTCACTGAATTGCCCTATTTCATCTAAGGTATTCAGTTTATTGGTGAAAGGTGTTCATAATATTCTTATTTTCTTTTTAGTGTCCTTAACATCTGTAGTGATAGAGCCTTTTTCATTCTTGAAAAAGGGTAGTGTTCCCTCTTCCTCCTTTCTTTCTGCCCCCTTCCTCCCTCCCTCCCCTGCCCCCGCCCCAGATGGGGATGGGGATGGGGATGGATCCAGGAAGAGACTTATCCATTTTATCAATGCTTTAAAACAAAGACAACTTTTCCTTTGAATTTTCTCTATTTTTATTTTCCTCTGCTTCTACTTTGTTGATTTTACTCTTTCAAAAATTATCTCCACCTTTTTACCTCACTTAGGCTTAATTTGTTATTTTTCCTAGCTACTTAGAAGAGAGATTACATCTTTGCAGCTCTCCTCCTTGTCACATACTTAAAGCTCGAAATTTCCTGCTAAATACTGCTTTAGCTGCATCCTGCAAGTTTTGATATATTGTACTATTATTTGCTTAAAATATTTTAAAGATTTCCTCATTTTCTTTTTGATCCATATGTAGTCTCTAAACATATGGATTTTTTCTGATTATCTTTGTATTATTTCTAGTCTAATTCACGTGATCAGACAACCTATTCTGTGTGATTTCTTTCATTTAAGAATTGTTTAGATTTATGTTCTAGCGTGTAATTCTGTTTTGGTAAATGCTCCCTGTGTACTTGGAGGTAGTATGTATTCTATAGTTCATGGGTATGTGGTTCTGTATTTTTCATTTAAGTGAAGTCAATAAATTGAGTTCCAACCAAGGTAAACATTCTGTTCTGTTATCTCATCATACCTTCCTGCTGTCTTCTACTTCCTCCAGCTTTCTCTAGCACATTGACTCACTCAAGATAGGTAGCTTTATAATATATGTTTGGGGGCTTAAATTGGTTAGTCATGTACTAGGCCAGTCATCATTTTAAGGATAATGGGGGGAAAAATGCTGTAAATTAAAAGGTATTCTTCATATATTCCAGCAGGTTAAGAGTTGTCTACAAAGACAAATATGCATTTGTTGATTGCCATAGTTGAAAAGAAAGCAGTTTACATGAACTCAGTGTCTCTCCAGACCTGTAGATTAAAACAATCACAATGTAGGAGCTAACGCAAAGGCACGTTTGCATCCTTGATACCAGGGATCACTCTTTATTCATTTAACCTAGATATTTGTTTGTGTTTGGACATTATTGGATGAATGTAAAGGCCAAAGAAGCTCACGAAACAAATAATTCTCCCTTACCCTTCAAATGGATCAGTGTATGAATAGGAATTTTTTCTGTAGTAGTCTTTGAACAGCCAGTAATCATGGCTTGTCTGTCTGTTCCTTTAGCTGTCCTGTGAAGTACATTAAGACATGGCCTGGGTAGGTGCTCAGTCAACCTATACAGGCTTTATTGATGAAAGGAAGAAGGACTTAAGAATATTTCTTTTCATAAATGGGACCATTGACAGTGTTACTGACTGGAGTGCTTCCTAGGATGATAATGTTACTCAATAAAATCAACTAGTAGTTATAAATTTTCTTTTAAGAAATATTTGACTAAGGATTCATAACTTTAAGAGGAGACCTTGTGATTATACAACACTTAACTGGATATGTTTTATAACCTTTCTGAGCCTCTGGTTTTTTATCCTAATTCCCCTGTTGGAGTAATACCTACCTCTCAGGTTCTTTGATGACACTGTTGCCTTGTTAAAGAGGTGATGTGAGTCATATTCACCATCCTTGACTTGGTGGCTCTCCCAGAGATATTAGTGTTTTTAACTCTTTTGCTTACCTACAATCACGGTGTTAACAGGGGCTGGATAGAGCAACCAGAGCCAGGCATTGAGAGACGTGCCTCCAAGTGTGTGATTTAACAGATGTACCTCCTGACTGCAAGTGAGGTTTCTGCTACAAACTCATCAGATCTCTTACATCTCAATAAGTATGATTATACACAGGCCCCAAATCAAGCTTTCTATGGGATAGAAATTGTCTGTGACCATACTGTGGCCGTCTGTCCAAAATCAGGCATAAAAGAGAAAAAAAAAAAGGAATAAAATACAGAAGGAACAAGCACAGAAAAGCTAACAAGATGGCACATTTTGATCCCATCATGTCAATAATTACATTAAATTTAATGCTCTAAGTATACCAGTTATGAAACAGAAATTGTGAGGGGAAAAAATATCAAGACCCAAATGTGTGCTGTCTGAAAGAAACCCACTTTAAATAGGAAGACAGAGCTAAAGGTATAGGAAAGATAAAAGACATATACCACGAAAACACTGATAAAAAGAAACCTGAAGTGACTGTGGTAATATTAGATGACTATTAAAACAAAGAACATTACCAGGGGTAGAGAGATACATTATCTAACGATAAAATGGTTAATTCACCAAGAAGATGAACACTCTTAAATGGCTGTGTGCCCAGCTACAGAATTTATGAAGCAAAAAGAGAAGGGAGAAATAGACAAGTTTACAGTTATAGGAGGACACTTTACCACTCCTTTCTCGGTAAGGGATAAGACAGATTAACCTAACACCAGTAAGGATGTGGATAGCTTGCACAGCATTATCCACCGCCTTGTTGTAATTGACATTTATAGACTACTCCACTTAACAAAAGCCAAATACATGCTCAATTCAAGTACACATGGATCATTTCTAAGGTAGGTCATATTCTGAGCCATAAAACAGTTCTGAATAAATTTTAAAGTATTTAAGTTGTGCAAAATCTTGTTATTGGTATCAAAGATAGATGAAAAGCCAAAATATTTTAAATTAACTCACTGTTCAGAGAAGTCAACATAGGGAAAGCCTACCAGAAGTTCTAGGAGGTAGCTAATGCTGTGCTTTGAGGGAAATTTATAGCATTAAGTATTTATATTAGGGGGAAAAGATCTCAAAACAATGATCTAAGCTTCTTTAAGAAGAAGAGCAAATTGAAGCCAAGGCAAACAGAGGGAAGGAGTGATAAAGGTGAGAACAGAGATAGATGAAATTGAAAACAGAAAAACAATAGAAACTATCCTTGAATCTAAAGCTAATTCTTCTAAAAATATCAGTAAAACCAATAAATCCCTAGTCGGAGTGAGAAATAAAAGACATAAATTAACAGTGTTAAGAATGAAAGAGGGGACATTGTTACCAGTCCTACCAACTTGTAATGGTAAGGAGTATGTGGCATGAACAGCTGAGCCTGGACATTTGACTACTGAGATGAATGGATGACTTTTTTGAAAGGCTCAAGTACCAAAGCTCACTCAAGAAGAAGTAGAGAGCCTAAATAGTCTTACATCTATTACACTAATTGACAGAGTAGACGTTTTCCCATAAAGGAAAATTCAAGCCCAGATGGCTTCACTGATAAATTCTACCAACAATTTATAGGAGAAATAATATCAGTTCTCCAGAAACTCTTCCAGGAAATACACAAGGAAAGAGCACTTTCCAACTCATTTTATGGTGCCAACATTACCTGATACCACAGCCAGATAAAGTCATTAAAAGAAGATCCCTCATAGACACTGATGCAAAAACCCTCAAGAGTATTAGCAAATTGAAACTATAGTATATAAAAAGGATGATACAACGTGACCAAGTTGTTTATCCCCAGGAATGTAAACCTGTTCAATATTTAAAATCAATCGACTCATCATGTCAGCAGAAAAGAAAATGAAGATAAGCTGTGATCATCTCAACAGATGTATGTAGAGAAATTTCTTAACCTGATTTTTTTTGTAAATGGCACCTCTGAAATACATGCAGCGTACCTAACGGTGATGGACTGATTCCAAAAATCAGAACCCAGGCAAGGGGAGGACACTCCTACTGCACCTGTTCAACTGGGGGTTCTGGCCGGTCCAGTACCTCAAGGAAAAAAGAAAAAACACACACACATTATGGAAAAGGAAGAAATGAAACTGTCTCTGTAGAAGGCATGGTTGTCTACATATAAAAACCAAAAAAAATCTTCAAGAAAACTACGCGACATACAAAACCAACTGTATTTCCGTATACTAACAATGAATATTAGAAATTTTAAAAATATAGTTTCATTTACAATAAAGCAAAAAAGACTTTGAAAGAGATTTCTGTTGATATTTGCAAGATATGTATGTTGAAAATTACGAAACCCTAAATGAAAGAAATAAAATGACTTCTTAGTAACCGGAGAGACATTCTGCGTTCTTGGATTGGAAAACTCAAGTGTTGTTGGGAATTCACTTCTCCCTGTATTGGTCGGTGGGTTTAACTCAATCCCAGTCAAAGTCTCAGCAGGGCTTTTGGTAGAGATTGATTAACTATTCTCCCAATTGTACGGAAAAGTAATAGTTTTATAAGTTTTCCACAGCTATTCCGTCAGTCCGTCACTGGAAAATAGATAACTGCGTGAGAAGGTAGCTGATCATATAATTTCTTCAAGAGAAAGTGGTGAAGTCTGGATTTCAGGCTTTCTCTTAGGTCATATCTCGCAAGAAACAAACTTTAAATTTTTCAAACTAAGGTGGTTTCACCTTTGTGCCCGATAAATCTTTTGGGAAAAAAAATTAAGCAACAGAGCGACTCACTGGACTATTTCCTGTTTTTGATTTTTTTGGTATTTAGTTGACAATTATAATCTGTGTGATTGAGCATCATACAGTCTCAGAATTAAACTAACGTGTTCTTCCTCCAAAACTCCCTGCATAGTGGAACATTAGAATTCTTTTGGTTAGTTTTAGAAACATTCTAGAATTTTAAAACAGTTTGCATCTAATATAATGTAGAAAACATGAAATCTACATAATGTATGCAGTGTAACTAATATTAGAAGCATGTTCAAGGAGCAGCCTGTGGGGTTAATAGGGTTTAATTTGCAAGACAAATGAAGGCTTATTTCCTCCTAGGCACTCTGCTCTTAATTCTTGTAGGGCCACTTTTGAAGAATAGTCCATTAATAGATGAGGAGAACCCTTGCTGGGCAGGAGCAGAGCGTGCTAGCAGTGGGATCAGACGGCCTTTGCACTCAGACGGGTGTTTCCCAGAACACAGAGCTGTTTATTAAGATGCAGCGCTTAAGTAGTTCTGTGATGGTTTCCTCACAGGGCCACGAGCTGGGCGGAAGGGATGCACACATGCTTTACCTCTGTGATAGACCATGATTACAAAAATAAAAATAGACGATCCGAATGCCCACATACACAGAGGGGACGTTTTTAAGGAAGTCAAGATAGATCTACACATGGGAATATTCTGCATTTTAAAAAAAACGTTTTCAAGAATCTTTCTAACAAAGGAAGATCCTCATTGTTGACATCCCACCTGAACTGAAGAACATTTAAATGATTAAAAATAAAAGACTGAAAGGAATACGTTTAGTCAGCAGTGGTTATCTCTGGTCGATGGGATTGCAGGTAACTTATAACTGCCGAAGTGGGAGCCCATAGGAGTTAACAGAGCTGGCTTTAGGGCTTTTCAGCTGGAGACACCCAATGGCATTTGACACATCCCAGTCTGTGAGCTGACCATCGCCTTACTAAATGCCAGTAGCATCCCCTAGTCACTGTGGCAGCCAGCAATGCCTCCACGTTTTCTGAACATCCGTAGGCAAGCACTAGCCCTGACTGGGAACCTTAGGTCAGTCAGTAGCTCCCACGGTTGGCAAGAGAGCATCCGGAAGCAGGTTAACGTGTGACGATGGCCTGTAGAGGAAGTCGAGCTAGCAAAAGGCTGAGGGACGTCTCCAGCTCCATTTTTACTGATGACTTACGGACAGAAAAGGGGGTTTGTAGCCAAGTGGAAACCTGTTAGAAAACCAGGTGACCCTGTCGTGTTTTGTCCTGCCCCTTTCCCCCTGCCCCTGCTCCTGGGGCTGGGGCTGTCTTGGGACCACCCAGGGTTAGGCATCCCCCACTCCAGGGCAGACGTGTGCCGTGGAAGGGCCGGCCCTGGCTGGTCAGGGATCTCCTAGAGAATAGGAAGCTTCATTCAAGGAGGAAAACCAGAGTGAGCAGTTTGGAGAAGTCAGATGTTTAAAACATGAAAAGAAGCGGAACTTTGAGTTGCAGAGGTTTTCAGTTTCACGATCTTGATGTGCCAGCGTCTCTCCTGGGGCTGACAGATCTGGGGGAAGGGTTCAAAGGCAGAGAGCCCGTTTAAGTGGGGCCCTGGCGCACAGACTCACTGAGAAGGGGGTGGGGCCGGTGTGGGAGCTGAGCCGCCGTCCTCCTCGGGCCTCTCTCCAAGCAGGGGCAGGGCCCGGCCGCCACACTCTACACAGTGGAAACCACCTGCAAGCTCGTGACTGTTCAGTTCCGCAGAAAAGGGCACCAGCACACTGATTTCTTTCACATTCACACGGGATCGTAATGATTTCTTCAGCTTTTAAAAGGACCCCTTTTTTTTTTGCGCGGTACATGGGCCTCTCACTGTTGTGGCCTCTCCCGTTGCAGAGCACAGGCTCCGGACACGAAGGCTCAGCGGCCATGGCTCACGGGTCCAGCCACTCCGTGGCATGTGGGATCTTCCCGGACCGGGGCACGAACCCATGTCCCTTGCATCAGCAGGCGGACTCTCAACCACTGCGCCACCAGGGAAGCCCAGAAGGACTCTTGACTTCACCTCTTGGTGGTGCCTTTCTGAGCCTGTGTTCACAGCATCCTCTGTTTGGCCTTAACAACCAGCCCAGATCCTGTGGCGTGCTGCAAATCAAGGCACTGAATACTGGTTATGTCAACTTTTTAGAAATTTAACAGTTCTTAAACCGAAACTTTGACCTTTCATTTATGGATCAATGACCTGGATTGAGGGTTTTTCTCCATCTTTTTCCCAAACCACTCATTCTTTCAGTAGGCATTTGTGGAGCTCTTGGTTTGTCTCATTAATCCCTTCATAACAGAAACATCTATGGTCGGCCTGCAGCATCCCAGGCCTCACTCTACCTGCAGGAGCCCTTGCCTGGGCTCAGGTACTCCTTGTTCAGAAAGGCCTTCCCTGCCCACCCTCTGAAGAGGCTTGTCACACTCCAGACCATCACCATGCTGTGTTCTTCATTCATTTCTGTGGGTTTATGGTGTGTTCCATTGGTCCCCTCTCCCAGAACAAATGCTTTAGGGGGACCATGTCGTTCTCATTCCTCTGTGTCTCTAGCACCTCTAACACTGTCGAGCTCAGGGTGGACATTTGGTAAGTATTCATTGAATGAGCAAATGAATAGATGAGAACAGACAGGGTGTAAGCCTTCAGAGAAGCCAGACAAAGTAATGACGATAAAGCGAATTTCGGTGTGTGGCGAGGACCGTAGCCCACAGTGCCGTGGGGCTCGTGGGCAGGGAGGTAGCCCAGGCCGGGATCCGGGAAGGTCAGTCTGGGGGTATGAAGTTCAAGTGGACACAGCAAGAGACTGGAAGGAAAGGGGGCCGGGGTGGGGACGCCGTGAGAAATGAGGCCCTGCTGCGTAAGGAGTCGCGTGCTTGGGCTCTGCCCGCAAGGCCAGTGGAGCCCCCCGGAAACGCTGCGCGTGATACCTCCTGCTTCACGTTAGACAGGGTGTCCCTCTTTAACCCCTGGGCTGTCGTCTCCTGATCTATCCAAAGGAAGTAAAACCTTCTGAATAGAGCTGTTGTAAGGATTAAATTAGAAACAAATTAAATCCGCAGCTCTGTTAAGTGCCCCAAGCAGTGCGCTTGGAACGGGGTTAGTGAGCAGGGCCCACCCTCCCTCCTGCTCCCTGGGCTGCGTTCTTTTCAGCGGCTGACTGCAGTGTGTCGTCGTTCTGATTACTTTGTGTAGTTTCACGTCCTATGAAGGCAGAGCCCGGGTCTGTTTCGTCCCCTTGTTCCCAGGCCAGGCAGAAGGCCGGGCAGCGGGACACGCTCCCAGACAACGAACTTGGAGTGAATGGACGCCCTACGCTCAGGCCGGAGTATTTACTTAGAAAAGTCCTTGTCTGTGGGTTGGCCTTGAAGAGCAACACCATGCAGCTGCTGAGCCAGGCCTTGGAACGCGCGTGTGGCCTCCTCTGGAGGGTTGGCTTCCGCCAGCACCCTGGGCATCTGGACAGTGGTGGTGAAGGGCCCGGCCCCTCTGAGGCCGCTGGCTGGGAGCAGACAGGGCTCTGTGATCAGGCCTGGTGAGGAGG